>NW_027077947.1:0-325000 GCF_963930625.1 Muntiacus reevesi
GTTTCATCTTAGACATTGTTAAGGTTCATGATACATGTTGCCACATTGTACCATGTCTTGTAAGCCCAATAAATGTTAACTGGTTTGAAAGTAACGGTAGCTGGGTGGTGGTGGGGAGGTGAGGACCTACGGAGTTGCCAAGCTTGAGTGATAGGCTAGGTTAGCCTTTTATTTCCAAATATTTCTTTCTTTTTTATCTTTAATATATATTTCAAGGTGTATATAAAAGCACCATGGAGAACTTTACATGTTACTGCAAACACACAAACACACATGAACTTATTGCTCAGGTCAAGACGCACAGCGCTGCCGCCACCCCAGAGCTCCTGCCCTTCTGGTTCCCGGTCTCCAAGAGGAAGCTTTCAGCATTTCCCTCCAGGCCTGTTTGCTCAAGTTCGTTTTGTTTTGTTTCTGTGAAACCCTTCATCATGTTTAAAGACGTTCCCTTCTGTACCGGTTTACTAAGAATTTTGTGTTTTGTTCTGTTTGTTTGAATTTAATGCTTTTTTTGTTGTTGTTGCAGCTTTTCATTACTGTATGACTTTTCTCCTTCACTATGTTAATATATTGAATTACATATTATTTAAAATCTTAAACCTAACCTGATTTCTGAGGTAAACCTAATTTGGTTTTACAGTATTACTCTTTTTATGTATTTCTGGATTCAGTTTGATATTCTGTTAATAGTTTTGTATCAGTGAGGTGGCCTATATTGTCCTTGTCAGGATTTGAAATCAGCGGTTATCTCATACTAGCCTTATAAAATGAGCTGACCCTCATTTTCTATTCTGAAAAAGTTTAAGTAGGACTGAATTGTTCCATTAAATTTCTGTGAGAATCTGGCCGAGAAGCCATCTGGGCTGGTAATTTTCTTTGTGGAAAGATTATTAATTACTCCTTTGATTTTTAATTTTTAACCTTCTCAGATTTTCTGTTGATTATTTTGGTAGTTTTCCCCCTAAGAAGTTGTCCTTTTCATCTAAACTTTTTAAATTTACTAGCATAAAATTATTTATAATAAATATTAGTATCCGTTTAATGGTTGCAGTAAAGAATTATCTTATTGTATCTGTTATAGGCTAAAACTACCTTCTGTTTTTCCTCATTCAGTCTCCCTGGGAATTTAGTAGTCATTCAAAGGAACCAAATTTTGAATCTTGCTGATTCCTTTTCTTTTTATTACATATTTGTTCTCTATTGCATTGATTTCCGCTCTTTATTTCCTTCCTTCTACTTTTTGGGATTTACTTTTTTGTTCTTTTGCTAACTTCTTGTAGATCACTACTTTTCAGCATTTCTCCCTTTTAAATATATGCATTTAAGGCTGAGCATTTCCCTCTAAGTACTGTTTCAGCTAGCAACATTACTCAAATTTTAATATATAGTACTTTTATAATTCACTTTAAAATGGTTTCTAATTTTCACTGGTATCTACTTTAACACTTGGATAAGTTGAATGTATTATATTTCTCGATTTCTGAACACATGGAGATTTTCTAGTTGTTTTCAAATGTCTTTTATTTCTACCAATATAAGATATGTCATCAGAGAACTCTTAACAACATAGCAATGTCATCAGAGAACAATCTCAGTGTTTCAAAGGTCTGTGATTTCAGACCTTTAACATTTGAGATCTGCACTGTGGCCCCAGTATATTATTTTTTTCCCTATAGCTATTGAATGTGGTGTTCTAATATATTTACATTGGATCTTGCTGGTTAATCCCGTATTTCAAATCTTCAGGGTCATAAGTGACCTTTTGTTTGCTTGTATCAATTACACAGACAAGAGTGTATTAAAATATCCCGTTTACCACTGTAGATATTTCCCCTTGTATTCTCTCAGCTTTTGCTTTATTTATTTGAGACATTGCTAGTAGATGAACATATATATATACACTGTGCTTGGTTGCTCAGTCATGTCTGACGCTTTGCAACCCTTTAGACTGTAGCCCTCCAAACTCCCCTGTCCTTGGGATTTTTTAGGCAAGAATACTGGAGTGGGTTGCTATTTCCTTCTCCAGGGGATCTTCTCGACCCAGGGATTGAACCCACATCTCCTGTGTCTCATACGTTGCCAGCAGATTCTTCCCCTGCTGAGCCATCAGGGAAGCCTAGTATTTGGATAGAAATGTGTAATAGTTATATCTGCTTAGTGACTTACTGTTACGAAGTATTCCACTTTTATTCTGAAAGTGCTTTTTGCATGAAGGTCTAGTTTGTCTGGGATTGATATAACAACACCAGTTTTCTTGTTATTGTTTTCTAAGGCTGATCTACATATGTGGTTTTAAAAAATCATATTCTGCTTTTATGTTATCAAAGCCTGATTGTTTCTTGTCGTATCATCTTGGGTGTTTCTAGCATTGTAACATGTAACTTGCTTCAAATGTAGGCACTAATAAGATACTGAGATAATGTCTTACTTGTTTGAATTTAAAAAGTAATGAGCATGATTTTGAATAAGTACTGAAGTTGTTTTAGGTTTCTCTTATTTTAAACGTTAAAAAATGTAGTTTTGTCAGGAAGAGACTTAAAGATTTATATTCTTGAGCAGATATTACCGGCATGCAGTATACATATCAAAACTTGCAAGAGAAAATGAAATGAACATAAATATGCTGTCCCTGTCTCTTCCCTGGTGGCTTAGACGGAAAAGAACCTGCCTGCAATGCAGGAGACCCTGCTTCAGTCCCTGGGTTGGGAAGACACGCTGGAAAAGGAATGGCAACCCACTCCAGTATTCTTGTCTGGAGAATTTCCTGCACAGAGGAGTCTGGTGGGCTATAGTCCATGGGGGTCACAGAATCAGACACAACTGAACGACTCACACTTTGACTTTTCATCCCTGTCTCTTAGTTACACATGTCCCCTCCACAGAAGCAATCACTGTGTGATTAACACAGGTAACAGTGTAATCACTGTGACCAGTTTCTTGATTAGCTTTTCACACTGTAGTCCACAGAAACCCAAATTTTGCAAATTCAGCTTGTTAGGTGGGCAAATATATACACTACTGTGGTAAACTCTAATTTGTGTCTTCATCACAAGGTAGCATTCTAGAACATGCATTTTAAATCATAATGATAACTCTCATTCAAGCTCCAGAACAGTTTTTTTTTTACTTCAAAAGTTACAAAGCAGATACTGGGAGAGGATAAACAGCTTTCTGCTTCAGTCTGATTAGCCAGTCCTTCAGTTTCGAAATCCTACTGGTTTGGGCTTTAACAGAAGTGGTCCCGTGGTTAAGATAATTGGGGAAATTCTGACAAGGATGGCTCATTTGCTAGTTATTCAAGGGGGTGGTTAGGAGGAATTTCTGTTATGGATTACAGTAAGGTGAAAGAATCTGTGTATTTTGCTTATTCTCTGTCTACATGAGCAACAAGTGCTGAGTAGGGCTAGAGGATCGGCTTCCGGGGTCATTCACTCACTCATCTGGCTGGCAAGTTGGTAGTCATTGTAAGGACACTCAGGTAACCTTATGGAAAGGCCATCCTGGGACCCAAATGTTGACCTTTCCATAAGGTTACCTGAGTGGCCTGAGTGGCCTGATAACCCAGAGGCTGGCTCCACAGTAAGCAATCCAAGGGACCAGGGTAGAAGCCACAGTGTCTTACAGTGACGTAGCCTCAGAAGTCACACGCTTCTGCAATGTTTTATTGGTCACTCATGTGTGCTTAGTCATGTTCAATTCTTTGTGACCCTGTGAACAGTAGCCCAGCAGGCTCCTTTGCTCTTGGGATTCTCCAGGCAAGAATACTGGAGTGGGTTGCCATGTCCTCTTCCAGGGGATCTTCTGACCCAGGGACCGAATTTGAGTCTCCTGCGTCTCCTGCATTGGCAGGTGGATTCTTCACCGCTGAGCCACTGGGAAGCCACTGGTCACTCAGGTCAGCTCTGTTCAGCATAGGTGAACACTGTGCTAAAGCTTGCATATCAGAATTTAAAGATTTTTAAGGATAGTCTTTGAAAGTGGCTCTGGTGCCACTCCCCATTTAAATAAGCATTGGATCAGCGATCTTACAGCTGGTGTTTTTGGTAATCTCAAGGTGAATTTATTCAAAAAAGTAATGCTTTTAGGGTGCTGCATACTTTTCTATTATGCATTGCTCAGGAAAATGCCTGTTTGATTGCCAACGTTTTCACAGTGATTTATTTTTTGTTGTATTTGATGCCTGATAAGAACAACATTCACGTAATCTGGGAATATCTAAAGAATTAGTATTCTGGCTTCCTCTTAGAAATTGTAGAATACATCCTCGAGCTTTAATATGGTGCTGAGATCTTGCCTGCCTTATCTATTGATGTTACTGCTTTAATCTAGCCATTGGATCCAGGTGTCATTCAGAACCCTCACTGTATATAGGGCGTTTTTATTCAGAAAATAATGAATTCTGACTATACTCTTCACAAAATAAGGTGGTGTGAGTGGTAAAGAACCCACCTGCCAGGGCAGGATATGTAAGATACGTAGGTTCAATCCCTGGGTTGGGAAGATCCCCTGGAGGAGGACATGGCAACCCACTCCAGCATTCTTGCCTGGAGAATCCAATGGACAGAGGAGCCTGGTGGGTTACTGTCCATAGGGTCGAAAGAGTCAGACGCGACTGAAGTGACTTAGCACATACATACTCAGGCTGCTGTAATAGTGTGGAAGAGCAAGGCTGCCCCTGTAAGAGAAGAAAAAAAAAATTGTCCCTGTATTCTTTGTGACAGAAATCTTCAGAGGAGTAGGTATTTGAAGATTTAAGTCTCATAGGGAGAGGGCCAGGAAATTTGTGAATCAGGCATCTGTTTATTTTAAATGTATCCAAGTGAAATATCAGATAGATAGTTGGATATTCACAGAAGAGGGTTAGGATTTAAATTTGAGATTTAACATCATTCAGTTCAGTTCAGTCACTCAGTCGTGTCCGACTCTTTGCGACCCCATGAACTGCAGCACGCCAGGCCTCCCTGTCCATCGCCAACTCCTGGAGTCCACCCAAACCCATGTCCATCGAGTCAGTGATGCCATCCAACCATCCCATCCTCTGTCTTCCCCTTCTCCCCCTGCCCCCAATCCCTCCCAGCATCAGGGTCTTTTCCAATGAGTCAACTCTTTGCATGAGGTGGCCAAAGTACTGGAGTTTCAGCTTCAGCATCAGTCCTGCCAATGAACAGCCAGGGCTGATCTCCTTTAGGATGACCTGGTTGGATCTCCTTGCAGTCCAAGGGGCTCTTCAGGAGTCTTCTCCAACACCACAGTTCAAAAGCATCAATTTTTCGGCGCTCAGCTTGCTTTATAGTCCGACTCTCACATCCATACATGACCACTGGGAAAACCATAGCCTTGACTACACGGACCTTTGTTGGCAAAATAATGTCTTCTTTTTAATAGGCTGTCTAGGTTGGCCATAACTTTCCTTCCAAGGCGCAAGCGTCTTTTAATTTCATGGCTGCAATCACCATCTGCAGTGATTTTGGAGCCCCCCAAAATAAAGTCAGCCACTGTTTCCACTGCTCCCCCATCTATTTGCCATGAAGTGATGGGACCAGATGCCATGATCTTAGTTTTCTGAATGTTGAGCTTTAAGCCAACTTTTTCACTTTCATCAAGAGGCTCTTTAGTTCTTCCTCACTTTCTGCCATAAGGGTGGTGTCATCTGCATGTCTGAGGTTATTGACGTTAAAGCCTTGGGAGTAGGTGAGAAAACAGGAGAGAAAGCAGTCCTGGTACAAGTCCTCAGGCACTCATGTTTTAGAAGATGCCTGAAGAGAAAAAACAAACCAATAGAGGAAATCAGAGGGAGGAGGAAAGCCAGAAGAACAAGTAGAGGACAAGAGAAGACATCTACTTCAAGTAGAAGAGAATGGTCTGCTTGGTCTAATGTTCCTGAAGAGGTTACTGTACTAAGATGAGGCAATGGAATTAGGCCGCTGGGTAGTCATTAGTGACCTTGACAATTGAGTTTCAGGAGATTGTTTAGGATTAGGGTGGGTTAAAGAGTAAATTAAAGGTGAGAAAATAGAGATAGGAAATGAAGGCCACTAGATGAAGAAGTTTTGCTGTGAGTAGAACAAAGAAATGGTCATATCTAATTGGTGGGGCGGGGGAGGTGAAGGGGAGCTGAGGTCAGGAGAGGAATTTCCTGGCCCAGAGATCGAAACCAGGTCTCCTGCATTGCAGTCAGATTCTTTACCATCTGAGCTATCGGGAAGTCCTGAGGAATTTCTTAAGATGTGTAATAATAGAGCACATTTGTTCATGATAGTGGTTCAGTAGAAGAGGAGAAACTGACTATACGGGAGAGAGAGAGGTTAGTCAGTGGTTTTCTTGCAAAGACAGGAGTAGTTGGACTCCATGCCCACGTTAGGGTATTGATCTTTGATAGAAGCAGTGCTGCTTTTTCTATTTTAATAGAAGAGAAGCAGTGTAGAAGCACTACAATTCTACCGATCTTACGGGACTTGGCAAAGAAAGTTTTTTTAAAGATTTATGAAGTAAATATAAGTTTCAGTTTTAAAAATATTTATCTATATTGAAAGAAGGAATTAAATTTGTTAGTTTGCCTTGATTTTCCTTTCTCTCTTTCACTTTTATAGTGTTAAGTGTTCATGTTGAACTCTTACTGTGATTCATTCTCTCAATCCCTAAAATGAATCTGTGTATTAGATCTACTCTGAGTAGTGCAAGTGACCCAGAGGTTTCTGATTTGATTGACACAATCCAGTAATGCCAGGTAGATTTGGTTTTGTCATTTTACTTAAGAATAAATTTGGATTGTTTACCCTGTAATAGAAAACATTTATCTTCAGATACTCAGAAATGAAATAATTTTATAGGCTATACATTGCCTTACCTGCTAAAATTCAGCATAAAGCAGGAGGGAGGGACGACATTAAAAAAAAGCAGGAAATGGTAGTATAGAATTAGGCAATGCTATCTTCAGTATATCGGGTATTGAAAAGGTCATTGTTTTCTCATCCAAGGTAAGAACTTGAGGATACCGTGTAAGAATAAAAGTCTTGACCCAAGTATTTGGTTTGAGGTTCTAATAAATAAACATCATTGTTACACCATAAATTTATTCTTGCATATACAGTAGATTTTGTCTTTAATGTCAATTTAAAAATTGGACTTTTTCTTATCAAATGTATTTCCAGGGCTCTTTTGTGTGCTATAAACTGATAAAATGATTGGCCAAGTGATCTAAGTATTTTAAATGTTAAGGTGATGGTAGTTTTAATTGTGTTTTGGAAAAAAGGCTATTTTTTAAAAACTCATTCTGTGTGCTCCTTTTTCTTGAATTCACAGTGATACCATAAACATTTGGTGCTGTTTTGGTAATTTAAGTCCCTGAACTCTTTAGTGTTGACATCTCATCTTTATGGAGGAGGGTTTCTAAGTTTGTATTGTAAATTGTACCTTTGGGAGCAGTGTTATAGCTGTTTTAGGTTTTTAGTAAAGATCAAAGCTGAAAACATTAAACAAGACAACAAGACATGATTTTAAAAAGACACATGGGGAGACATAAAATTCTGCTTTAAACATTTATTAAAAAAAAATTAATCAGAATTTGATTTTTTTTTCCCCCAGACGAAAGATTGCTTAAAACATTGGATGACCAGAAAGTGGAATTTTATCAGATTAGAGCACATTAAGAATTTAGAAAAAACGTTTCCTTTACTAACGAGGAGATGTTTGAATATTTTTTAATTTGGTAAAATGATTGTCAGAGGTGATTTTTTAGTTCTTTGTCTTATTAAAAACATAAATTAGTAAGTATGCTGTCAAAATTGTCAAAATAAGACTAATTAAAACAATTAAGTTTATTATAGAGTGTAAAATTTTGTGTTTTTTTTTCCTGTTGTTATGTTTTTCAATTGAAAAAGTCTTTGGCCATTAGTTTTAACTATAAATTAGTAGTATATGCATATAATGCTTGGTTATTTCTTCTCTAAAGTAAGAAATATCAACTGGTTCTATTAACTTTTGTAAATCTTGCCATAATCATGTATCCTTCCTTATTTGAAATGTCTGTATTTTTCATTGCCTATAAGAAGATGTCTAAAGTTTTTAGCCTACCAGACAAAATGTAAAACTGCCCTAAAATTCCTAAATATCTTTAAAGGCTACTTCTCTTGCTACTTTCTCTCTGAACTCATTCTTGATTGCCTAGCCAGAAATTATCAAATCTCTCATCCTTTGGTACAGATGTTACCTCGTATTAAAACTTTTCTTGTGCACATTTGTAAGTTGATATCTTACTCCTCTTTGTATCATCTACATTCATACATTCAGCAGTGTTATTGGATGTCTGCTGTGCCCCAAACACTGTTGTAGGTGTGAAGGCAACAGCAGTGCATGAGAATCCAGGTCCCTATCCTCATGAAATTTATGTTCTAGTTTGGGAATGATAATGAGGGAGACAAAATTAAATAAACAGATAGATGCCTAGAGCCTTTTAGATGTTAAATGTTTTGAGGAGAAAACAGTGTATATGATAGAAGGTTTAAGGACAGTACCAGTGTTGATTTGATGGCGATGGAAGATCTCTTTGAAGATGTGACATTTATGCCAAAGCTGAACGATAACAGTGGAGCAGTCATTTGAAGATTTGGGAGCAGAGTTCTCGAACTGAAAGACAGACAGTGCAAAGGCATTAGAGAGAGGAAAGAACGGGGGAGGTGGGGGAAGAGGGTGGGAATGGAAGCAGGAGGTAGGTTATACAGTCTTGTAAGCAGAGGTAAGGGATTTGAAATTTATTCTAATTTAATTTCGAAGCCTGAGAATTGTTGTTTAGTCGATAAGTTGTGTTTGACTTTGCAACCCCATAGACTGTAGCCCATCAGGCTCCTCTGTCTGTGGGATTTCCCAGGCAAGGCTACTGAAGTGGCTTGCCATTTCCTTCTCCAGGGCATCTTCCCCACACAGGGATCAAACCTGCATCTCCTACATTGGCAGGCGAGTTCTTTACTACTGAGCCACCAGGGAAGCCCCGCATTTACGGGTTCATGTGATTACATTGGGCCCACTCAGGGCCACCCTCCCCCTCCTTTATTGAGAGTGTACTATACAACCAGCACAGTACTAGGCACTGATGTGTATTGCTGAGCAAGCAAAGATTTTAATCCAAAAGCCACATAAAAACAAGACGGAAGTGACCTCCATTCTCAAGGAAAGTCCATGTCAAAATGTCCAGGACCATAGTGCTCTGGAATTGGCCTACTTGAATCATAGGAGTTTGACTGTGGTTGTAAGAGTTATTCCTTACAAGTTACAAGGTAACTTTCTCATGTCTCTCAGTTCAGCTCAGTTCAGTCACTCGGTCGTGTCTGACTCTGTGTGACCCCATGAACTGCAGCACACCAGGCCTTCCTGTCCATCCCCAAATCCCAGAGTCCATCCAAACCCATGTCCATCGAGTTGGTGATGCCATCCAACCATCTCATCCTCCATCGTCCCCTTCTCCTCCTGCCCTCAGTCTTTCCCAACATCAGGGTCTTTTCAAATGAGTCAGCTCTTCACATCAGATGGCCAAAGTATTGGAGTTTCAGCTTCAGCATCAGTCCTTCCAATGAACACCCAGGACTGATCTCCTTTAGGATGGACTGGTTGGATCTCCTTGCAGTCCAAGGGACTCTCGAGTCTCCTCCAGTACCACAGTTCAAAAGCATCAATTCTTCGGTGCCCAGCTTGCTTTATAGTCCAACTCTCACATCCGTACATGACCACTGGAAAAACCATAGCCTTGACTAGACGGACCTTTGTTGACAAAGTAATGTCTCTGCTTTTTAATATGCTGTATAGGTTGGTCATAACTTTCCTCCCAAGGAGTGAGCGTCTTTCAATTTCATGGCTGCCATCACCATCTGCAGTGACTTTGGAGCCCAGAAAAATAAAGTCAGCCACTGTTTCCTCATCTGTTTGTCATGATGTGATGGGACCGGATGCCATGATCTTCGTTTTCTGAATGTTGAGCTTTAAGCCAGCTTTCTCACTCTCCTCTATTTCACTTTCATCAAGAGACTCTTTAGTTCTTCTTCACTTTCTGTCATAAGGGTGGTATCATCTGCATATCTGAGGTTATTGATATTTCTCCCGGCAGTCTTGATTCCAGCTTGTGCTTCCTCCAGCCCAGCATTTCTCATGATGTACTCTGCACATAAGTTAAATAAGCAGGGTGACAATGTACAGCTTTGACATACTCCTTTTCCTATTTGGAACCAGTCTGTTGTTCCATGTCCAGTTCATTTTTTGTTTGTTTGTTGTTTTTTGGTTTTTTCCATGTCCAGTTCTAACTGTTGCTTCCTGACCTGCATACAGGTTTCTCAACAGGCAGGTCAGGTGGTCTGGTATTCCCGTCTCTTTCAGAATTTTCCTGTTTGTTGTGATCCACACAGTCAAAGGCTTTGGCAAGTCAACAAAGCAGAAATAGATGTTTTTCTGGGACTCTCTTGCTTTTTCGGTGATCCAGCAGATGTTGGCAATTTGATCTCTGGTTCCTCTGCCTTTTCTAAAACCGGCTTGAACATCTGGAAGTTCACGGTTCACGTATTGCTGAAGCCTGGCTTGGAGAATTTTGAGCATTACTTTACTAGCGTGTGAGATGAGTGCAATTGTGTGGTCGTTTGAGCATTCTTTGGCATTGCCTTTCTTTGGGGTTGGAATGAAAACTGACCCTTTCCAGTCCTGTGGCCACTGCTGAGTTTTCCAAATTTGCTGGCATACTGAGTGCTGCACTTTGACAGCAAGCATCATCTCTTAGGATTTGGAACAGCTCAACTGGAATTCCATCACCTCCACTAGCTTTGTTCATAGTGAGACTTCCTCAGGCCCATTTGACTTCGGACTCCAGGATGTCTGGCTCTAGGTGAGTGATCACACCATCGTGATTATGTGGGTTATGAAGATCTTTTTTCTCATGTCACTACATGGTTCTTTATTGCATCCATACTGGTCTTAACTAAAGCAGATATTTTCAATGCCAGCATTGGATAAATGTCAGCCAAACAGAGCCAAAACAAACTTTGCCATTGTTCTGAGCTTTAGGGCAAGGGTCACAGTGCTCTGGGGCTCATCTTCCCCATGTAAGCTCATTCTTTAGAGTGTGTTCCTTCTTTAGGGTTGCAGGCTACCATATGGCATGCAGAGAAAGTGCCAAACGAGTGACAGTGAATCTTGTCTCCTTTTTTTTAAAGTCTGCTAATTAATAACTTTAGTTAACATCTGCCAAGTCCTTCTTACCATGTAATATAGCGTATTCACTACCGTAACACCAGGGCATACATGTTTGACGTCTTTAATATCATATAAGAGCAGTGAAGCAGAATTAACTCTGACAGAGTTAATTTTTGAGTCATTCCAGTTTTTAAATTTCTTTTACCTTTACTTATATGCCTACCTTCAAGGATTACCTTGATAGTGACGCCTGATAGATTAGCCATACTCCATAAGACAACCCGAAACTGTTTATCTTTAGTTTTAGTTATTTAACTAACTGAACATAAAAATGTGGAAATGCCTCTTGCATTTAAAGAGATTTTGTTCTAGATATCTTCCAGAGAAAGCTGTGGTTACTCATTGATAAAAAGTTGTGGGTCAAGAGAATTTATTGATACTGTCTAAGCTGTTTGAGATTTTTTGTTTTCACTTATTCTGATTATTTAAAAGATGTATTCACTCAATAAATGTTTATTGAGCAGTGCTAGGTGCTAGGATGATAATAACTGAACACGTAACTTCTTTTGGTAATTAATTAATTTATTTCAATTGGAAGCTAATTACTTTACAGTGTTGTAGTGTGTTTTGCAGCACATTGACATGAATCAGTCATGGGTGTACATGTGTCCCCCATCCTGAACCCCCCTCCCACCTCCCTCCCCATCCCATCCCTCTGGGTCATCCCAGTGCACCAGCCCTGAGCACCGTGCCTCATGCATCAAGCCTGTCCGGGTGATCTGTTTCACATATGATAATATACATGTTTCAATGCTATTCTCTCAAATCATCCCACCCTCGCCTTCTCCCCCAGAGTCCAAAAGTCTGTTCTTCACACATGTGTCTCTTTGGCTGTCTCGCATATAGATAGGGTCATCGTTACCGTCTTTCTAAATTCCATGTATATGCGTTAGTACACTGTATTGGTGTTTTTCTATCTTCACTCTGTATAAATAGGCTCCAGTTTCATCCACCTCATTAGAACTGATTCAAATGCATTCTTTTTAATGGCTGAGTAACATTCCACTGTATATGTGTACCACAGCTTTCTTATCCGTTCGTCTGCCGATGGACATCTAGGTTGCTTCCATGTCCTGGCTATTGTAAACAGTGCTGCGATGAACATTGGAGTACATATGTCTCCTTCAATTCTGGTTTCCTTGGTGTGTATGCCTAGCAGTGGGATTGCTCGGTCATATGGCAGTTCTATTTCCAGTTTTTTAAGGAATCTCCACACTGTTCTCCACGGTGGCTGTACTAGTTTGCATTCCCACCAACAGTGAAAAGACAGCCTTCAGAATGAGAGAAAATAATAGCAAACAAAGCAACTCGCAAAGAATTAATCTCAAAAACATACAAGCAACTCCTGCAGCTCAGTTCCAGAACAAGAAAAGACCCAATCAATAAATGGGCCAAAGAACTAAACAGACATTTCTCCAAAGAAGACATACAGATGGCTAACAGACACATGAAAAGATGCTCAACATCACTCATTATCAGAGAAATGCAAATCAAAACCACAATGAGGTACCATGTCACGCTAGTCAGAATGGGTGCTATCCAAGAGTCTGCAGGCAATAAGTGCTGGAGAGAGTGTGGAGGAAAGGGAACCCTCTTACACTGTTGGTGGGAATGCAAACTGAACACGTAACTTTTTAGGAATCATGAGACTCTGAAGGAGAAACAAGCTGCTCTGGGAGATAACACAGTCATCGTTTAGTAACTGTGAGTGGTTGGTTCTGAGACCTTGGAGGATATCAAAACCCAGAGATGCTCAAGTCCCTTTTATTAATATAAAACAGTATAGTATTTACATATAGTCTACATATATCCCTCCCATTATACTTTAAGTCGTCTCTAGGTTTGTTATAATAACCTTGTAAGTGCTATGTAAGTAGTTGCCAGGCTGCTTGGCAAATGCAAGTTTTGTCTTTTGGAACTTTCCCCAGATCTTTTCTGTATATTTTTGACCCGTGGCTGGTTGAATCCACAGTGGTTGAATGGAGAACCCAAGGATACAGAGCACCTACTGTACGTATATCTAGGTAGGTGGTCTAGCATGATCTGCTCATGAGGATTTGACCAACACTGGCTTGCCACTTCACTGTGGGTGGACCTGAATTAACCTTGAAATTTCTTTGAGCGTCAGTTTTCTATGTATGTGAATAGTAATCTTTAATTGGAGTTCCTGTGCCCTTTTGCAGTAGCACTAGCAATTTTGAATTAATTTGTATTAAGAAAGGCTCCCCCACAATTTATATATGTACCTGAATCTGCCTTTGGCTCCCTTACTTTTCTTCTCCTTCAAATGTGATGATTTCAAATTGTGTCCAAACTAGAGGTACTTAACTTTTGGAGGAAAAAATACAGAAATAATGTGTGTTAGTTGGTAGAAGTGTTATAAAATTTAGAAAAATGACGATTTTTATCATTTCTACACCCAGGGAAGACCCTTGACATTTTAGTGATCTTTCAGTCTTCTCTGTGCACATACATAGTTCATTTAAAAAAAGACAAGGCTAGTTGGCTAGATAGTATCATATTACAAATACAGTATGTATTTAACTTTAATTCATAATTATTATGATCACTGTCATTTAATAAATTTATATAATTATTAGATTATATAAATTATACAACTATCATAACTTATATAATTTAACAAAATATTTATAATATATGTTATCTAGTTATAAATATTTGTGTATTAATAATTTGATAATTCTGCATTTTCACTTAATGCCACATGAATTACATAATACAATTGTACCTAATTATCTTCTATGACATAATTTAATTTTGTTAAGGTTGGAATGATGCATTTCTCAAATGTTTGGTAGAAGGTGTTTATAAAGCCATTTGAATCTGGTATTTTTGTGTGTGTTGGACAGAGGAAAGGGGAAACATTTAAACTCCTCTAGCTTTCAGTAGTTGTAGAACTATTAAGATTATCTATTTCTTTCTTGAGTCAATTCCCCCCACCTTTAAACTGTGTTCACTTTATATATTTGGGATCTTGTCTGTCTCTAATATTCAATCTTTTAAAGAAACTAACCTTTTGCTCTGATCTTCAAACTTTACAAAAACGTATACAATGAAAAGGAAGGCATCTTCTCAGCAGAGCTGAGACCTTTCCAGAGGCAGTCAGTGTACTTTTTCTCAATGACATTTTTATCTTTTTACAACCCTTTTATTTTTTACTAAAACAGGATGAACAGTATGAGACGTAGTGATCTATACTCTCTTGTTTTCTCTCTTCTTTTTGTTTGTTTGTACATCAACCTCATTTTTAATGCCAGTGTAATATTCCACTTCATGGATGTATCCTGTTTAATTAAAAGTAGTTATGCTTTTTTCCCAGTAAAAACCTGTCCCATTTGTTTGATATAACCTAAGAACTTGATTTATTAACCCTATTGTAGTGATAGACATAATCATTTCAGAGGTCCAACAAGCCTTCCATGTGCCTTACCCTTTCACAAATAAGTTGAAATTAAAATGTTCGTTGCTCTATAATAGCCTCCTTGGAAGAGGGTATGTTCCATTTAAGTATTTTTAATTACAAACACAACTCTCTTCTGTAATTTAAATGCCATGTGATGTTGTTAGCACTTGAACCCCTGTTTCTTCTATAACTTACCCTAATGTGCAGTTTGAGAGATAGGTGCCGTCTTATGCTTCCTCATGGCTGCCCTGCTGCCCTTGCCACTTATTTATTTATTTATTTTTCATTTATTTTTATTAGTTGGAGGCTAATTACTTTACAGTATTGTAGTGGGTTTTGTCATACATTGACATGAATCAGCCATGGATACACATGTGTTCCCCATCTCGATCCCCCCTCCCACCTCCCTCTCCACCCGATCCCTCTGGGTCTTCCCAGTGCACCAGCCCCGAGCACTTGTCTCATGCATGCAACCTGGGCTGGTGATCTCTTTCACCATAGATAATATACATGTGTCGATGCTGTTCTCTCGAAACATCCCACCCTCGCCTTCTCCCACAGAGTCCAAAAGTCTGTTCTGTACATCTGTGTCTCTTTTTCTGTTTTGCGTATAGGGTTATCATTACCATCTTTCTAAATTCCATATATATGTGTTAGTATGCTGTAATGTTCTTTATCTCTCTGTCTTACTTCATTCTGTATAATGGGCTCCAATTTCATCCATCTCAGTAGAACTGATTCAAATGAATTCTTTTTAATGGCTGAGTAATATTCCATGGTGTATATGGACCACAGCTTCCTTATCCGTTCGTCTGCTGATGGGCATCTAGGTTGCTTCCATGTCCTGGCTATTATAAACAGTGCTGCGATGAACATTGGGGTGCACGTGTCTCTTTCAGATCTGGTTTCCTCGGTGTGTATGCCCAGAAGTGGGATTGCTGGGTCATATGCTTGCCGCTTATTTCAAGTTCATCTTCTTACATGTCTTTGAGATGCTACCTTTACTATGACTAACTTTTCATATACTTCTGGAATTTAAAAAAAATGTGTTCCCTTGGTTGATCTGCCAGTATCATAGCTTTTTAAAGTCTTTTTATTTTTAAATGACTTTGTACTTATAAAAGAGAAAAATAAGAGAGTTCCTATGTACCCTTCAGTTAGTTTCTCCTAATGTTAACATCTTATATATCCATAGTATAATGATAAGAGCTAAGAAATTAGCTTACTGATACAGTACATTTGACTTCGTACTCTTTTACTTATAATGGCTTTGCAGCAATTATTTAATATGTCATAGGAATACTCTTGCTCTTCCCTTCATATTTTCCCTTGTTTTTGCTTGTTTTTTCTTTCCAGTTGTCTAGCTGTAGCAAACAAAATAAAAAAAATTTTTATATAGTATTTATTTGGGGACCATGTAAAATTAACTCAGGGAGAAAGGACATCATTATGCTACTGAATCTTTAGTACAGAAGCAAGATATGTCTTTCCATTTGTTGAAATCTACCTTTGTGTCTCTCAGAAGTGTTCCATAGTTTTTCTCATACATGTTTTGAACTCTTTATTCAGTTTATGCCTGTTTTTTTTAAAATTATAGATAAGATCTTTTCTTTCATTTTATCGTTTATCTGGTTTCTCTTTGTACATATAAAGGAAAGATTTCTTTATGTTTTGCACTTGACTAAACTACTAGATTATCTTGTTGTAGTAATATTTAGTTGGTTCTTTTGGATATTCTAGTTATTTAATTGTACCCCTACCAGTAGTATTCCTTTCTAATTTCATTCTCTGTGTTGACTGATAAAAATGAGTAACAGTGGTAAAAATGGGGATTTCCCTGACTCTAGTAATATAGTATATCTAGTATTTCCTCATCGGGTGGTGCTGGCTTATTGTGGGTCTGAAATATATTGTGTTTAAAAAGTGTGCTTTTATATCCAGTATTTTCAATAAGAATGGGCATTGAGTTTTTAAGGCGTCTTTTCATCACCTTCGGCATGATAATATTTTTCTTCTATGTAGCTCTATTAATGTGTTGGGTGATATCAGTTTTACAACAGTGACTTTTGTTGTAAATTTTTGTTGATCTAAGTCAAATCCCTTGTGACTATACAGTGGAAGCGAGAAATACATTTAAGGAACTAGATCTGACAGACAGAGTGCCTCATGAACTATGGACGGAGGTTCATGACATTGTACAGAAGACAGGGATCAAGACCATCCCCAAGAAAAAGAAATGCAAAACGGCAAAATAGCTGTCTGAGGAGGGCTTACAAATAGCTGAGGAAAGAAGAGAAGCCACAAGGAAACAAGAAAAGGAAAGATACACCAATTTGAATGCAGAGTTCCAAAGAATAGCAAAGAGAGATAAGGCAGTCTTCCTCAATGATCAGTGCACAGAAACAGAGGGAAACAATAGAATGGGAAAGACTAGAGATGACTTCAAGAAAATCAGAGATACCAAGGGAATATTTCTTGCAAAGATGGGCTCAATAAAGGACAGAAATGGTATGGACCTAACAGAAGCAGAAGATGTTAAGAAGAGGTGGCGAGAATACACAGAAGAATTGTACAAAAAAAGATCTTCACAACACAGATAACCACCTTGGTGTGCTCACTCACCTAGAGCCAGACATCCTGGAATGTGAAGTCAAGTGGGCCTTAGGAAGCATCACTATGAACAGAGCTAGTGGAGGTGATGGAATTCCAGCTGAGCTACTTCAAATCCTAAAAGATGATGCTGTCAAAGTGTTGCACTCAGTAGGCCAGCAAATTGAGTGGCCACAGGACTGAAGAAGGTCAGTTTTCATTCCAATCCTTAAGAAAGGCAATGCCAAAGAATGCTCAAAGTACTGCACAATTGCACTCATCTCACACACTAGTAAAGTAATGCTCAAAATTCTCCAAGCCAGGCTTCAACAATACGTGAACCATGAACTTCCAGATGTTCAAGCTGGTTTTAGAAACGGCAGAGGAACCAGAGATCAAATTGCCAACATCTGCTGGATCGTCACAAAAGCAAGAGGGTTCCACAAAAACATCTATTTCTGCTCTACTGACTATGCCAAAACCTCTGACAGTGTGGACCACAACAAACTGGAAAATTCTGAAAGAGACGGGAATGCCAGACCACTTGACTTGCCTGTTGAGAAAGCTGTATGCAGGTCAGGAAGCAACAGTTAGAACTGACATGGAACAACAGACTGGTTCCAAATAGGAATAGGAGTACGTCAAGGCTGTATCTTGTCACCCTCCTTATTTAACTTATATGCAGAGTACATCATGAGAAACCCTGGGCTGGATGAAGCATAAGCTGGAATCCAGATTCCTGGGAGAAATATCAATAACATCAGATATGCAGATGACACCCTCCTTGTGGCAGAAAGTGAAGAAGAACTAAAGAGCCTCTTGATGAAAGTGAAAGAGGAGAGTGAAAAAGGTGGCTTAATGCTCAACACTCAGAAAACAAAGTTCATGGCATCCGGTCCCATGATTTCATGGCAAATAGATGGGGAAACAGTGGAATCAGTGGTAGACTTTATCTTTCTGGGCTCCAAAATCACTGCAGATGGTGACTACAGCCAAGAAATTAAAAGATGCTTACTCCTTGGATGAAAATTATGACCAAGCTAGACAGCATATTAAAAAACAGAGACATTACTTTGCCAGCAAAGGTCTGTCTAGTCAAGGCTATGGTTTTCCCAGTAGTCATGTATGGATGTGAGAGTTGGACTATAAAGAAAGTTTAGCACCAAAGAATTGATGCTTTGGAACTGTGATGTTGGAGAAGACTCTTGAGAGTCACTTGGACTGCAAGGAGATCCAACCAGTCCATCCTAAAGGAAATCAGTCCTGAATATTCATTGGAAGAGCTGATTTTGAAGCTCAAACTCCAATACTTTGGCCACCTGATCTGAAGAGCTGACTAATATGAAAAGACCCTGGTGCTGGCAAAGGTTGAAGGCAGGAAGAGGAGGGGATAACAGAGGATGAGATGGTTGGATGACATCACCAACTCAGTGGTCATGAGTTTGAGAAAACTCCACCACTTGTTGATGGACAAGCATGCTGCAGTCCATGGGGTAGCAAAAATTCGGACATGATGAGCAACTGAATTGAACTGAACTGAGTGCTTCCTTGGTGGCTCAAATGGTAAAGAATCCACCTGTAATGCAAGAGACCTGGGTTTGATCCCTGGGTTGGAAGATCCCTTGGAGGAGGGCATGGCAACCCACTCCAGTAATGCATCACTAGCTGCATTTCAGCGCCACAGGCTTAAATGATAATTTGGATGCATGTGTGCCTGCTAAGTCATCACTTAGCAGACATCTCAGACTCTTTGGTACCACATGGGCTATTGCCCATCACGCTCCTTTGCCCATGGGGTTTTGCCAGAAAGAATACTGAGTGGGCAGCCCATCCCCATCTCTTTCCTATGCTTCAAGCCCTGACAGTCACTTTCCCTTACTTCACGTACACACACACACACACACACAAACACACACACACACACACACACACACACACACACACAAACACACACACACACACACACACACACACACGAAGAGAGAGTGGGGTGTTTTAGACTTTAAGGCCGCTATAACAAATTGCCATGAACTGGGTAGCTTAAAAGAATGGATATTTATTGTCTCACAGTTTTGGAGCCTCTAAATCTGATATCAAGTTGTTGACACGACTGTGTTTCCCTGAAATCTGTAGAGAAATCCTCACTTGCCTCTTCCTCAGTTTTGGTGGCTGGCCAGCAGTCTTTGGTATTCCTTGGCTTGCAGTTGCACGACACCAATCTTTGCCTTTGCCATCAAACAGCCTTCTCCCCGTGTGTCTCTTCCTCCATTTGGCTGACTTCTTAGAAGGACACTAGTTATTGGATTAGGGGTCCACCTACTCCAGTATGGCCTCATTTGAACTTAATTACATCGGCAATGATCCTATTCCCAAATAAGCTCATATTATTGAGTACTTGAGGTTAGGAATTCAACATATGTTTTGAGGAGTGGGAAAATATTCAACCAACAACAGATGGTAACCATGAGGAGAGCATCCCACAGAAACCAAAGACATTGCCTTGATTCCAGAATTTATTCCAAGAAGGAGTCCTACTACAGTGGGGATAGAAGATCGAAGAATCTTTTAAAGTATGTATTCCCACCTACTATTTGGTTTGCTTATGGACTAACTGGGTTTGATTGACAGGTGTATGCTATCATGATTTAATGATATTAAAAAAACTGAATGCCTTCATATAAAGCCTGAATGGCCCTGGATACAGGATAGCGGCCCTATCCTTTCTCATAGTTTCCCCCAGCTATATTGTTTGGAGGGAAATGATGGTGTATAATTTTGATGAGCAAATGGGAGAAGTGATTGTTGTGATGAGGCTGTCACTCTTTGCCAGAGAACTGTCTTTGATGTCTAAAGTATTACTTGGGACCTAGATGAAAGAGTCATAAAATAACAAGCCTAACCAAGGGGATGCAGCTAGCATTTACGAAATGCACCCATTTTTCTGTATCTCCTCTTTTCCTTTGATCAAATGTGTACACATTATTAATAAAAAGAAATACAAATTTTAAAAAGACATGAAGAGGGAATGGTCAAATGAACCCTGCCAGAGTCCAAAAGAAAAAAAAAAAATGACAGCAATTTCACATCAGGCCGTTTGCTGAGATCCTATACAAGAACAGCAGTATGATTGGGATTCTTAAATGGCAGTGGCTGAAATGGCTAATAAAAGCCTGCTAATGACACAGAATCAAATCACCAAACAAACCCATCTCAAAATCCAGTTTCTCTCGAAGGGAAGGGCATCAACTTTATGGTTGGCACTGTCTCTTAATGTAGGACCTTAGGCAAGTTACTTAATCTCTCTCAAGTTTGCTATGTATAAAACTAAGGATAACTACCTAGCAAGGCTGTAGTGACAATTAAGCCAAACGCAGGACACATGTAACAGGTGCTTCACTAAATCGAAGCCTTCCACCTCCCAGCCCTTCAAATATATGCAAAATACAATCTTTGCCCACTACCCCTCACCTACTCTTCATTTCATTCTCTTCCTCTCTCTCTCTCTCTGCCAAAGTTCTTATTTATAATCTAGCAGAGGGTATATAAACAGGAAATGATTTGCATTTATTTTTAAAAACCAGTGTAAAACAATGTAGTATACCCCTGGCTACTTAAGTGCTGACAAACTCGACATTCCTAAAAACAGCAAACACATATTGAGTGATCATTCATGCCAGGCATGGTGCTAGGCATGGAGTATTCACTAGTAAGTGAAACATCTTCCCTCCCTGGTGGAGTTCAGTTTAGTGAACTGAATGGTGAAGAAGCAATGAATATATAATTGAAAAATATGTTCAGTGCCCATAAAGAAATGATCAGGTGCAATGATGGAGACTAATGAAAGGGCAGGTGGGAGACTTAGTTTAGGAAGGATGGCCTTTCTGAGGTGACATTTAAACTGAAACCTGAAAGATGAGAAGCTAGATGTGTAAAGAACAAGAGCAAGTGTCTTCAAGACAGTGGAATCAGCATGTCCAGCGAGGCAGTCAGGAGCTAGAAGTGTTTGAGGAGGAGTTCTGGCAGTGTCAGCAAGATGGAGGGGCTGCCATGAGGTAAAAATCCAGTTTCTTACCATGGCCTCAATGTCCCACCTAAACTGCCCCTGTCCCCCCCCCCCCCCCGCACTCCCCCACATATCCTCCCCAGGTGTCCACATCACCTAGTCTTTCTGTCCTTTATGTGCTGGTCTCACTCCCACCTCAAGAATGAGAGGTTTGCTGCATTTGCTGTTCTTCTGTCTAGAACGCTCTGCCTGGATGACTCTCATAGCTTCTGGCCCCCGTGGTCAGTCAGGCCTCAGATCAAGTGTCATCTCTGGAGAGAGATCGCTAATTACCACCCCTCACCCAGCATAAACTTTTGGTGGTTTTTTCCTCTTCCCATCCCTCACCACTATCAAACGTTATTTCGATGATTTTTTGAAGTTTGTTTTTTTGTTTGTTTGTTTTATACTTTCCCCTAAAATAGAAGTCCCATGAGTTTATATTTCTTATTGCTATAACCTAGAAGCATATCTAGACTATAAATGAAACTCAAATAGTACTTGTTGAATTTACAATGAATGAAATAAAGCTTAAAGAGGTAAGGCGAGGTATTAGAAAAGAACTAACCAAATTGTGTGAGAGTAAGGACTTCCTGGAAGAGGTATGTTTTCAGTTATTAAAATCAAAGGGGCAAGAGAGCAAAGGTGGCGTGCAGGTAACAAACAAGAATTGTGGAAATCACTCGTTCATCCCCGTCCTTTTTCACTAGATTAGGAACACCTTTAGCACTGGACGGAGAAGGCGATGGCACCGCACTTCAATACTCTCATCTGGAAAATCCCATGGACGGAGGAACCTGGTGGGCTGCAGTCCATGGTGTAGCAAAGATTTGGACATGACTGAGCAACTGAATTGAACTGAACTGAGTGCTTCCTTGGTGGTTCAGATGGTAAAGAATCCGCCTGTAATGCAAGAGACCTGGGTTTGATTTCTGGGTTGGAAGATCCCTTGGAGGAGGGCATGGCAACAAACTCCAGTAATGCATCACTAGCTGCATTGCAGCGCCACAGGCTTAAATGATATTTTGCATGCATGTGTGCCTGCTAAATCATCACTTAGCAGACATCTGAGACTCTTTGGTACCCCATGGGCTATTGCCCATCACGCTCCCTTGCCCATAGGGTTTTGCCAGAAAGAATACAGGAGTGGGAAGCCCATCCCCATCTCTTTCCTCTGCTTCAAGCCCTGACAGTCTCTTTCCTTTACTTCACGTCCACACACACACACACAGACACACACACACACACACAGACACACACAAAGAGAAAGTGCGGTGTATTAGATTTTAAGGCCCCTATAACATATTGCCATGAACTGGGTAGCTTAAAACAATGGATATTTACTGTCTCACAGTTTTGGAGCCTCTACATTTGATATCAAGTTGTTGACACGAGTGTGTTTCCCCTGAAATCTGTAGAGAAATCCTCACTTGCCTCTTCCTCAGTATTGGTGGCTGGCCAGCAGTCTTTGGTGTTCCTCGGCTTGCAGGTGCACGACACCAATCTTTGCCTTTGCCATCAAACAGCCTTCTCCCCGTGTGTCTCTTCCCCCATTTGGCTGACTTCTTAGAAGGACACTAGTTATTGGATTAGGGGTCCACCTACTCCAGTATGGCCTCATTTGAACTTAATTATATCGGCAATGATCCTATTTCCAAATAAGTTCATATTGTTGAGTACTTGAGGTGAGGAATTCCACATATCTTTTGAGGAGTGGGAGAATATTCAACCAACAACAGATGGTAACCATGAGGAGAGCATCTCACAGAAACCAAAGACATTGCCTTGATTCCAGAATTTATTCCAAGATGGAGTCCTACTATAGTGGGGGTAGAAGAACAAAGAAACTTTTTAAGTGTGTTTATCCAACTACTATTTGGTTTGTTATGGACTAACTGGCTTTGATTGACCGGTGTATGCTATCATGAGTTAATGATATTAAAGAAACTGAATGCCTTCATATAAAGGCTGAATGGCCCTGGATACAGGATAGCAGCCCTATTCTTTCTCATAGTTTCCCCCAGCTATCCTGTTTGGAGGGAAATGATGGTGTATAATTTTGATGAGCAAATGGGAGAAGTGATTGTTGTGATGAGGCTGTCACTCTTTGCCAGAGAACTGTCTTTGATGTCTAAAGTATAACTTGGGACCTAGATGAAAGAGTCATAAAATAACAAGCCTAACCAAGGGGATGCAGCTAGCATTTAGGAAATGCACCCATTTTTCTATATCTCCTCTTTTCCTTTGATCAAACGTGTACATATTATTAATAAAAAGAAATACAAATTTTAAAAAGACATGAAGAGGGAATGGTCAAATGAACCCTGCCAGAGTCCAAAAGAAAAAAAATCACAGCAATTTCACATCAGGCCCTTTGTTGAGATCCTATACAAGAACAGCAGTATGATTGGGATTCTTAAATGGCAGTGGCTGAAATGGCTAATAAAAGCCTGCTAATGACACAGAATCAAATCACCAAACAAACCCATCTCAAAATCCAGTTTCTCTCGAAGGGAAGGGCATGAACTTTATGGTTGGCACTGTCTCTTAATGTAGGACCTTAGGCAAGTTACTTAATCTCTCTCAAGTTTGCTATGTATGAAACTAAGGAAAACTACCTCGCAAGGCTGTAGTGACAATTAAGCCAAACGCAGGACACATGTAACAGGTGCTTCACTAAATCGAAGCCTTCCACCTCCCAGCCCTGCAAATATATGCAAAATACAATCTTTGCCCACTACCCCTCACCTACTCTTCATCTCATTCTCTTCCTCTCTCTCTCTCTCTCTGCCAAAGTTCTTATTTATAATCTAGCAGAGGGTATATAAACAGGAAATGATTTGCATTATTTTTTAAAAACCAGTGTAAAACAATGTAGTATACCCCTGGCTACTTAAGTGCTGACAAACTCGACATTCCTAAAAACAGCAAACACATATTGAGTGATCATTCATGCCAGGCATGGTGCTAGGCATGGAGTATTCACTAGTAAGTGAAACATCTTCCCTCCCTGGTGGAGTTCAGTTTAGTGAACTGAATGGTGAAGAAGCAATGAATATATAATTGAAAAATATGTTCAGTGCCCATAAAGAAATGATCAGGTGCAATGATGGAGACTAATGAAAGGGCAGGTGGGATACTTAGTTTAGGAAGGATGGCCTTTCTGAGGTGACATTTAAACTGAAACCTGAAAGATGAGAAGCTAGATGTGTAAAGAACAAGAGCAAGTGTCTTCAAGACAGTGGAATCAGCATGTCCAGCGAGGCAGTCAGGAGCTAGAAGTGTTTGAGGAGGAGTTCTGGCAGTGTCAGCAAGATGGAAGGGCTGCCATGAGGTAAAAATCCAGTTTCTTACCATGGCCTCAATGTCCCACCTAAACTGCCCCTGTCCCCCCCCCGCCCCCCCACATATCCTCCCCAGGTGTCCACATCACCTAGTCTTTCTGTCCTTTATGTGCTGGTCTCACTCCCACCTCAAGAATGAGAGGTTTGCTGCATTTGCTGTTCTTCTGTCTAGAACGCTCTGCCTGGATGATTCTCATAGCTTCTGGCCCCAGTGGTCAGTAAGGCCTCAGATCAAGTGTCATCTCTGGAGAGAGATCGCTAATTACCACCCCTCACCCAACATTAACTTTTGGTGGTTTTTTCCTCTTCCCATCCCTCACCACTATCAAACGTTATTTCGTTGATTGTTTGAAGTTTGTTTTTTTTTGTTTTGTTTGTTTTATACTCTCCCCTAAAATAGAAGTCCCATGAGTTTATATTTCTTATTGCTATAACCTAGAAGCATATCTAGAATATAAATGAAACTCAAATAGTACTTGTTGAATTTACAATGAATGAAATAAAGCTTAAAGAGGTAAGGCGAGGTATTAGAAAAGAACTAACCAAATTGTGTGAGAGTAAGGACTTCCTGGAAGAGGTATGTTTTCAGTTATTAAAATCAAAGGGGCAAGAGAGCGAAGGTGGCGTGCAGGTAACAAACAAGAATTGTGGAAATCACTCGTTCATCCCCGTCCTTTTTCACTAGATTAGGAACACCTTTAGCACTGGACGGAGAAGGTGATGGCACCCCACTCCAATACTCTCATCTGGAAAATCCCATGGACGGAGGAACCTGGTGGGCTGCATTGCATGGGGTTGCTAAGAGTCGGACAGGGCTGAGCGAGTTCACTTTCAGTTTCATGCATTGGAGAAGGAAATGGCAACCCACTCCAGTGTTCTTGCCTGGAGAATCCCAGGGACCGGGGAGCCTGGTGACCTGCCATCTATGGGGTGGCACAGAGTCGGACTCAACTGAAGCGATTTAGCAGCAGTGGCAGTTAGCGCTGAAGCCGCGTTTTACTAATCTTTCACCAGCGCCTGTCCCGGGACCTGGCACACAGATAGGGTTTTACACAATGACTGACTGTGAGGTGCGCAGAAGGGTCTATTAACTCGGCTGCGGTGCAGTTTGTGGCTGGCCACTAAGCCTGGCAGCACCCGTGCGAGGGAGCAGACGGCTTTGCGGAAGACGGCCTCGGCGGGTGGGGGTGGGGGGTGGGGTGGGAAGCGCCCCCCGCGCCTGCGCGTTATGGCGGGGAGCCGGCAGCGTCGGCGCGCGCCTGCGCAGTGCGGTCTTTCCCGCCTCCGACAAGATGGCGGCGGCCGAGTAGCGCGGGGGCGGTTTGTGGCCGCAGGAAGCCCGGCCGCTGCAGCGGGCCGAGGCGGGATGCTGTTCCCAGGGAGCGCCGTTGGCCACCGGTGAGGAAGGTCAAGCACAGAGCTGCCTTCCCGAGCCCCCCGGCGCCCCCTACGTACACCCCCGTCTGCTCGAGTGCGGTCGCCGCTTTGCCTACTTCGCTACCGCCCTGTGCTGTCGGGTCCGGAGCTCCGGCGGCGGCAGGGGCTGTGTCCGGCAGGAGAGGAAGCGCCCGGGCTGCGTCCGTGCTTCTGTCCGCGGGGCGAGCGTCTGGCAGGTGGGTGAAGCTGCAAGCTTCGGTGTCTCCTCTTGGGGCAAAGCTTTCTCGGCTTTGCCCCGCCGTGGCTCAGACCCTGGTGGTGTTCAGCCGGAGTCCACCGCTGCTTTGTCTCCACGTCCCGCCCCCTCTCCGCGCCCCGCTCCAGGCCTCCGGCTGGCCCCTGACTTTGCGTGCCCTCCATTCCCACGCAGGGGCCGGGGGTCGCAGCGCCGGCCGCCCTCCGCAACCTTTCCTGCCTCCTGCTGAAGCGTCAGCCCTTGCAAGCGGTCCCTCCTTTGCGTTAGGTGGGTGGGTCGTCTGCCTGTTTTAGTCACCTCCCCATCTTCCTGGTCTCGACCTTTTGCTTCCTTGAGAAGTCTTTTGAACTGTCTGGAAAGCTTTCCCAGGCTTATAGACTTACAGAGAAAAGCTTGCTATCCAGACGCCAGTGGATTTTGTTCATCTTGTCGGGGGGATCCAGCCCCCAGGAGACTTTGATGGTTTTGAGGAATGGTGCCAGTGACGGCAAGTGATTCTTCATCTAAATTAATCCTTTTCTGATTACAGCGAGTCTTTGGTCTCTAACCTTTTTTTGGAGGGGGGGGGGGCGGACGGAGGGACATATGTATACTAGATCCAGGGAAAGAATTGAGAAGTGGTCCTGGTTTTAAAAGAAGGCTTTGTGAGGGTAAGAAATGTAATAGCCCAAGAAAGGATAAGCGATTTTAGTGATTCTTTTATTCACTGTTAGGCTAAATCGTCCGTTGAAGCTTCACAATCTTGTGTTGTCCAAGCCCTTTGTTTTATTTGGAAAGGACTGAAATGGAGAAAACGCTTTTTAAACTTGAAACTTCTCAAATTTCTTGGGTTCTCAATTGTTATTAGTACTACTTGGCAATCTTTCTTGTACTTGATATTTTCTGCAAAATTTAGGTTGTGCCAGTGTCATTTCTTCTTCATTTATTACTAGGGCAAGAGTAGTCAGAATTAATGGTGTAAAAAGTGCAAACTGAAGGAGGGATGTGGTAGTGGAGGTTGCCATGTCTGATTTTTCCCAATTTTTTCCTGTAATTGGATAATGTGTCAAGAGCAGCAGAATGGTGAAAAATGAAGCTATGAGTATAAATGGTAGTGTATCCACTGAGATTGCAATGGGTGGAGCTTTTAAAATTAAATTGAGTGATATCCTTTTTTTGAAGCCATGCTAGGTGCTCTCCAGAGTTTCTAAAGCACAGACTGTTGTTGCCTTATTGGAAATTTATGCTAAAAGTCTTTTAACAGGTGGGTTACAGTTGGCCTGACAGATTTAACTTTTTGTTCTACCTCCTGACACACATCTGCCTTAACCTTTATTGTAGACTTTTAGCCTCTTGATGAATTTCTTAAATTTGGAGATAGAATTGTTCATTTTAAAAGGAGAGGAGATATTTTAAGTGTTTGATTCCTGTATGGGCAGATTCATTCACTTGTTTGTTGCTGTGCTATGCTAAGTCGCTTCAGTCACGTCCATCTCCTTGCAGTCTCCACAGGACCGCCAGACTCCTCTGTCCATGGGACTTCTCCAGCCACGAATATTGGAGCAGGTTGCCATTTCCTCCTCCACAGGACCTTCCCGACCTAGGGATCAGAGCCACATCTCTTCTGTCTCCTGCGTTGGCAGGTGGGTTCTTTACCACTAGCGCCACCAGGTAAGCCTGTTTGTTTCCTGCACCCGAGGACTGCGTGTTTTTACAGGCACTTGTCTCTCAATTCTGTGCTTTTAGCTGACGGGGTAGTGCTCAGCCCTAGGCAGTAGCTCATTGCCTGAGGCATTGTGTCAAGACCTGTCTGACCACAAACAAGCACTCTTCCACACTTATGGAACCCGATTTCTCTCTCTCTTTCTTCCCCTCTTCCTGTCTTTAGGAACCCTCCCGTCTTTGTGTCTATTCATTCAATTCTTTAGCCTACTGCTCTTTTCATTTGCCTCCCCTAGTCACCAGGATCCCATGGTCATCAGTTTTTACCAGCCCATCATTGATACCTTAGAATACTTAACTTTATGTCAATTTATCTTTCTAGTGCCCAGTTCTGAACAGGCCTAATCACTATCTTGATCCCTGAAGGATACAAGAGACAGTTGTGTGAGGATTTTGGATTGTTTTCATACCAGTTAGTGTTCTGTTATCCTCCAGATCTATAATGTCGATTGTGAGGGGTTTTTTTTTGTCTTACTTCATGAAAGTGTTTATAGCAAATAACTTGATCTTTTCCTTTCCTGAGAAAAATCTCAAGCATCTGAGGTATAATCTTTTCTATCCTGATATCATTTCTTTATTTACTCTTCTCTGAAAAGAAGGAATTGTCCTTCCTTTCCTTCAAGAGCAACCTTCTCCAGATGTGTCCATGATCATCCCTCTTTATCTTTCTTTCTCAGTAATTATCCATGATCACTCCTTTTTAAGTTTTGCCCTCTCTAGCCTCCATGCATGCTTAAATATACCTTTGCCAGGGCTGCCAAACACCGTGCTGTGTGCTGTGCAGCTCACAGAAGCCAGTCTGAATTTTGAGCCTGCTGTGCCACTGTATTTTTATTCTTTAATCCTAGGAGCCTGGTGTAGTTGTTGTTCAGTCGCTCAGTTGTGTCCAACTCTTTGCAACACCAAGAACTGCAGCATGGCAGGCTCCTCTGTCCTCCATTACCTCCTGGGGTTTGCTCAAATTTATGTTCATTGAGTCGGTGACACTACCTAGCCATCTCATCCTCTACCACCTCCTTCTCCTTTTGGCTTCAGTCTTTCCTAGCATCAGGGTCTTTTCCAGTGAGTTGGCTTTTCGCATCAGGTGGCCAAAGTATTGGTGCTTCAGCTTCAGCATCAGTGCTTCCAGTAAATATTCAGGGTTGATTTCCTTTAGGATTGGTTGATCGTCTTGCAGTCCCAGGACGCTTAAGAGCCTTCCCCAGCACCACAATTCTCAATTCTTTGACACTCAGTCTTTATGGTCCAACTCTCACATCCATACATGACCACTGGAAAAACCATAGCCTCGACTCGACGGACCTTTGTCGGCAAAGTGATGTCTCTGCTTTTTAGTATGTTGTTGAGGTTTGTCATAGCATTTCTTCCAAGGAGCAAGCATCTTTTAATTCCATGGCTGCAGTCACCATCCACAGTGATTTTGGAGCCCCAAAAAATAAAGGTCTGACACTGTTTCCACTGTTTCCCCATCTATTTCCCATGAAGTGATGGGACCAGATGCCATGATCTTAGTTTTCTGAATGCTGAGTTTCAAGCCAACTTTGTCATGCTCTTCTTTAACCCTTATCAAAAGGCTCGTTAGTTTCTCTTCACTTTCTGCCCTTAGAGTGATATCATCTTCATATCTGAGGTTATTGATATTTCTCCCAGCAGTCTTGATTCCAGCTTGTGCTTCATCCAACCCAGTGTTTCTCATGATGTACTCTGCGTAGAAGTTAAATAAGCAGGGTGACAAGATACAGCTTTATTATAACTCTTTCCCAGTCAGTTGTTCAATGTCCGATTCTAACTTGCTTCTTGACCTGCATACAGGTTTCTCAGGAGGCAGGTAAGGTGGTCTGGTACTGGTGTTTCTTTAAGAATTTTCCACAGTTTGTTACGATCCACACATTCAAAGGCTTTAGCGCAGTCAATGAAGCAGAAGCAGACGTTTTTCTGGAATTCTGTTGCTTTCTCTATAATCGAACAAATGTTGGCAGTTTGCTCCCTGGTTCCTCTGCATTTTCAAAACCTAGCTTGTACATCTGAAAGTTCTAGGTTCACATTCTTTTGAAGCCTAGCTTGAAGGATTTTGAGCGTAACCTTGTTAGCATGTGAAATGAGTGCCGTTGTATGGTAGTTTGAACATTCTTTGACATTACCTTTCTTTGGGATTGGAATGAAAACTGTGACCTTTTTCAGTCTTGTAGCCACTACTGAGTTTTCCAAATTTGTTGACATATTGAGTGCAACACTTTAGCAGAATCATCCTTTAGAATTTCAAATAGCTCAACTGGGATTCCGTCACCTCCACTAGCTTTGTTGGTAGTAATGTTTCCTAAGGCCCCCTTGACTTCACGCTCCAGGATGTCTGGCTCTGGGTGAGTGACCACAGTGACTGGTGTACTGTTCTCTGTGTATTCGTGCCACCTCTTCTTGATATCTTTTCCTTCTATTAGGTGCGTACCATTTCTGTCCTTTATGGTGTCCATCCTTGCATGAAATGTTCCCTTGATGCCTCCAGTTTTCTTGAAGAGATCTCTAGTCTTTCCCATTGTGTTGTTTTCTTTGCATTGTTCACTTAAGAAGGGTTTCTTATCTCTTCTTGGTATTCTCTGGATCTCTGCACTCAGTTGAGTATATCTTTCCCTTTCTCCCTTGCCTTTCACTTCTCTCCTTTCCTCAGCTCTTTCTAATGTCTCCTCAGACAATCACTTAAGCTTCTTGCATTTCTTTTTCTTGGACTAGTTTGGTCACTGCCTCCTATACAATGTTACGAACCTCTTTCCAGTGATGAACCTCGTATATAAACTCATATAAAACATATGAATCTTTTTCAATAAACTCATATATGAACCTCTTTCAGTTTTATGAATCTGGTAGACACTTTCTCTACCAGATCTCATCTCGAATCCATTTGTCACCTCCACTGTATAATCATAAGGGATTTAATTTAGGTCATATCTAAATGACCTAGTCGTTTTCCCTACGTTCTTCACTTTAAACCTGAATTTTGCTATTAGGAGCTCACGACCTGAGCCACAGACAGCTCCAGGTCTTCTTTTTACTGTCTGTGTAGAGCTTTTCCATCTTCAGCTGCAAAGAACATAATCTGATTTTGGTATTGACCATCTGGTGATGTCCGTGTGTATAGCTGTCTCTTGGTTGTTGGAAAAGGGTGTTTGCTATGACCAGCGTGTTCTTTTGACAAAACTCTGTTAGCCTTTGCCCTGCTTTTGCCCTCCAAGGCAAAACTTGCCCATTATTCTGGGTGTCTCTTGGCTTCCTATTTTGTATTCCAATCCCCTGTGATGAAAAGGACATCTTTTTTTTTTTTTTTTTTTTTTTTGGTGTTTGTTCTAGAAGGTGTAGTTCGAGAACTACAGCAGTTCTACTTCATAGAACTGTTCAGCTTCAGCTTCTTTGGCATTAGTGGTTGGGGCAGAGACTTAAGATAACACTGATATTGAACAGTTTGCCTTGGAAATGAACTTAGATTATTTTTTTTTTCCTGAGGTTGCACCCAAGTACTGCATTTAGAACTCTTGTTGACTATTAAGGGCTACTTCCTTTCTCCTAAGGGATTCGAGCCCACAGTAGTAGATATAACAGTCATCTGAATTAAATTCGCCCATTCTCATCCATATTAGTTCAGTGATTCCTAAGATGTTCATTCTTGCCATCTGCTTCACCACATCCGATTTGCCTTGATTCACGGACCTGCCGTTCCAGGTTCCCATGCAAAAAAAGAGCAATAGCTCTTTACAGCGTCGGACGTGACTTTAACCATCAGACACATCCACACAACTGAGCGTCATATCCGCTTTGGTCCAGCCACTTCATTCTTTCTGGAACTAACGACTGCCCTCCACTCTTCCCCAGGAGCATATTGGACACCTTTTGATTGTGGTGCTCATCTTCGGTGTCTTATTTTTCTGCCTCATGCTGTTCGTGGGGTTCTCGCAGCAGGACTGCTGGAGTGGTTTGCCGTTCCCTCCTCCAGTGGGCCACGTTTTGTCGGAACTCTTCACCAGGACCCGTCTGTCTTGGCTGGCCCTGCACGGCATGGCCCATGGCTTCACTGAGTTACACAAGCCCCTTCACCACGACGAGTCTGTGATCCATGAAGGGGTATAGTAGGAAGGACGTTTACTTCTAAGCTTCAAAGATCTGATTTTGAAGTCTACTGAAACCAGTTACTGTCTGTGAGGCTGTGGGCAACTTACTACTCAGGCTGTGTTCTTTGTCTGTAAAGTAGAATGTTATACGAGGAAGACATGGCAACCCAATGCAGTATTCTTGTTGGAGAGTCAGCATGGACAGAGGAGCTTGGTGGGCTATAGTCCATGGGGTCACAAAGAGTCGGACAAGACTGAGCGACTAAGGACACCACAGAATGTTATACTTACCTCACAGAGTTGTAATCGACGGAGTTTAACACACGTTACATGTCTTTCCAAGGGTTTGGTGCATTATGGAGTTCTTAAAAGTGTAAATTATTCTTTCCTTTGCACTCTGACTTCCCTTACCATCGCAGCACCGATATTGGTTTTTAAAAAGTCATCTTGATGATCTAATTACCAAAGCTAACGGCCTTATCTCAATCATCCATGGTTTTCTTAGACCGCTTCTGAAATATACTCCATAGGAATGAAATGATCTGATTTCTTGTTTCTTGGCTTTATAGTTCCTGATTCTCTTATGTCTCTTATGTCTTTACATTCCCTGCAGTGTCTCGATTTTGCTCTTTCCCCTAAACATAGCTGTTTCCTGTATCAGTTAGGATGCAAATAGGATTTAAAAACAGAAGAAGTGTATTAGCTCAGGTAATTGGCAAAGGCATAGGTAGGATTCGTTTAAAGGGCAGTTTGTGCATAAGCTTTGCTTTGCTCAGTCCTCAGTCCTCAGTCAGCACAGAGGTTCTGTGTTTCCGTTTCCTCTAAACTGCCCTCCCATTTGGGTTCCTGCTCAGACTGGCTTCCCCTCTAGATTGAATCCAAGTGCTTTCCATCTTTATCTGTAGTGGCGACCTTTGTGCTCAGGTTTATCCTTTCATAGTTGCATGTTTCTCTTTCTGCTCCAGGCATCACATTCTGACACAACCACCAAAGACGGGAGGAAGTTTGCCCTCTCATCTCTTGATGAGGCAAGTAAACCTTTTACAGAAAGCCTGTATCAGATTTCATTTTGGACTAGCATTTCAGTCTAGGAAGAAATTAAATGAATGGCTACAGGGAAGATAACCAACATTGTCAGTGACATATATTGATAATATTGTATGGAGAAGTAAGCTTAAATGAATGAGAATTTTCAGATAGTAGTGGCATTCTTAAAGCACTGCTTATCTCAAGAGCAGGTATAAGCTGTACTTAGGACTGAATCAGTCATTTAGATAATCATGAATGACTAATTAAAATGGATTACTATATAAAATTAGTATATTTGAGTGGTATATCCCAGTTCTTTTAAGGTTGTTGTTAAGAACATTTACGCGTGCACTGTGAGGAATGGATACAGGTAGCAACTAACAGGGAATAGACCTGTGGTTCTTCTTGAAGATGAGTGGTGTTTGGAAATCTGTGGGTCTGGTAGAGACGAGATATACCAAGTGTCCTGTGATGTTTGCCCGCAAAACAAGAATTGTCCCTTCCAGAATACCAATAGTGCCCCTGTACACTGAAAAAACAAATGCTTTGGTTTTTTTCAAAGAATTCGCTGAGATTCCTCTGTATACTTATATTGCAAGTGACAGAAAACCAAATTCAGACTGGCTACACAGTAAAGGGCATGATTAGGTCTTGTCCTTGAACTTCATCTGGGGCTTCATCCAGTCTGAAATCATCAAGGACTTGGCTTAGTTTCTCTGGTCCTGCTCTGGCATTCCTCTTGTTTTGGTTTCGCTCTCAAGCGAGCTTATCTCATGGTAGCAAATTACTGTAGCACTTTCAGACTTAATACTCTCATTTCATATGTAAAGTAAAATGAAGCATATCTTTTGTTATTTGGTTTTGCAAGTGTTTGTTGAATGTCATCACTGTTGAAACTTCCCTGAACACCTGCCCCTAAAAGTGGATTACTTCCTCTGTTATGTTACAACTTCACAGAACTCTGTTGCATGCCATGTTCTATGGTTATTATGCTCATATGTCTCATGCATTAACTTGCCTTAATTGTCTGTGTGTTCTTAATGTGTAGAATACTCTCTGACTTAGTGGTACACAGTAACCATTTATGGATGAATGAGAGGAAGGAAGGATATGGAAAGGGGCAGGGAAACATAAGAAGTCCCCATTCCTTCCTGTTACTGAACCCTGAATTGTGAACATTGTACTCCTACCACCAAAGTATGTGTGTAATGCTCTTGTGATTGAGAATGAATTCATTTGAAAGCTTTACTGAATTCTAGTAGTGTTCCATCATTATTTTCTCAGCAAAACTAAAACCAGTTACCATCTTTTGTTCTTTCAACAAGTATTTTTGAAAGCCTGCTATTGGCAGGTAATGTGACACAATGGTAAACAAAGTAGAGCTGTGCTTCCTGAGCTTAAATATCAGCGAGGGACATAGACATTATTCATGTGTGCACACTCAGTCGCACACACACGTCAGGGAGCTCACAGGTTTTGAAGCAGAATAAGATAGATTCAGGGGATTAAAAAGTAACAGGATACTGTAATACTTCAGGTAGTTTGGTGAGAAAAGGCTTTTTGAGAAGCCCTTTTCTGAGTGAAGTGGATTAAGCCATGGAACTATCTGGAAGGAAATGTTCGGGCAGAGCAACCAGCAGCTTCTAACGTGGAAATGTCCTTGGCATGTTGGAAGAGCAGCATGTGGGAGGCCGTGGCTGAAGCGGGGGTGGGGGGTGTGTGGCAGGGCAGGTCAGAGGGTAGGTGTGGGCAGGGTAGACCAAGGGGAGTTCTGAAGGTCATTTAAAGACTTGATTTTGTTAGCTAGAAAGTCTGGAGAAGGCAATGGCACCCCACTCCATTACTCTTGCCTGGAAAATCCCATGGATGGAGGAGCCTGGTGGGCTGCAGTCCATGGGGTCGTGAAGAGTCAGACACGACTGAGCGACTGCTCTTTCACTTTTCACTTTTGTGCTTTGGAGAAGGAAATGGTAACCCACTCCAGTGTTCTTGCCTGGAGAATCCCAGGGATGGGGGAGCCTGGTGCGCTGCCGTCTATGGGGTTGCACAGAGTTGGACACGACTGAAGCGACTTAGCAGCAGCAGCAGCTAGCTAGAAAGTCACTCAGTCGTGTCTGACCTTTGTGACCCCATGGACTGTACCAGGTCTCCCACATTGCAGGCGGATTCTTTATCAGCTGAGCCACAGGGAAGCCTCAAGGGAACTTCCCTGGTGGCTCAGATGGTAAAAGCATCTTCTTGCAATGCAGGAGACCCGGCTTTGATCCCTGGGTGGGGAAGATCCTCTGGAGAAGGAAACAGCAACTCTCTCCAGTACTCGTGCCTGGAAAATTCCGTGGATGGAGGAGCCTCGTAGGCTACAGTCCATGGGGTCGCAAAGAGCTGGAGACAGCTGAGGGGCTTCACTTTCACTTTTCACTTTCTAGCTAGAAAATTGGAGATGATATATCTTTGGAAATCTAATTATTATTTTTAAGTTATATTATTTTAAGTACTAATTATGATTAGAAGTTCTCTCTGTGCTAAGTAACTAGCGTATGATAGACTTAACACAATTTAAATGTTAAATAATTTATCTGAATAAAATGGTACTGAGATAAAAGTTGAAATTTTAAAGTTACCCTTTGAAGGAACTTTTTAAAATATTTAGGATACTTTACTTAGGTTTGTGATTATTTTCTTTAGCTCTTATGTACCCCATTACTAAAGTTTTCTGTAGTCATTAAAGAAAATTCAGGAAATACAGAAGTACAGATGACATTCATAAGCTCAACATATGAAGAAAACCAGTTGAGTTTTCGTCTCTCCCAACCCTTCCCTCCCGCTTTCAGTACCCTCTGTCCCTCTCTTCTTCCCTCTGTCTTTCACTTTCTTCTTTGTGCCTATGACTTTTTCCCCCTGTTACAGTGTAAACATGTGTATATGTCTAATTTTTTAAAAATTAGGTTATATTCATTTCTTGGAATATTTGATAAATCTTATTTTTATTGACTGTATAATCCCATTGTAAAAATTATTTTTCTTAATTGTTTCCTGGAGGTGGTTATTTAGTTTAGGTTTTCTATTTTATCATCATGTGGGCAGTGAATGTCTTAACACATGGATTTTTTTCTCTTTGTCTTTTTCCTTAGAATGGAATGATTGGCACTGGAGTAATGTAATGGAATAAGGTTTCATCTTAGACATTGTTAAGGTTCATGATACATGTTGCCACATTGTACCATGTCTTGTAAGCCCAATAAATGTTAACTGGTTTGAAAGTAACGGTAGCTGGGTGGTGGTGGGGAGGTGAGGACCTACGGAGTTGCCAAGCTTGAGTGATAGGCTAGGTTAGCCTTTTATTTCCAAATATTTCTTTCTTTTTTATCTTTAATATATATTTCAAGGTGTATATAAAAGCACCATGGAGAACTTTACATGTTACTGCAAACACACAAACACACATGAACTTATTGCTCAGGTCAAGACGCACAGCGCTGCCGCCACCCCAGAGCTCCTGCCCTTCTGGTTCCCGGTCTCCAAGAGGAAGCTTTCAGCATTTCCCTCCAGGCCTGTTTGCTCAAGTTCGTTTTGTTTTGTTTCTGTGAAACCCTTCATCATGTTTAAAGACGTTCCCTTCTGTACCGGTTTACTAAGAATTTTGTGTTTTGTTCTGTTTGTTTGAATTTAATGCTTTTTTTGTTGTTGTTGCAGCTTTTCATTACTGTATGACTTTTCTCCTTCACTATGTTAATATATTGAATTACATATTATTTAAAATCTTAAACCTAACCTGATTTCTGAGGTAAACCTAATTTGGTTTTACAGTATTACTCTTTTTATGTATTTCTGGATTCAGTTTGATATTCTGTTAATAGTTTTGTATCAGTGAGGTGGCCTATATTGTCCTTGTCAGGATTTGAAATCAGCGGTTATCTCATACTAGCCTTATAAAATGAGCTGACCCTCATTTTCTATTCTGAAAAAGTTTAAGTAGGACTGAATTGTTCCATTAAATTTCTGTGAGAATCTGGCCGAGAAGCCATCTGGGCTGGTAATTTTCTTTGTGGAAAGATTATTAATTACTCCTTTGATTTTTAATTTTTAACCTTCTCAGATTTTCTGTTGATTATTTTGGTAGTTTTCCCCCTAAGAAGTTGTCCTTTTCATCTAAACTTTTTAAATTTACTAGCATAAAATTATTTATAATAAATATTAGTATCCGTTTAATGGTTGCAGTAAAGAATTATCTTATTGTATCTGTTATAGGCTAAAACTACCTTCTGTTTTTCCTCATTCAGTCTCCCTGGGAATTTAGTAGTCATTCAAAGGAACCAAATTTTGAATCTTGCTGATTCCTTTTCTTTTTATTACATATTTGTTCTCTATTGCATTGATTTCCGCTCTTTATTTCCTTCCTTCTACTTTTTGGGATTTACTTTTTTGTTCTTTTGCTAACTTCTTGTAGATCACTACTTTTCAGCATTTCTCCCTTTTAAATATATGCATTTAAGGCTGAGCATTTCCCTCTAAGTACTGTTTCAGCTAGCAACATTACTCAAATTTTAATATATAGTACTTTTATAATTCACTTTAAAATGGTTTCTAATTTTCACTGGTATCTACTTTAACACTTGGATAAGTTGAATGTATTATATTTCTCGATTTCTGAACACATGGAGATTTTCTAGTTGTTTTCAAATGTCTTTTATTTCTACCAATATAAGATATGTCATCAGAGAACTCTTAACAACATAGCAATGTCATCAGAGAACAATCTCAGTGTTTCAAAGGTCTGTGATTTCAGACCTTTAACATTTGAGATCTGCACTGTGGCCCCAGTATATTATTTTTTTCCCTATAGCTATTGAATGTGGTGTTCTAATATATTTACATTGGATCTTGCTGGTTAATCCCGTATTTCAAATCTTCAGGGTCATAAGTGACCTTTTGTTTGCTTGTATCAATTACACAGACAAGAGTGTATTAAAATATCCCGTTTACCACTGTAGATATTTCCCCTTGTATTCTCTCAGCTTTTGCTTTATTTATTTGAGACATTGCTAGTAGATGAACATATATATATACACTGTGCTTGGTTGCTCAGTCATGTCTGACGCTTTGCAACCCTTTAGACTGTAGCCCTCCAAACTCCCCTGTCCTTGGGATTTTTTAGGCAAGAATACTGGAGTGGGTTGCTATTTCCTTCTCCAGGGGATCTTCTCGACCCAGGGATTGAACCCACATCTCCTGTGTCTCATACGTTGCCAGCAGATTCTTCCCCTGCTGAGCCATCAGGGAAGCCTAGTATTTGGATAGAAATGTGTAATAGTTATATCTGCTTAGTGACTTACTGTTACGAAGTATTCCACTTTTATTCTGAAAGTGCTTTTTGCATGAAGGTCTAGTTTGTCTGGGATTGATATAACAACACCAGTTTTCTTGTTATTGTTTTCTAAGGCTGATCTACATATGTGGTTTTAAAAAATCATATTCTGCTTTTATGTTATCAAAGCCTGATTGTTTCTTGTCGTATCATCTTGGGTGTTTCTAGCATTGTAACATGTAACTTGCTTCAAATGTAGGCACTAATAAGATACTGAGATAATGTCTTACTTGTTTGAATTTAAAAAGTAATGAGCATGATTTTGAATAAGTACTGAAGTTGTTTTAGGTTTCTCTTATTTTAAACGTTAAAAAATGTAGTTTTGTCAGGAAGAGACTTAAAGATTTATATTCTTGAGCAGATATTACCGGCGTGCAGTATACATATCAAAACTTGCAAGAGAAAATGAAATGAACATAAATATGCTGTCCCTGTCTCTTCCCTGGTGGCTTAGACGGAAAAGAACCTGCCTGCAATGCAGGAGACCCTGCTTCAGTCCCTGGGTTGGGAAGACACGCTGGAAAAGGAATGGCAACCCACTCCAGTATTCTTGTCTGGAGAATTTCCTGCACAGAGGAGTCTGGTGGGCTATAGTCCATGGGGGTCACAGAATCAGACACAACTGAACGACTCACACTTTGACTTTTCATCCCTGTCTCTTAGTTACACATGTCCCCTCCACAGAAGCAATCACTGTGTGATTAACACAGGTAACAGTGTAATCACTGTGACCAGTTTCTTGATTAGCTTTTCACACTGTAGTCCACAGAAACCCAAATTTTGCAAATTCAGCTTGTTAGGTGGGCAAATATATACACTACTGTGGTAAACTCTAATTTGTGTCTTCATCACAAGGTAGCATTCTAGAACATGCATTTTAAATCATAATGATAACTCTCATTCAAGCTCCAGAACAGTTTTTTTTTTACTTCAAAAGTTACAAAGCAGATACTGGGAGAGGATAAACAGCTTTCTGCTTCAGTCTGATTAGCCAGTCCTTCAGTTTCGAAATCCTACTGGTTTGGGCTTTAACAGAAGTGGTCCCGTGGTTAAGATAATTGGGGAAATTCTGACAAGGATGGCTCATTTGCTAGTTATTCAAGGGGGTGGTTAGGAGGAATTTCTGTTATGGATTACAGTAAGGTGAAAGAATCTGTGTATTTTGCTTATTCTCTGTCTACATGAGCAACAAGTGCTGAGTAGGGCTAGAGGATCGGCTTCCGGGGTCATTCACTCACTCATCTGGCTGGCAAGTTGGTAGTCATTGTAAGGACACTCAGGTAACCTTATGGAAAGGCCATCCTGGGACCCAAATGTTGACCTTTCCATAAGGTTACCTGAGTGGCCTGAGTGGCCTGATAACCCAGAGGCTGGCTCCACAGTAAGCAATCCAAGGGACCAGGGTAGAAGCCACAGTGTCTTACAGTGACGTAGCCTCAGAAGTCACACGCTTCTGCAATGTTTTATTGGTCACTCATGTGTGCTTAGTCATGTTCAATTCTTTGTGACCCTGTGAACAGTAGCCCAGCAGGCTCCTTTGCTCTTGGGATTCTCCAGGCAAGAATACTGGAGTGGGTTGCCATGTCCTCTTCCAGGGGATCTTCTGACCCAGGGACCGAATTTGAGTCTCCTGCGTCTCCTGCATTGGCAGGTGGATTCTTCACCGCTGAGCCACTGGGAAGCCACTGGTCACTCAGGTCAGCTCTGTTCAGCATAGGTGAACACTGTGCTAAAGCTTGCATATCAGAATTTAAAGATTTTTAAGGATAGTCTTTGAAAGTGGCTCTGGTGCCACTCCCCATTTAAATAAGCATTGGATCAGCGATCTTACAGCTGGTGTTTTTGGTAATCTCAAGGTGAATTTATTCAAAAAAGTAATGCTTTTAGGGTGCTGCATACTTTTCTATTATGCATTGCTCAGGAAAATGCCTGTTTGATTGCCAACGTTTTCACAGTGATTTATTTTTTGTTGTATTTGATGCCTGATAAGAACAACATTCACGTAATCTGGGAATATCTAAAGAATTAGTATTCTGGCTTCCTCTTAGAAATTGTAGAATACATCCTCGAGCTTTAATATGGTGCTGAGATCTTGCCTGCCTTATCTATTGATGTTACTGCTTTAATCTAGCCATTGGATCCAGGTGTCATTCAGAACCCTCACTGTATATAGGGCGTTTTTATTCAGAAAATAATGAATTCTGACTATACTCTTCACAAAATAAGGTGGTGTGAGTGGTAAAGAACCCACCTGCCAGGGCAGGATATGTAAGATACGTAGGTTCAATCCCTGGGTTGGGAAGATCCCCTGGAGGAGGACATGGCAACCCACTCCAGCATTCTTGCCTGGAGAATCCAATGGACAGAGGAGCCTGGTGGGTTACTGTCCATAGGGTCGAAAGAGTCAGACGCGACTGAAGTGACTTAGCACATACATACTCAGGCTGCTGTAATAGTGTGGAAGAGCAAGGCTGCCCCTGTAAGAGAAGAAAAAAAAAATTGTCCCTGTATTCTTTGTGACAGAAATCTTCAGAGGAGTAGGTATTTGAAGATTTAAGTCTCATAGGGAGAGGGCCAGGAAATTTGTGAATCAGGCATCTGTTTATTTTAAATGTATCCAAGTGAAATATCAGATAGATAGTTGGATATTCACAGAAGAGGGTTAGGATTTAAATTTGAGATTTAACATCATTCAGTTCAGTTCAGTCACTCAGTCGTGTCCGACTCTTTGCGACCCCATGAACTGCAGCACGCCAGGCCTCCCTGTCCATCGCCAACTCCTGGAGTCCACCCAAACCCATGTCCATCGAGTCAGTGATGCCATCCAACCATCCCATCCTCTGTCTTCCCCTTCTCCCCCTGCCCCCAATCCCTCCCAGCATCAGGGTCTTTTCCAATGAGTCAACTCTTTGCATGAGGTGGCCAAAGTACTGGAGTTTCAGCTTCAGCATCAGTCCTGCCAATGAACAGCCAGGGCTGATCTCCTTTAGGATGACCTGGTTGGATCTCCTTGCAGTCCAAGGGGCTCTTCAGGAGTCTTCTCCAACACCACAGTTCAAAAGCATCAATTTTTCGGCGCTCAGCTTGCTTTATAGTCCGACTCTCACATCCATACATGACCACTGGGAAAACCATAGCCTTGACTACACGGACCTTTGTTGGCAAAATAATGTCTTCTTTTTAATAGGCTGTCTAGGTTGGCCATAACTTTCCTTCCAAGGCGCAAGCGTCTTTTAATTTCATGGCTGCAATCACCATCTGCAGTGATTTTGGAGCCCCCCAAAATAAAGTCAGCCACTGTTTCCACTGCTCCCCCATCTATTTGCCATGAAGTGATGGGACCAGATGCCATGATCTTAGTTTTCTGAATGTTGAGCTTTAAGCCAACTTTTTCACTTTCATCAAGAGGCTCTTTAGTTCTTCCTCACTTTCTGCCATAAGGGTGGTGTCATCTGCATGTCTGAGGTTATTGACGTTAAAGCCTTGGGAGTAGGTGAGAAAACAGGAGAGAAAGCAGTCCTGGTACAAGTCCTCAGGCACTCATGTTTTAGAAGATGCCTGAAGAGAAAAAACAAACCAATAGAGGAAATCAGAGGGAGGAGGAAAGCCAGAAGAACAAGTAGAGGACAAGAGAAGACATCTACTTCAAGTAGAAGAGAATGGTCTGCTTGGTCTAATGTTCCTGAAGAGGTTACTGTACTAAGATGAGGCAATGGAATTAGGCCGCTGGGTAGTCATTAGTGACCTTGACAATTGAGTTTCAGGAGATTGTTTAGGATTAGGGTGGGTTAAAGAGTAAATTAAAGGTGAGAAAATAGAGATAGGAAATGAAGGCCACTAGATGAAGAAGTTTTGCTGTGAGTAGAACAAAGAAATGGTCATATCTAATTGGTGGGGCGGGGGAGGTGAAGGGGAGCTGAGGTCAGGAGAGGAATTTCCTGGCCCAGAGATCGAAACCAGGTCTCCTGCATTGCAGTCAGATTCTTTACCATCTGAGCTATCGGGAAGTCCTGAGGAATTTCTTAAGATGTGTAATAATAGAGCACATTTGTTCATGATAGTGGTTCAGTAGAAGAGGAGAAACTGACTATACGGGAGAGAGAGAGGTTAGTCAGTGGTTTTCTTGCAAAGACAGGAGTAGTTGGACTCCATGCCCACGTTAGGGTATTGATCTTTGATAGAAGCAGTGCTGCTTTTTCTATTTTAATAGAAGAGAAGCAGTGTAGAAGCACTACAATTCTACCGATCTTACGGGACTTGGCAAAGAAAGTTTTTTTAAAGATTTATGAAGTAAATATAAGTTTCAGTTTTAAAAATATTTATCTATATTGAAAGAAGGAATTAAATTTGTTAGTTTGCCTTGATTTTCCTTTCTCTCTTTCACTTTTATAGTGTTAAGTGTTCATGTTGAACTCTTACTGTGATTCATTCTCTCAATCCCTAAAATGAATCTGTGTATTAGATCTACTCTGAGTAGTGCAAGTGACCCAGAGGTTTCTGATTTGATTGACACAATCCAGTAATGCCAGGTAGATTTGGTTTTGTCATTTTACTTAAGAATAAATTTGGATTGTTTACCCTGTAATAGAAAACATTTATCTTCAGATACTCAGAAATGAAATAATTTTATAGGCTATACATTGCCTTACCTGCTAAAATTCAGCATAAAGCAGGAGGGAGGGACGACATTAAAAAAAAGCAGGAAATGGTAGTATAGAATTAGGCAATGCTATCTTCAGTATATCGGGTATTGAAAAGGTCATTGTTTTCTCATCCAAGGTAAGAACTTGAGGATACCGTGTAAGAATAAAAGTCTTGACCCAAGTATTTGGTTTGAGGTTCTAATAAATAAACATCATTGTTACACCATAAATTTATTCTTGCATATACAGTAGATTTTGTCTTTAATGTCAATTTAAAAATTGGACTTTTTCTTATCAAATCAAATGTATTTCCAGGGCTCTTTTGTGTGCTATAAACTGATAAAATGATTGGCCAAGTGATCTAAGTATTTTAAATGTTAAGGTGATGGTAGTTTTAATTGTGTTTTGGAAAAAAGGCTATTTTTTAAAAACTCATTCTGTGTGCTCCTTTTTCTTGAATTCACAGTGATACCATAAACATTTGGTGCTGTTTTGGTAATTTAAGTCCCTGAACTCTTTAGTGTTGACATCTCATCTTTATGGAGGAGGGTTTCTAAGTTTGTATTGTAAATTGTACCTTTGGGAGCAGTGTTATAGCTGTTTTAGGTTTTTAGTAAAGATCAAAGCTGAAAACATTAAACAAGACAACAAGACATGATTTTAAAAAGACACATGGGGAGACATAAAATTCTGCTTTAAACATTTATTAAAAAAAAATTAATCAGAATTTGATTTTTTTTTCCCCCAGACGAAAGATTGCTTAAAACATTGGATGACCAGAAAGTGGAATTTTATAAGATTAGAGCACATTAAGAATTTAGAAAAAACGTTTCCTTTACTAACGAGGAGATGTTTGAATATTTTTTAATTTGGTAAAATGATTGTCAGAGGTGATTTTTTAGTTCTTTGTCTTATTAAAAACATAAATTAGTAAGTATGCTGTCAAAATTGTCAAAATAAGACTAATTAAAACAATTAAGTTTATTATAGAGTGTAAAATTTTGTGTTTTTTTTTTCCTGTTGTTATGTTTTTCAATTGAAAAAGTCTTTGGCCATTAGTTTTAACTATAAATTAGTAGTATATGCATATAATGCTTGGTTATTTCTTCTCTAAAGTAAGAAATATCAACTGGTTCTATTAACTTTTGTAAATCTTGCCATAATCATGTATCCTTCCTTATTTGAAATGTCTGTATTTTTCATTGCCTATAAGAAGATGTCTAAAGTTTTTAGCCTACCAGACAAAATGTAAAACTGCCCTAAAATTCCTAAATATCTTTAAAGGCTACTTCTCTTGCTACTTTCTCTCTGAACTCATTCTTGATTGCCTAGCCAGAAATTATCAAATCTCTCATCCTTTGGTACAGATGTTACCTCGTATTAAAACTTTTCTTGTGCACATTTGTAAGTTGATATCTTACTCCTCTTTGTATCATCTACATTCATACATTCAGCAGTGTTATTGGATGTCTGCTGTGCCCCAAACACTGTTGTAGGTGTGAAGGCAACAGCAGTGCATGAGAATCCAGGTCCCTATCCTCATGAAATTTATGTTCTAGTTTGGGAATGATAATGAGGGAGACAAAATTAAATAAACAGATAGATGCCTAGAGCCTTTTAGATGTTAAATGTTTTGAGGAGAAAACAGTGTATATGATAGAAGGTTTAAGGACAGTACCAGTGTTGATTTGATGGCGATGGAAGATCTCTTTGAAGATGTGACATTTATGCCAAAGCTGAACGATAACAGTGGAGCAGTCATTTGAAGATTTGGGAGCAGAGTTCTCGAACTGAAAGACAGACAGTGCAAAGGCATTAGAGAGAGGAAAGAACGGGGGAGGTGGGGGAAGAGGGTGGGAATGGAAGCAGGAGGTAGGTTATACAGTCTTGTAAGCAGAGGTAAGGGATTTGAAATTTATTCTAATTTAATTTCGAAGCCTGAGAATTGTTGTTTAGTCGATAAGTTGTGTTTGACTTTGCAACCCCATAGACTGTAGCCCATCAGGCTCCTCTGTCTGTGGGATTTCCCAGGCAAGGCTACTGAAGTGGCTTGCCATTTCCTTCTCCAGGGCATCTTCCCCACACAGGGATCAAACCTGCATCTCCTACATTGGCAGGCGAGTTCTTTACTACTGAGCCACCAGGGAAGCCCCGCATTTACGGGTTCATGTGATTACATTGGGCCCACTCAGGGCCACCCTCCCCCTCCTTTATTGAGAGTGTACTATACAACCAGCACAGTACTAGGCACTGATGTGTATTGCTGAGCAAGCAAAGATTTTAATCCAAAAGCCACATAAAAACAAGACGGAAGTGACCTCCATTCTCAAGGAAAGTCCATGTCAAAATGTCCAGGACCATAGTGCTCTGGAATTGGCCTACTTGAATCATAGGAGTTTGACTGTGGTTGTAAGAGTTATTCCTTACAAGTTACAAGGTAACTTTCTCATGTCTCTCAGTTCAGCTCAGTTCAGTCACTCGGTCGTGTCTGACTCTGTGTGACCCCATGAACTGCAGCACACCAGGCCTTCCTGTCCATCCCCAAATCCCAGAGTCCATCCAAACCCATGTCCATCGAGTTGGTGATGCCATCCAACCATCTCATCCTCCATCGTCCCCTTCTCCTCCTGCCCTCAGTCTTTCCCAACATCAGGGTCTTTTCAAATGAGTCAGCTCTTCACATCAGATGGCCAAAGTATTGGAGTTTCAGCTTCAGCATCAGTCCTTCCAATGAACACCCAGGACTGATCTCCTTTAGGATGGACTGGTTGGATCTCCTTGCAGTCCAAGGGACTCTCGAGTCTCCTCCAGTACCACAGTTCAAAAGCATCAATTCTTCGGTGCCCAGCTTGCTTTATAGTCCAACTCTCACATCCGTACATGACCACTGGAAAAACCATAGCCTTGACTAGACGGACCTTTGTTGACAAAGTAATGTCTCTGCTTTTTAATATGCTGTATAGGTTGGTCATAACTTTCCTCCCAAGGAGTGAGCGTCTTTCAATTTCATGGCTGCCATCACCATCTGCAGTGACTTTGGAGCCCAGAAAAATAAAGTCAGCCACTGTTTCCTCATCTGTTTGTCATGATGTGATGGGACCGGATGCCATGATCTTCGTTTTCTGAATGTTGAGCTTTAAGCCAGCTTTCTCACTCTCCTCTATTTCACTTTCATCAAGAGACTCTTTAGTTCTTCTTCACTTTCTGTCATAAGGGTGGTATCATCTGCATATCTGAGGTTATTGATATTTCTCCCGGCAGTCTTGATTCCAGCTTGTGCTTCCTCCAGCCCAGCATTTCTCATGATGTACTCTGCACATAAGTTAAATAAGCAGGGTGACAATGTACAGCTTTGACATACTCCTTTTCCTATTTGGAACCAGTCTGTTGTTCCATGTCCAGTTCATTTTTTGTTTGTTTGTTGTTTTTTGGTTTTTTCCATGTCCAGTTCTAACTGTTGCTTCCTGACCTGCATACAGGTTTCTCAACAGGCAGGTCAGGTGGTCTGGTATTCCCGTCTCTTTCAGAATTTTCCTGTTTGTTGTGATCCACACAGTCAAAGGCTTTGGCAAGTCAACAAAGCAGAAATAGATGTTTTTCTGGGACTCTCTTGCTTTTTCGGTGATCCAGCAGATGTTGGCAATTTGATCTCTGGTTCCTCTGCCTTTTCTAAAACCGGCTTGAACATCTGGAAGTTCACGGTTCACGTATTGCTGAAGCCTGGCTTGGAGAATTTTGAGCATTACTTTACTAGCGTGTGAGATGAGTGCAATTGTGTGGTCGTTTGAGCATTCTTTGGCATTGCCTTTCTTTGGGGTTGGAATGAAAACTGACCCTTTCCAGTCCTGTGGCCACTGCTGAGTTTTCCAAATTTGCTGGCATACTGAGTGCTGCACTTTGACAGCAAGCATCATCTCTTAGGATTTGGAACAGCTCAACTGGAATTCCATCACCTCCACTAGCTTTGTTCATAGTGAGACTTCCTCAGGCCCATTTGACTTCGGACTCCAGGATGTCTGGCTCTAGGTGAGTGATCACACCATCGTGATTATGTGGGTTATGAAGATCTTTTTTCTCATGTCACTACATGGTTCTTTATTGCATCCATACTGGTCTTAACTAAAGCAGATATTTTCAATGCCAGCATTGGATAAATGTCAGCCAAACAGAGCCAAAACAAACTTTGCCATTGTTCTGAGCTTTAGGGCAAGGGTCACAGTGCTCTGGGGCTCATCTTCCCCATGTAAGCTCATTCTTTAGAGTGTGTTCCTTCTTTAGGGTTGCAGGCTACCATATGGCATGCAGAGAAAGTGCCAAACGAGTGACAGTGAATCTTGTCTCCTTTTTTTTAAAGTCTGCTAATTAATAACTTTAGTTAACATCTGCCAAGTCCTTCTTACCATGTAATATAGCGTATTCACTACCGTAACACCAGGGCATACATGTTTGACGTCTTTAATATCATATAAGAGCAGTGAAGCAGAATTAACTCTGACAGAGTTAATTTTTGAGTCATTCCAGTTTTTAAATTTCTTTTACCTTTACTTATATGCCTACCTTCAAGGATTACCTTGATAGTGACGCCTGATAGATTAGCCATACTCCATAAGACAACCCGAAACTGTTTATCTTTAGTTTTAGTTATTTAACTAACTGAACATAAAAATGTGGAAATGCCTCTTGCATTTAAAGAGATTTTGTTCTAGATATCTTCCAGAGAAAGCTGTGGTTACTCATTGATAAAAAGTTGTGGGTCAAGAGAATTTATTGATACTGTCTAAGCTGTTTGAGATTTTTTGTTTTCACTTATTCTGATTATTTAAAAGATGTATTCACTCAATAAATGTTTATTGAGCAGTGCTAGGTGCTAGGATGATAATAACTGAACACGTAACTTCTTTTGGTAATTAATTAATTTATTTCAATTGGAAGCTAATTACTTTACAGTGTTGTAGTGTGTTTTGCAGCACATTGACATGAATCAGTCATGGGTGTACATGTGTCCCCCATCCTGAACCCCCCTCCCACCTCCCTCCCCATCCCATCCCTCTGGGTCATCCCAGTGCACCAGCCCTGAGCACCATGCCTCATGCATCAAGCCTGTCCGGGTGATCTGTTTCACATATGATAATATACATGTTTCAATGCTATTCTCTCAAATCATCCCACCCTCGCCTTCTCCCCCAGAGTCCAAAAGTCTGTTCTTCACACATGTGTCTCTTTGGCTGTCTCGCATATAGATAGGGTCATCGTTACCGTCTTTCTAAATTCCATGTATATGCGTTAGTACACTGTATTGGTGTTTTTCTATCTTCACTCTGTATAAATAGGCTCCAGTTTCATCCACCTCATTAGAACTGATTCAAATGCATTCTTTTTAATGGCTGAGTAACATTCCACTGTATATGTGTACCACAGCTTTCTTATCCGTTCGTCTGCCGATGGACATCTAGGTTGCTTCCATGTCCTGGCTATTGTAAACAGTGCTGCGATGAACATTGGAGTACATATGTCTCCTTCAATTCTGGTTTCCTTGGTGTGTATGCCTAGCAGTGGGATTGCTCGGTCGTATGGCAGTTCTATTTCCAGTTTTTTAAGGAATCTCCACACTGTTCTCCACGGTGGCTGTACTAGTTTGCATTCCCACCAACAGTGAAAAGACAGCCTTCAGAATGAGAGAAAATAATAGCAAACAAAGCAACTCGCAAAGAATTAATCTCAAAAACATACAAGCAACTCCTGCAGCTCAGTTCCAGAACAAGAAAAGACCCAATCAATAAATGGGCCAAAGAACTAAACAGACATTTCTCCAAAGAAGACATACAGATGGCTAACAGACACATGAAAAGATGCTCAACATCACTCATTATCAGAGAAATGCAAATCAAAACCACAATGAGGTACCATGTCACGCTAGTCAGAATGGGTGCTATCCAAGAGTCTGCAGGCAATAAGTGCTGGAGAGAGTGTGGAGGAAAGGGAACCCTCTTACACTGTTGGTGGGAATGCAAACTGAACACGTAACTTTTTAGGAATCATGAGACTCTGAAGGAGAAACAAGCTGCTCTGGGAGATAACACAGTCATCGTTTAGTAACTGTGAGTGGTTGGTTCTGAGACCTTGGAGGATATCAAAACCCAGAGATGCTCAAGTCCCTTTTATTAATATAAAACAGTATAGTATTTACATATAGTCTACATATATCCCTCCCATTATACTTTAAGTCGTCTCTAGGTTTGTTATAATAACCTTGTAAGTGCTATGTAAGTAGTTGCCAGGCTGCTTGGCAAATGCAAGTTTTGTCTTTTGGAACTTTCCCCAGATCTTTTCTGTATATTTTTGACCCGTGGCTGGTTGAATCCACAGTGGTTGAATGGAGAACCCAAGGATACAGAGCACCTACTGTACGTATATCTAGGTAGGTGGTCTAGCATGATCTGCTCATGAGGATTTGACCAACACTGGCTTGCCACTTCACTGTGGGTGGACCTGAATTAACCTTGAAATTTCTTTGAGCGTCAGTTTTCTATGTATGTGAATAGTAATCTTTAATTGGAGTTCCTGTGCCCTTTTGCAGTAGCACTAGCAATTTTGAATTAATTTGTATTAAGAAAGGCTCCCCCACAATTTATATATGTACCTGAATCTGCCTTTGGCTCCCTTACTTTTCTTCTCCTTCAAATGTGATGATTTCAAATTGTGTCCAAACTAGAGGTACTTAACTTTTGGAGGAAAAAATACAGAAATAATGTGTGTTAGTTGGTAGAAGTGTTATAAAATTTAGAAAAATGACGATTTTTATCATTTCTACACCCAGGGAAGACCCTTGACATTTTAGTGATCTTTCAGTCTTCTCTGTGCACATACATAGTTCATTTAAAAAAAGACAAGGCTAGTTGGCTAGATAGTATCATATTACAAATACAGTATGTATTTAACTTTAATTCATAATTATTATGATCACTGTCATTTAATAAATTTATATAATTATTAGATTATATAAATTATACAACTATCATAACTTATATAATTTAACAAAATATTTATAATATATGTTATCTAGTTATAAATATTTGTGTATTAATAATTTGATAATTCTGCATTTTCACTTAATGCCACATGAATTACATAATACAATTGTATCTAATTATCTTCTATGACATAATTTAATTTTGTTAAGGTTGGAATGATGCATTTCTCAAATGTTTGGTAGAAGGTGTTTATAAAGCCATTTGAATCTGGTATTTTTGTGTGTGTTGGACAGAGGAAAGGGGAAACATTTAAACTCCTCTAGCTTTCAGTAGTTGTAGAACTATTAAGATTATCTATTTCTTTCTTGAGTCAATTCCCCCCACCTTTAAACTGTGTTCACTTTATATATTTGGGATCTTGTCTGTCTCTAATATTCAATCTTTTAAAGAAACTAACCTTTTGCTCTGATCTTCAAACTTTACAAAAACGTATACAATGAAAAGGAAGGCATCTTCTCAGCAGAGCTGAGACCTTTCCAGAGGCAGTCAGTGTACTTTTTCTCAATGACATTTTTATCTTTTTACAACCCTTTTATTTTTTACTAAAACAGGATGAACAGTATGAGACGTAGTGATCTATACTCTCTTGTTTTCTCTCTTCTTTTTGTTTGTTTGTACATCAACCTCATTTTTAATGCCAGTGTAATATTCCACTTCATGGATGTATCCTGTTTAATTAAAAGTAGTTATGCTTTTTTCCCAGTAAAAACCTGTCCCATTTGTTTGATATAACCTAAGAACTTGATTTATTAACCCTATTGTAGTGATAGACATAATCATTTCAGAGGTCCAACAAGCCTTCCATGTGCCTTACCCTTTCACAAATAAGTTGAAATTAAAATGTTCGTTGCTCTATAATAGCCTCCTTGGAAGAGGGTATGTTCCATTTAAGTATTTTTAATTACAAACACAACTCTCTTCTGTAATTTAAATGCCATGTGATGTTGTTAGCACTTGAACCCCTGTTTCTTCTATAACTTACCCTAATGTGCAGTTTGAGAGATAGGTGCCGTCTTATGCTTCCTCATGGCTGCCCTGCTGCCCTTGCCACTTATTTATTTATTTATTTTTCATTTATTTTTATTAGTTGGAGGCTAATTACTTTACAGTATTGTAGTGGGTTTTGTCATACATTGACATGAATCAGCCATGGATACACATGTGTTCCCCATCTCGATCCCCCCTCCCACCTCCCTCTCCACCCGATCCCTCTGGGTCTTCCCAGTGCACCAGCCCCGAGCACTTGTCTCATGCATGCAACCTGGGCTGGTGATCTCTTTCACCATAGATAATATACATGTGTCGATGCTGTTCTCTCGAAACATCCCACCCTCGCCTTCTCCCACAGAGTCCAAAAGTCTGTTCTGTACATCTGTGTCTCTTTTTCTGTTTTGCGTATAGGGTTATCATTACCATCTTTCTAAATTCCATATATATGTGTTAGTATGCTGTAATGTTCTTTATCTCTCTGTCTTACTTCATTCTGTATAATGGGCTCCAATTTCATCCATCTCAGTAGAACTGATTCAAATGAATTCTTTTTAATGGCTGAGTAATATTCCATGGTGTATATGGACCACAGCTTCCTTATCCGTTCGTCTGCTGATGGGCATCTAGGTTGCTTCCATGTCCTGGCTATTATAAACAGTGCTGCGATGAACATTGGGGTGCACGTGTCTCTTTCAGATCTGGTTTCCTCGGTGTGTATGCCCAGAAGTGGGATTGCTGGGTCATATGCTTGCCGCTTATTTCAAGTTCATCTTCTTACATGTCTTTGAGATGCTACCTTTACTATGACTAACTTTTCATATACTTCTGGAATTTAAAAAAAATGTGTTCCCTTGGTTGATCTGCCAGTATCATAGCTTTTTAAAGTCTTTTTATTTTTAAATGACTTTGTACTTATAAAAGAGAAAAATAAGAGAGTTCCTATGTACCCTTCAGTTAGTTTCTCCTAATGTTAACATCTTATATATCCATAGTATAATGATAAGAGCTAAGAAATTAGCTTACTGATACAGTACATTTGACTTCGTACTCTTTTACTTATAATGGCTTTGCAGCAATTATTTAATATGTCATAGGAATACTCTTGCTCTTCCCTTCATATTTTCCCTTGTTTTTGCTTGTTTTTTCTTTCCAGTTGTCTAGCTGTAGCAAACAAAATAAAAAAAATTTTTATATAGTATTTATTTGGGGACCATGTAAAATTAACTCAGGGAGAAAGGACATCATTATGCTACTGAATCTTTAGTACAGAAGCAAGATATGTCTTTCCATTTGTTGAAATCTACCTTTGTGTCTCTCAGAAGTGTTCCATAGTTTTTCTCATACATGTTTTGAACTCTTTATTCAGTTTATGCCTGTTTTTTTTAAAATTATAGATAAGATCTTTTCTTTCATTTTATCGTTTATCTGGTTTCTCTTTGTACATATAAAGGAAAGATTTCTTTATGTTTTGCACTTGACTAAACTACTAGATTATCTTGTTGTAGTAATATTTAGTTGGTTCTTTTGGATATTCTAGTTATTTAATTGTACCCCTACCAGTAGTATTCCTTTCTAATTTCATTCTCTGTGTTGACTGATAAAAATGAGTAACAGTGGTAAAAATGGGGATTTCCCTGACTCTAGTAATATAGTATATCTAGTATTTCCTCATCGGGTGGTGCTGGCTTATTGTGGGTCTGAAATATATTGTGTTTAAAAAGTGTGCTTTTATATCCAGTATTTTCAATAAGAATGGGCATTGAGTTTTTAAGGCGTCTTTTCATCACCTTCGGCATGATAATATTTTTCTTCTATGTAGCTCTATTAATGTGTTGGGTGATATCAGTTTTACAACAGTGACTTTTGTTGTAAATTTTTGTTGATCTAAGTCAAATCCCTTGTGACTATACAGTGGAAGCGAGAAATACATTTAAGGAACTAGATCTGACAGACAGAGTGCCTCATGAACTATGGACGGAGGTTCATGACATTGTACAGAAGACAGGGATCAAGACCATCCCCAAGAAAAAGAAATGCAAAACGGCAAAATAGCTGTCTGAGGAGGGCTTACAAATAGCTGAGGAAAGAAGAGAAGCCACAAGGAAACAAGAAAAGGAAAGATACACCAATTTGAATGCAGAGTTCCAAAGAATAGCAAAGAGAGATAAGGCAGTCTTCCTCAATGATCAGTGCACAGAAACAGAGGGAAACAATAGAATGGGAAAGACTAGAGATGACTTCAAGAAAATCAGAGATACCAAGGGAATATTTCTTGCAAAGATGGGCTCAATAAAGGACAGAAATGGTATGGACCTAACAGAAGCAGAAGATGTTAAGAAGAGGTGGCGAGAATACACAGAAGAATTGTACAAAAAAAGATCTTCACAACACAGATAACCACCTTGGTGTGCTCACTCACCTAGAGCCAGACATCCTGGAATGTGAAGTCAAGTGGGCCTTAGGAAGCATCACTATGAACAGAGCTAGTGGAGGTGATGGAATTCCAGCTGAGCTACTTCAAATCCTAAAAGATGATGCTGTCAAAGTGTTGCACTCAGTAGGCCAGCAAATTGAGTGGCCACAGGACTGAAGAAGGTCAGTTTTCATTCCAATCCTTAAGAAAGGCAATGCCAAAGAATGCTCAAAGTACTGCACAATTGCACTCATCTCACACACTAGTAAAGTAATGCTCAAAATTCTCCAAGCCAGGCTTCAACAATGCGTGAACCATGAACTTCCAGATGTTGAAGCTGGTTTTAGAAACGGCAGAGGAACCAGAGATCAAATTGCCAACATCTGCTGGATCGTCACAAAAGCAAGAGGGTTCCAGAAAAACATCTATTTCTGCTCTACTGACTATGCCAAAGCCTCTGACAGTGTGGACCACAACAAACTGGAAAATTCTGAAAGAGACGGGAATGCCAGACCACTTGACTTGCCTGTTGAGAAAGCTGTATGCAGGTCAGGAAGCAACAGTTAGAACTGACATGGAACAACAGACTGGTTCCAAATAGGAATAGGAGTACGTCAAGGCTGTATCTTGTCACCCTCCTTATTTAACTTATATGCAGAGTACATCATGAGAAACCCTGGGCTGGATGAAGCATAAGCTGGAATCCAGATTCCTGGGAGAAATATCAATAACATCAGATATGCAGATGACACCCTCCTTGTGGCAGAAAGTGAAGAAGAACTAAAGAGCCTCTTGATGAAAGTGAAAGAGGAGAGTGAAAAAGGTGGCTTAATGCTCAACACTCAGAAAACAAAGTTCATGGCATCCGGTCCCATGATTTCATGGCAAATAGATGGGGAAACAGTGGAATCAGTGGTAGACTTTATCTTTCTGGGCTCCAAAATCACTGCAGATGGTGACTACAGCCAAGAAATTAAAAGATGCTTACTCCTTGGATGAAAATTATGACCAAGCTAGACAGCATATTAAAAAACAGAGACATTACTTTGCCAGCAAAGGTCTGTCTAGTCAAGGCTATGGTTTTCCCAGTAGTCATGTATGGATGTGAGAGTTGGACTATAAAGAAAGTTTAGCACCAAAGAATTGATGCTTTGGAACTGTGATGTTGGAGAAGACTCTTGAGAGTCACTTGGACTGCAAGGAGATCCAACCAGTCCATCCTAAAGGAAATCAGTCCTGAATATTCATTGGAAGAGCTGATTTTGAAGCTCAAACTCCAATACTTTGGCCACCTGATCTGAAGAGCTGACTAATATGAAAAGACCCTGGTGCTGGCAAAGGTTGAAGGCAGGAAGAGGAGGGGATAACAGAGGATGAGATGGTTGGATGACATCACCAACTCAGTGGTCATGAGTTTGAGAAAACTCCACCACTTGTTGATGGACAAGCATGCTGCAGTCCATGGGGTAGCAAAAATTCGGACATGATGAGCAACTGAATTGAACTGAACTGAGTGCTTCCTTGGTGGCTCAAATGGTAAAGAATCCACCTGTAATGCAAGAGACCTGGGTTTGATCCCTGGGTTGGAAGATCCCTTGGAGGAGGGCATGGCAACCCACTCCAGTAATGCATCACTAGCTGCATTTCAGCGCCACAGGCTTAAATGATATTTTGCATGCATGTGTGCCTGCTAAGTCATCACTTAGCAGACATCTCAGACTCTTTGGTACCCCATGGGCTATTGCCCATCACGCTCCTTTGCCCATGGGGTTTTGCCAGAAAGAATACTGAGTGGGCAGCCCATCCCCATCTCTTTCCTATGCTTCAAGCCCTGACAGTCACTATCCTTTACTTCACGTACACACACACACACACACACACACACACACACACACACACACACACACACACACACACACACACACACACACACACACACACACACACACACACACACACACACACACACACACACACACGAAGAGAGAGTGGGGTGTTTTAGACTTTAAGGCCGCTATAACAAATTGCCATGACAGTCACTATCCTTTACTTCACGTACACACACACACACACACACACACACACACACACACACACACACACACACACACACACACACACACACACACACACACACACACGAAGAGAGAGTGGGGTGTTTTAGACTTTAAGGCCGCTATAACAAATTGCCATGAACTGGGTAGCTTAAAAGAATGGATATTTATTGTCTCACAGTTTTGGAGCCTCTAAATCTGATATCAAGTTGTTGACACGACTGTGTTTCCCTGAAATCTGTAGAGAAATCCTCACTTGCCTCTTCCTCAGTTTTGGTGGCTGGCCAGCAGTCTTTGGTATTCCTTGGCTTGCAGTTGCACGACACCAATCTTTGCCTTTGCCATCAAACAGCCTTCTCCCCGTGTGTCTCTTCCTCCATTTGGCTGACTTCTTAGAAGGACACTAGTTATTGGATTAGGGGTCCACCTACTCCAGTATGGCCTCATTTGAACTTAATTACATCGGCAATGATCCTATTCCCAAATAAGCTCATATTATTGAGTACTTGAGGTTAGGAATTCAACATATGTTTTGAGGAGTGGGAAAATATTCAACCAACAACAGATGGTAACCATGAGGAGAGCATCCCACAGAAACCAAAGACATTGCCTTGATTCCAGAATTTATTCCAAGAAGGAGTCCTACTACAGTGGGGATAGAAGATCGAAGAATCTTTTAAAGTATGTATTCCCACCTACTATTTGGTTTGCTTATGGACTAACTGGGTTTGATTGACAGGTGTATGCTATCATGATTTAATGATATTAAAAAAACTGAATGCCTTCATATAAAGCCTGAATGGCCCTGGATACAGGATAGCGGCCCTATCCTTTCTCATAGTTTCCCCCAGCTATATTGTTTGGAGGGAAATGATGGTGTATAATTTTGATGAGCAAATGGGAGAAGTGATTGTTGTGATGAGGCTGTCACTCTTTGCCAGAGAACTGTCTTTGATGTCTAAAGTATTACTTGGGACCTAGATGAAAGAGTCATAAAATAACAAGCCTAACCAAGGGGATGCAGCTAGCATTTAGGAAATGCACCCATTTTTCTGTATCTCCTCTTTTCCTTTGATCAAATGTGTACACATTATTAATAAAAAGAAATACAAATTTTAAAAAGACATGAAGAGGGAATGGTCAAATGAACCCTGCCAGAGTCCAAAAGAAAAAAAAAAATGACAGCAATTTCACATCAGGCCGTTTGCTGAGATCCTATACAAGAACAGCAGTATGATTGGGATACTTAAATGGCAGTGGCTGAAATGGCTAATAAAAGCCTGCTAATGACACAGAATCAAATCACCAAACAAACCCATCTCAAAATCCAGTTTCTCTCGAAGGGAAGGGCATGAACTTTATGGTTGGCACTGTCTCTTAATGTAGGACCTTAGGCAAGTTACTTAATCTCTCTCAAGTTTGCTATGTATAAAACTAAGGATAACTACCTAGCAAGGCTGTAGTGACAATTAAGCCAAACGCAGGACACATGTAACAGGTGCTTCACTAAATCGAAGCCTTCCACCTCCCAGCCCTTCAAATATATGCAAAATACAATCTTTGCCCACTACCCCTCACCTACTCTTCATTTCATTCTCTTCCTCTCTCTCTGTCTCTGTCAAAGTTCTTATTTATAATCTAGCAGAGGGTATATAAACAGGAAATGATTTGCATTTATTTTTAAAAACCAGTGTAAAACAATGTAGTATACCCCTGGCTACTTAAGTGCTGACAAACTCGACATTCCTAAAAACAGCAAACACATATTGAGTGATCATTCATGCCAGGCATGGTGCTAGGCATGGAGTATTCACTAGTAAGTGAAACATCTTCCCTCCCTGGTGGAGTTCAGTTTAGTGAACTGAATGGTGAAGAAGCAATGAATATATAATTGAAAAATATGTTCAGTGCCCATAAAGAAATGATCAGGTGCAATGATGGAGACTAATGAAAGGGCAGGTGGGATACTTAGTTTAGGAAGGATGGCCTTTCTGAGGTGACATTTAAACTGAAACCTGAAAGATGAGAAGCTAGATGTGTAAAGAACAAGAGCAAGTGTCTTCAAGACAGTGGAATCAGCATATCCAGCGAGGCAGTCAGGAGCTAGAAGTGTTTGAGGAGGAGTTCTGGCAGTGTCAGCAAGATGGAGGGGCTGCCATGAGGTAAAAATCCAGTTTCTTACCATGGCCTCAATGTCCCACCTAAACTGCCCCTGTCCCCCCCCGCACTCCCCCACATATCCTCCCCAGGTGTCCACATCACCTAGTCTTTCTGTCCTTTATGTGCTGGTCTCACTCCCACCTCAAGAATGAGAGGTTTGCTGCATTTGCTGTTCTTCTGTCTAGAACGCTCTGCCTGGATGACTCTCATAGCTTCTGGCCCCCGTGGTCAGTCAGGCCTCAGATCAAGTGTCATCTCTGGAGAGAGATCGCTAATTACCACCCCTCACCCAGCATAAACTTTTGGTGGTTTTTTCCTCTTCCCATCCCTCACCACTATCAAACGTTATTTCGATGATTTTTTGAAGTTTGTTTTTTTGTTTGTTTGTTTTATACTTTCCCCTAAAATAGAAGTCCCATGAGTTTATATTTCTTATTGCTATAACCTAGAAGCATATCTAGACTATAAATGAAACTCAAATAGTACTTGTTGAATTTACAATGAATGAAATAAAGCTTAAAGAGGTAAGGCGAGGTATTAGAAAAGAACTAACCAAATTGTGTGAGAGTAAGGACTTCCTGGAAGAGGTATGTTTTCAGTTATTAAAATCAAAGGGGCAAGAGAGCAAAGGTGGCGTGCAGGTAACAAACAAGAATTGTGGAAATCACTCGTTCATCCCCGTCCTTTTTCACTAGATTAGGAACACCTTTAGCACTGGACGGAGAAGGCGATGGCACCGCACTTCAATACTCTCATCTGGAAAATCCCATGGACGGAGGAACCTGGTGGGCTGCAGTCCATGGTGTAGCAAAGATTTGGACATGACTGAGCAACTGAATTGAACTGAACTGAGTGCTTCCTTGGTGGTTCAGATGGTAAAGAATCCGCCTGTAATGCAAGAGACCTGGGTTTGATTTCTGGGTTGGAAGATCCCTTGGAGGAGGGCATGGCAACAAACTCCAGTAATTCATCACTAGCTGCATTTCAGCGCCACAGGCTTAAATGATATTTTGCATGCATGTGTGCCTGCTAAATCATCACTTAGCAGACATCTGAGACTCTTTGGTACCCCATGGGCTATTGCCCATCACGCTCCCTTGCCCATAGGGTTTTGCCAGAAAGAATACAGGAGTGGGAAGCCCATCCCCATCTCTTTCCTCTGCTTCAAGCCCTGACAGTCTCTTTCCTTTACTTCACATCCACACACACACACACACACAGACACACACACACACACACAGACACACACAAAGAGAAAGTGCGGTGTATTAGATTTTAAGGCCCCTATAACATATTGCCATGAACTGGGTAGCTTAAAACAATGGATATTTACTGTCTCACAGTTTTGGAGCCTCTACATTTGATATCAAGTTGTTGACACGAGTGTGTTTCCCCTGAAATCTGTAGAGAAATCCTCACTTGCCTCTTCCTCAGTATTGGTGGCTGGCCAGCAGTCTTTGGTGTTCCTCGGCTTGCAGGTGCACGACACCAATCTTTGCCTTTGCCATCAAACAGCCTTCTCCCCGTGTGTCTCTTCCTCCATTTGGCTGACTTCTTAGAAGGACACTAGTTATTGGATTAGGGGTCCACCTACTCCAGTATGGCCTCATTTGAACTTAATTATATCGGCAATGATCCTATTTCCAAATAAGTTCATATTGTTGAGTACTTGAGGTGAGGAATTCCACATATCTTTTGAGGAGTGGGAGAATATTCAACCAACAACAGATGGTAACCATGAGGAGAGCATCTCACAGAAACCAAAGACATTGCCTTGATTCCAGAATTTATTCCAAGATGGAGTCCTACTATAGTGGGGGTAGAAGAACAAAGAAACTTTTTAAGTGTGTTTATCCAACTACTATTTGGTTTGCTTATGGACTAACTGGCTTTGATTGACCGGTGTATGCTATCATGAGTTAATGATATTAAAGAAACTGAATGCCTTCATATAAAGGCTGAATGGCCCTGGATACAGGATAGCAGCCCTATTCTTTCTCATAGTTTCCCCCAGCTATCCTGTTTGGAGGGAAATGATGGTGTATAATTTTGATGAGCAAATGGGAGAAGTGATTGTTGTGATGAGGCTGTCACTCTTTGCCAGAGAACTGTCTTTGATGTCTAAAGTATTACTTGGGACCTAGATGAAAGAGTCATAAAATAACAAGCCTAACCAAGGGGATGCAGCTAGCATTTAGGAAATGCACCCATTTTTCTATATCTCCTCTTATCCTTTGATCAAACGTGTACATATTATTAATAAAAAGAAATACAAATTTTAAAAAGACATGACGAGGGAATGGTAAAATGAACCCTGCCATAGTCCAAAAGAAAAAAAATCACAGCAATTTCACATCAGGCCCTTTGTTGAGATCCTATACAAGAACAGCAGTATGATTGGGATTCTTAAATGGCAGTGGCTGAAATGGCTAATAAAAGCCTGCTAATGACACAGAATCAAATCACCAAACAAACCCATCTCAAAATCCAGTTTCTCTCGAAGGGAAGGGCATGAACTTTATGGTTGGCACTGTCTCTTAATGTAGGACCTTAGGCAAGTTACTTAATCTCTCTCAAGTTTGCTATGTATGAAACTAAGGAAAACTACCTAGCAAGGCTGTAGTGACAATTAAGCCAAACGCAGGACACATGTAACAGGTGCTTCACTAAATCGAAGCCTTCCACCTCCCAGCCCTGCAAATATATGCAAAATACAATCTTTCCCCACTACCCCTCACCTACTCTTCATCTCATTCTCTTCCTCTCTCTCTCTCTCTCTCTCTCTGCCAAAGTTCTTATTTATAATCTAGCAGAGGGTATATAAACAGGAAATGATTTGCATTATTTTTTAAAAACCAGTGTAAAACAATGTAGTATACCCCTGGCTACTTAAGTGCTGACAAACTCGACATTCCTAAAAACAGCAAACACATATTGAGTGATCATTCATGCCAGGCATGGTGCTAGGCATGGAGTATTCACTAGTAAGTGAAACATCTTCCCTCCCTGGTGGAGTCAGTTTAGTGAACTGAATGGTGAAGAAGCAATGAATATATAATTGAAAAATATGTTCAGTGCCCATAAAGAAATGATCAGGTGCAATGATGGAGACTAATGAAAGGGCAGGTGGGATACTTAGTTTAGGAAGGATGGCCTTTCTGAGGTGACATTTAAACTGAAACCTGAAAGATGAGAAGCTAGATGTGTAAAGAACAAGAGCAAGTGTCTTCAAGACAGTGGAATCAGCATGTCCAGCGAGGCAGTCAGGAGCTAGAAGTGTTTGAGGAGGAGTTCTAGCAGTGTCAGCAAGATGGAAGGGCTGCCATGAGGTAAAAATCCATTTTCTTACCATGGCCTCAATGTCCCACCTAAACTGCCCCTGTCCCCCCCTCCCCCACCCCCCCACATATCCTCCCCAGGTGTCCACATCACCTAGTCTTTCTGTCCTTTATGTGCTGGTCTCACTCCCACCTCAAGAATGAGAGGTTTGCTGCATTTGCTGTTCTTCTGTCTAGAATGCTCTGCCTGGATGATTCTCATAGCTTCTGGCCCCAGTGGTCAGTAAGGCCTCAGATCAAGTGTCATCTCTGGAGAGAGATCGCTAATTACCACCCCTCACCCAACATTAACTTTTGGTGGTTTTTTCCTCTTCCCATCCCTCACCACTATCAAACGTTATTTCGTTGATTGTTTGAAGTTTGTTTTTTTTTGTTTGTTTGTTTTATACTCTCCCCTAAAATAGAAGTCCCATGAGTTTATATTTCTTATTGCTATAACCTAGAAGCATATCTAGACTATAAATGAAACTCAAATAGTACTTGTTGAATTTACAATGAATGAAATAAAGCTTAAAGAGGTAAGGCGAGGTATTAGAAAAGAACTAACCAAATTGTGTGAGAGTAAGGACTTCCTGGAAGAGGTATGTTTTCAGTTATTAAAATCAAAGGGGCAAGAGAGCGAAGGTGGCGTGCAGGTAACAAACAAGAATTGTGGAAATCACTCGTTCATCCCCGTCCTTTTTCACTAGATTAGGAACACCTTTAGCACTGGACGGAGAAGGTGATGGCACCCCACTCCAATACTCTCATCTGGAAAATCCCATGGACGGAGGAACCTGGTGGGCTGCATTGCATGGGGTTGCTAAGAGTCGGACAGGGCTGAGCGAGTTCACTTTCAGTTTCATGCATTGGAGAAGGAAATGGCAACCCACTCCAGTGTTCTTGCCTGGAGAATCCCAGGGACCGGGGAGCCTGGTGACCTGCCATCTATTGGGTGGCACAGAGTCGGACTCAACTGAAGCGATTTAGCAGCAGTGGCAGTTAGCGCTGAAGCCGCGTTTTACTAATCTTTCACCAGCGCCTGTCCCGGGACCTGGCACACAGATAGGGTTTTACACAATGACTGACTGTGAGGTGCGCAGAAGGGTCTATTAACTCGGCTGCGGTGCAGTTTGTGGCTGGCCACTAAGCCTGGCAGCACCCGTGCGAGGGAGCAGACGGCTTTGCGGAAGACGGCCTCGGCGGGTGGGGGTGGGGGGTGGGGTGGGAAGCGCCCCCCGCGCCTGCGCGTTATGGCGGGGAGCCGGCAGCGTCGGCGCGCGCCTGCGCAGTGCGGTCTTTCCCGCCTCCGACAAGATGGCGGCGGCCGAGTAGCGCGGGGGCGGTTTGTGGCCGCAGGAAGCCCGGCCGCTGCAGCGGGCCGAGGCGGGATGCTGTTCCCAGGGAGCGCCGTTGGCCACCGGTGAGGAAGGTCAAGCACAGAGCTGCCTTCCCGAGCCCCCCGGCGCCCCCTACGTACACCCCCGTCTGCTCGAGTGCGGTCGCCGCTTTGCCTACTTCGCTACCGCCCTGTGCTGTCGGGTCCGGAGCTCCGGCGGCGGCAGGGGCTGTGTCCGGCAGGAGAGGAAGCGCCCGGGCTGCGTCCGTGCTTCTGTCCGCGGGGCGAGCGTCTGGCAGGTGGGTGAAGCTGCAAGCTTCGGTGTCTCCTCTTGGGGCAAAGCTTTCTCGGCTTTGCCCCGCCGTGGCTCAGACCCTGGTGGTGTTCAGCCGGAGTCCACCGCTGCTTTGTCTCCACGTCCCGCCCCCTCTCCGCGCCCCGCTCCAGGCCTCCGGCTGGCCCCTGACTTTGCGTGCCCTCCATTCCCACGCAGGGGCCGGGGGTCGCAGCGCCGGCCGCCCTCCGCAACCTTTCCTGCCTCCTGCTGAAGCGTCAGCCCTTGCAAGCGGTCCCTCCTTTGCGTTAGGTGGGTGGGTCGTCTGCCTGTTTTAGTCACCTCCCCATCTTCCTGGTCTCGACCTTTTGCTTCCTTGAGAAGTCTTTTGAACTGTCTGGAAAGCTTTCCCAGGCTTATAGACTTACAGAGAAAAGCTTGCTATCCAGACGCCAGTGGATTTTGTTCATCTTGTCGGGGGGATCCAGCCCCCAGGAGACTTTGATGGTTTTGAGGAATGGTGCCAGTGACGGCAAGTGATTCTTCATCTAAATTAATCCTTTTCTGATTACAGCGAGTCTTTGGTCTCTAACCTTTTTTTGGAGGGGGGGGGGCGGACGGAGGGACATATGTATACTAGATCCAGGGAAAGAATTGAGAAGTGGTCCTGGTTTTAAAAGAAGGCTTTGTGAGGGTAAGAAATGTAATAGCCCAAGAAAGGATAAGCGATTTTAGTGATTCTTTTATTCACTGTTAGGCTAAATCGTCCGTTGAAGCTTCACAATCTTGTGTTGTCCAAGCCCTTTGTTTTATTTGGAAAGGACTGAAATGGAGAAAACGCTTTTTAAACTTGAAACTTCTCAAATTTCTTGGGTTCTCAATTGTTATTAGTACTACTTGGCAATCTTTCTTGTACTTGATATTTTCTGCAAAATTTAGGTTGTGCCAGTGTCATTTCTTCTTCATTTATTACTAGGGCAAGAGTAGTCAGAATTAATGGTGTAAAAAGTGCAAACTGAAGGAGGGATGTGGTAGTGGAGGTTGCCATGTCTGATTTTTCCCAATTTTTTCCTGTAATTGGATAATGTGTCAAGAGCAGCAGAATGGTGAAAAATGAAGCTATGAGTATAAATGGTAGTGTATCCACTGAGATTGCAATGGGTGGAGCTTTTAAAATTAAATTGAGTGATATCCTTTTTTTGAAGCCATGCTAGGTGCTCTCCAGAGTTTCTAAAGCACAGACTGTTGTTGCCTTATTGGAAATTTATGCTAAAAGTCTTTTAACAGGTGGGTTACAATTGGCCTGACAGATTTAACTTTTTGTTCTACCTCCTGACACACATCTGCCTTAACCTTTATTGTAGACTTTTAGCCTCTTGATGAATTTCTTAAATTTGGAGATAGAATTGTTCATTTTAAAAGGAGAGGAGATATTTTAAATGTTTGATTCCTGTATGGGCAGATTCATTCACTTGTTTGTTGCTGTGCTATGCTAAGTCGCTTCAGTCACGTCCATCTCCTTGCAGTCTCCACAGGACCGCCAGACTCCTCTGTCCATGGGACTTCTCCAGCCACGAATATTGGAGCAGGTTGCCATTTCCTCCTCCACAGGACCTTCCCGACCTAGGGATCAGAGCCACATCTCTTCTGTCTCCTGCGTTGGCAGGTGGGTTCTTTACCACTAGCGCCACCAGGTAAGCCTGTTTGTTTCCTGCACCCGAGGACTGCGTGTTTTTACAGGCACTTGTCTCTCAATTCTGTGCTTTTAGCTGACGGGGTAGTGCTCAGCCCTAGGCAGTAGCTCATTGCCTGAGACATTGTGTCAAGACCTGTCTGACCACAAACAAGCACTCTTCCACACTTATGGAACCCGTTTTCTCTCTCTCTTTCTTCCCCTCTTCCTGTCTTTAGGAACCCTCCCGTCTTTGTGTCTATTCATTCAATTCTTTAGCCTACTGCTCTTTTCATTTGCCTCCCCTAGTCACCAGGATCCCATGGTCATCAGTTTTTACCAGCCCATCATTGATACCTTAGAATACTTAACTTTATGTCAATTTATCTTTCTAGTGCCCAGTTCTGAACAGGCCTAATCACTATCTTGATCCCTGAAGGATACAAGAGACAGTTGTGTGAGGATTTTGGATTGTTTTCATACCAGTTAGTGTTCTGTTATCCTCCAGATCTATAATGTTGATTGTGAGGGGGTTTTTTTTGTCTTACTTCATGAAAGTGTTTATAGCAAATAACTTGATCTTTTCCTTTCCTGAGAAAAATCTCAAGCATCTGAGGTATAATCTTTTCTATCCTGATATCATTTCTTTATTTACTCTTCTCTGAAAAGAAGGAATTGTCCTTCCTTTCCTTCAAGAGCAACCTTCTCCAGATGTGTCCATGATCATCCCTCTTTATCTTTCTTTCTCAGTAATTATCCATGATCACTCCTTTTTAAGTTTTGCCCTCTCTAGCCTCCATGCATGCTTAAATATACCTTTGCCAGGGCTGCCAAACACCGTGCTGTGTGCTGTGCAGCTCACAGAAGCCAGTCTGAATTTTGAGCCTGCTGTGCCACTGTATTTTTATTCTTTAATCCTAGGAGCCTGGTGTAGTTGTTGTTCAGTCGCTCAGTTGTGTCCAACTCTTTGCAACACCAAGAACTGCAGCATGGCAGGCTCCTCTGTCCTCCATTACCTCCTGGGGTTTGCTCAAATTTATGTTCATTGAGTCGGTGACACTACCTAGCCATCTCATCCTCTACCACCTCCTTCTCCTTTTGGCTTCAGTCTTTCCTAGCATCAGGGTCTTTTCCAGTGAGTTGGCTTTTCGCATCAGGTGGCCAAAGTATTGGCGCTTCAGCTTCAGCATCAGTGCTTCCAGTAAATATTCAGGGTTGATTTCCTTTAGGATTGGTTGATCTTCTTGCAGTCCCAGGACGCTTAAGAGCCTTCCCCAGCACCACAATTCTCAATTCTTTGACACTCAGTCTTTATGGTCCAACTCTCACATCCATACATGACCACTGGAAAAACCATAGCCTCGACTCGACGGACCTTTGTCGGCAAAGTGATGTCTCTGCTTTTTAGTATGTTGTTGAGGTTTGTCATAGCATTTCTTCCAAGGAGCAAGCATCTTTTAATTCCATGGCTGCAGTCACCATCCACAGTGATTTTGGAGCCCCAAAAAATAAAGGTCTGACACTGTTTCCACTGTTTCCCCATCTATTTCCCATGAAGTGATGGGACCAGATGCCATGATCTTAGTTTTCTGAATGCTGAGTTTCAAGCCAACTTTGTCATGCTCTTCTTTAACCCTTATCAAAAGGCTCGTTAGTTTCTCTTCACTTTCTGCCCTTAGAGTGATATCATCTTCATATCTGAGGTTATTGATATTTCTCCCAGCAGTCTTGATTCCAGCTTGTGCTTCATCCAACCCAGTGTTTCTCATGATGTACTCTGCGTAGAAGTTAAATAAGCAGGGTGACAAGATACAGCTTTATTATAACTCTTTCCCAGTCAGTTGTTCAATGTCCGATTCTAACTTGCTTCTTGACCTGCATACAGGTTTCTCAGGAGGCAGGTAAGGTGGTCTGGTACTGGTGTTTCTTTAAGAATTTTCCACAGTTTGTTACGATCCACACATTCAAAGGCTTTAGCGCAGTCAATGAAGCAGAAGCAGACGTTTTTCTGGAATTCTGTTGCTTTCTCTATAATCGAACAAATGTTGGCAGTTTGCTCCCTGGTTCCTCTGCATTTTCAAAACCTAGCTTGTACATCTGAAAGTTCTAGGTTCACATTCTTTTGAAGCCTAGCTTGAAGGATTTTGAGCGTAACCTTGTTAGCATGTGAAATGAGTGCCGTTGTATGGTAGTTTGAACATTCTTTGACATTACCTTTCTTTGGGATTGGAATGAAAACTGTGACCTTTTTCAGTCTTGTAGCCACTACTGAGTTTTCCAAATTTGTTGACATATTGAGTGCAACACTTTAGCAGAATCATCCTTTAGAATTTCAAATAGCTCAACTGGGATTCCGTCACCTCCACTAGCTTTGTTGGTAGTAATGTTTCCTAAGGCCCCCTTGACTTCACGCTCCAGGATGTCTGGCTCTGGGTGAGTGACCACAGTGACTGGTGTACTGTTCTCTGTGTATTCGTGCCACCTCTTCTTGATATCTTTTCCTTCTATTAGGTGCGTACCATTTCTGTCCTTTATGGTGTCCATCCTTGCATGAAATGTTCCCTTGATGCCTCCAGTTTTCTTGAAGAGATCTCTAGTCTTTCCCATTGTGTTGTTTTCTTTGCATTGTTCACTTAAGAAGGGTTTCTTATCTCTTCTTGGTATTCTCTGGATCTCTGCACTCAGTTGAGTATATCTTTCCCTTTCTCCCTTGCCTTTCACTTCTCTCCTTTCCTCAGCTCTTTCTAATGTCTCCTCAGACAATCACTTAAGCTTCTTGCATTTCTTTTTCTTGGACTAGTTTGGTCACTGCCTCCTATACAATGTTACGAACCTCTTTCCAGTGATGAACCTCGTATATAAACTCATATAAAACATATGAATCTTTTTCAATAAACTCATATATGAACCTCTTTCAGTTTTATGAATCTGGTAGACACTTTCTCTACCAGATCTCATCTCGAATCCATTTGTCACCTCCACTGTATAATCATAAGGGATTTAATTTAGGTCATATCTAAATGACCTAGTCGTTTTCCCTACGTTCTTCACTTTAAACCTGAATTTTGCTATTAGGAGCTCACGACCTGAGCCACAGACAGCTCCAGGTCTTCTTTTTACTGTCTGTGTAGAGCTTTTCCATCTTCAGCTGCAAAGAACATAATCTGATTTTGGTATTGACCATCTGGTGATGTCCGTGTGTATAGCTGTCTCTTGGTTGTTGGAAAAGGGTGTTTGCTATGACCAGCGTGTTCTTTTGACAAAACTCTGTTAGCCTTTGCCCTGCTTTTGCCCTCCAAGGCAAAACTTGCCCATTATTCTGGGTGTCTCTTGGCTTCCTATTTTGTATTCCAATCCCCTGTGATGAAAAGGACATCTTTTTTTTTTTTTTTTTTTGGTGTTTGTTCTAGAAGGTGTAGTTCGAGAACTACAGCAGTTCTACTTCATAGAACTGTTCAGCTTCAGCTTCTTTGGCATTAGTGGTTGGGGCAGAGACTTAAGATAACACTGATATTGAACAGTTTGCCTTGGAAATGAACTTAGATTATTTTTTTTTTCCTGAGGTTGCACCCAAGTACTGCATTTAGAACTCTTGTTGACTATTAAGGGCTACTTCCTTTCTCCTAAGGGATTCGAGCCCACAGTAGTAGATATAACAGTCATCTGAATTAAATTCGCCCATTCTCATCCATATTAGTTCAGTGATTCCTAAGATGTTCATTCTTGCCATCTGCTTCACCACATCCGATTTGCCTTGATTCACGGACCTGCCGTTCCAGGTTCCCATGCAAAAAAAGAGCAATAGCTCTTTACAGCGTCGGACTTGACTTTAACCATCAGACACATCCACACAACTGAGCGTCATATCCGCTTTGGTCCAGCCACTTCATTCTTTCTGGAACTAACGACTGCCCTCCACTCTTCCCCAGGAGCATATTGGACACCTTTTGATTGTGGTGCTCATCTTCGGTGTCTTATTTTTCTGCCTCATGCTGTTCGTGGGGTTCTCGCAGCAGGACTGCTGGAGTGGCTTGCCGTTCCCTCCTCCAGTGGGCCACGTTTTGTCGGAACTCTTCACCAGGACCCGTCTGTCTTGGCTGGCCCTGCACGGCATGGCCCATGGCTTCACTGAGTTACACAAGCCCCTTCACCACGACGAGTCTGTGATCCATGAAGGGGTATAGTAGGAAGGACGTTTACTTCTAAGCTTCAAAGATCTGATTTTGAAGTCTACTGAAACCAGTTACTGTCTGTGTGGCTGTGGGCAACTTACTACTCAGGCTGTATTCTTTGTCTGTAAAGTAGAATGTTATACGAGGAAGACATGGCAACCCAATGCAGTATTCTTGTTGGAGAGTCAGCATGGACAGAGGAGCTTGGTGGGCTATAGTCCATGGGGTCACAAAGAGTCGGGCAAGACTGAGCGACTAAAGACACCACAGAATGTTATACTTACCTCACAGAGTTGTAATCGACGGAGTTTAACACACGTTACATGTCTTTCCAAGGGTTTGGTGCATTATGGAGTTCTTAAAAGTGTAAATTATTCTTTCCTTTGCACTCTGACTTCCCTTACCATCGCAGCACCGAAGTTGGTTTTTAAAAAGTCATCTTGATGACCTAATTACCAAAGCTAACAGCCTTATCTCAATCATCCATGGTTTTCTTAGACCACTTCTGAAATATACTCCATAGGAATGAAATGATCTGATTTCTTGTTTCTTGGCTTTATAGTTCCTGATTCTCTTATGTCTGAAAGTTTCTTTACATTCCCTGCAGTGTCTCGATTTTGCTCTTTCCCCTAAACATAGTTGTTTCCTGTATCAGTTAGGATGCAAATAGGATTTAAAAACAGAAGAAGTGTATTAGCTCAGGTAATTGGCAAAGGCATAGGTAGGATTAGTTTAAAGGGCAGTTTGTGCATAAGCTTGGCTTTGCTCAGTCCTCAGTCCTCAGTCAGCACAGAGGTTCTGTGTTTCCGTTTCCTCTAAACTGCCCTCCCATTTGGGTTCCTGCTCAGACTGGCTTCCCCTCTAGATTGAATCCAAGTGCTTTCCATCTTTATCTGTAGTGTGGCGACCTTTGTGCTCAGGTTTATCCTTTCATAGTTGCATGTTTCTCTTTCTGCTCCAGGCATCACATTCTGACACAACCACCAAAGACGGGAGGAAGTTTGCCCTCTCATCTCTTGATGAGGCAAGTAAACCTTTTACAGAAAGCCTGTATCAGATTTCATTTTGGACTAGCATTTCAGTCTAGGAAGAAATTAGATGAATGGCTACAGGGAAGATAACCAACATTGTCAGTGACATATATTGATAATATTGTATGGAGAAGTAAGCTTAAATGAATGAGAATTTTCAGATAGTAGTGGCATTCTTAAAGCACTGCTTATCTCAAGAGCGGGTATAAGCTGTGCTTAGGACTGAATCAGTCATTTAGATAATCATGAATGACTAATTAAAATGGATTACTATATAAAATTAGTATATTTGAGTGGTATATCCCAGTTCTTTTAAGGTTGTTGTTAAGAACATTTACGCGTGCACTGTGAGGAATGGATACAGGTAGCAACTAACAGGGAATAGACCTGTGGTTCTTCTTGAAGATGAGTGGTGTTTGGAAATCTGTGGGTGTGGTAGAGACGAGATATACCAAGTGTCCTGTGATGTTTGCCTGCAAAACAAGAATTGTCCCTTCCAGAATACCAATAGTGCCCCTGTACACTGAAAAAACAAATGCTTTGGTTTTTTTCAAAGAATTCGCTGAGATTCCTCTGTATACTTATATTGCAAGTGACAGAAAACCAAATTCAGACTGGCTACACAGTAAAGGGCATGATTAGGTCTTGTCCTTGAACTTCATCTGGGGCTTCATCCAGTCTGAAATCATCAAGGACTTGGCTTAGTTTCTCTGGTCCTGCTCTGGCATTCCTCTTGTTTTGGTTTCGCTCTCAAGCGAGCTTATCTCATGGTAGCAAATTACTGTAGCACTTTCAGACTTAATACTCTCATTTCATATGTAAAGTAAAATGAAGCATATCTTTTGTTATTTGGTTTTGCAAGTGTTTGTTGAATGTCATCACTGTTGAAACTTCCCTGAACACCTGCCCCTAAAAGTGGATTACTTCCTCTGTTATGTTACAACTTCACAGAACTCTGTTGCATGCCATGTTCTATGGTTATTATGCTCATATGTCTCATGCATTAACTTGCCTTAATTGTCTGTGTGTTCTTAATGTGTAGAATACTCTCTGACTTAGTGGTACACAGTAACCATTTATGGATGAATGAGAGGAAGGAAGGATATGGAAAGGGGCAGAGAAACATAAGAAGTCCCCATTCCTTCCTGTTACTGAACCCTGAATTGTGAACGTTGTACTCCTACCACCAAAGTATGTGTGTAATGCTCTTGTGATTGAGAATGAATTCATTTGAAAGCTTTACTGAATTCTAGTAGTGTTCCATCATTATTTTCTCAGCAAAACTAAAACCAGTTACCATCTTTTGTTCTTTCAACAAGTATTTTTGAAAGCCTGCTATTGGCAGGTAATGTGACACAATGGTAAACAAAGTAGAGCTGTGCTTCCTGAGCTTAAATATCAGCGAGGGGCATAGACATTATTCATGTGTGCACACTCAGTTGCACACACACGTCAGGTAGCTCACAGGTTTTGAAGCAGAATAAGATAGATTCAGGGGATTAAAAAGTAACAGGATACCGTAATACTTCAGGTAGTTTGGTGAGAAAAGGCTTTTTGAGAAGCCCTTTTCTGAGTGAAGTGGATTAAGCCATGGAACTATCTGGAAGGAAATGTTCGGGTAGAGCAAGCAGCAGCTTCTAACGTGGAAATGTCCTTGGCATGTTGGAAGAGCAGCATGTGGGAGGCCATGGCTGAAGCGGGGGTGGGGGGTGTGTGGCAGGGCAGGTCAGAGGGTAGGTGTGGGCAGGGTAGACCAAGGGCAGTTCTGAAGGTCATTTAAAGACTTGATTTTATTAGCTAGAAAGTCTGGAGAAGGCAATGGCACCCCACTCCATTACTCTTGCCTGGAAAATCCCATGGATGGAGGAGCCTGGTGGGCTGCAGTCCATGGGGTCGTGAAGAGTCAGACACGACTGAGCGACTGCTCTTTCACTTTTCACTTTTGTGCTTTGGAGAAGGAAATGGTAACCCACTCCAGTGTTCTTGCCTGGAGAATCCCAGGGATGGGGGAGCCTGGTGGGCTGCCGTCTATGGGGTTGCACAGAGTTGGACACGACTGAAGCGACTTAGCAGCAGCAGCAGCTAGCTAGAAAGTCACTCAGTCGTGTCTGACCTTTGTGACCCCATGGACTGTACCAGGTCTCCCACATTGCAGGCGGATTCTTTATCAGCTGAGCCACAGGGAAGCCTCAAGGGAACTTCCCTGGTGGCTCAGATGGTAAAAGCATCTTCTTGCAATGCAGGAGACCCGGCTTTGATCCCTGGGTGGGGAAGATCCTCTGGAGAAGGAAACAGCAACTCTCTCCAGTACTCGTGCCTGGAAAATTCCGTGGATGGAGGAGCCTCGTAGGCTACAGTCCATGGGGTCGCAAAGAGCTGGAGACAGCTGAGGGGCTTCACTTTCACTTTTCACTTTCTAGCTAGAAAATTGGAGATGATATATCTTTGGAAATCTAATTATTATTTTTAAGTTATATTATTTTAAGTACTAATTATGATTAGAAGTTCTCTCTGTGCTAAGTAACTAGCGTATGATAGACTTAACACAATTTAAATGTTAAATAATTTATCTGAATAAAATGGTACTGAGATAAAAGTTGAAATTTTAAAGTTACCCTTTGAAGGAACTTTTTAAAATATTTAGGATACTTTACTTAGGTTTGTGATTATTTTCTTTAGCTCTTATGTACCCCATTACTAAAGTTTTCTGTAGTCATTAAAGAAAATTCAGGAAATACAGAAGTACAGATGACATTCATAAGCTCAACATATGAAGAAAACCAGTTGAGTTTTCGTCTCTCCCAACCCTTCCCTCCCGCTTTCAGTACCCTCTGTCCCTCTCTTCTTCCCTCTGTCTTTCACTTTCTTCTTTGTGCCTATGACTTTTTCCCCCTGTTACAGTGTAAACATGTGTATATGTCTAATTTTTTAAAAATTAGGTTATATTCATTTCTTGGAATATTTGATAAATCTTATTTTTATTGACTGTATAATCCCATTGTAAAAATTATTTTTCTTAATTGTTTCCTGGAGGTGGTTATTTAGTTTAGGTTTTCTATTTTATCATCATGTGGGCAGTGAATGTCTTAACACATGGATTTTTTTCTCTTTGTCTTTTTCCTTAGAATGGAATGATTGGCACTGGAGTAATGTAATGGAATAAGGTTTCATCTTAGACATTGTTAAGGTTCATGATACATGTTGCCACATTGTACCATGTCTTGTAAGCCCAATAAATGTTAACTGGTTTGAAAGTAACGGTAGCTGGGTGGTGGTGGGGAGGTGAGGACCTACGGAGTTGCCAAGCTTGAGTGATAGGCTAGGTTAGCCTTTTATTTCCAAATATTTCTTTCTTTTTTATCTTTAATATATATTTCAAGGTGTATATAAAAGCACCATGGAGAACTTTACATGTTACTGCAAACACACAAACACACATGAACTTATTGCTCAGGTCAAGACGCACAGCGCTGCCGCCACCCCAGAGCTCCTGCCCTTCTGGTTCCCGGTCTCCAAGAGGAAGCTTTCAGCATTTCCCTCCAGGCCTGTTTGCTCAAGTTCGTTTTGTTTTGTTTCTGTGAAACCCTTCATCATGTTTAAAGACGTTCCCTTCTGTACCGGTTTACTAAGAATTTTGTGTTTTGTTCTGTTTGTTTGAATTTAATGCTTTTTTTGTTGTTGTTGCAGCTTTTCATTACTGTATGACTTTTCTCCTTCACTATGTTAATATATTGAATTACATATTATTTAAAATCTTAAACCTAACCTGATTTCTGAGGTAAACCTAATTTGGTTTTACAGTATTACTCTTTTTATGTATTTCTGGATTCAGTTTGATATTCTGTTAATAGTTTTGTATCAGTGAGGTGGCCTATATTGTCCTTGTCAGGATTTGAAATCAGCGGTTATCTCATACTAGCCTTATAAAATGAGCTGACCCTCATTTTCTATTCTGAAAAAGTTTAAGTAGGACTGAATTGTTCCATTAAATTTCTGTGAGAATCTGGCCGAGAAGCCATCTGGGCTGGTAATTTTCTTTGTGGAAAGATTTTTAATTACTCCTTTGATTTTTAATTTTTAACCTTCTCAGATTTTCTGTTGATTATTTTGGTAGTTTTCCCCCTAAGAAGTTGTCCTTTTCATCTAAACTTTTTAAATTTACTAGCATAAAATTATTTATAATAAATATTAGTATCCGTTTAATGGTTGCAGTAAAGAATTATCTTATTGTATCTGTTATAGGCTAAAACTACCTTCTGTTTTTCCTCATTCAGTCTCCCTGGGAATTTAGTAGTCATTCAAAGGAACCAAATTTTGAATCTTGCTGATTCCTTTTCTTTTTATTACATATTTGTTCTCTATTGCATTGATTTCCGCTCTTTATTTCCTTCCTTCTACTTTTTGGGATTTACTTTTTTGTTCTTTTGCTAACTTCTTGTAGATCACTACTTTTCAGCATTTCTCCCTTTTAAATATATGCATTTAAGGCTGAGCATTTCCCTCTAAGTACTGTTTCAGCTAGCAACATTACTCAAATTTTAATATATAGTACTTTTATAATTCACTTTAAAATGGTTTCTAATTTTCACTGGTATCTACTTTAACACTTGGATAAGTTGAATGTATTATATTTCTCGATTTCTGAACACATGGAGATTTTCTAGTTGTTTTCAAATGTCTTTTATTTCTAACAACATAAGATATGTCATCAGAGAACTCTTAACAACATAGCAATGTCATCAGAGAACAATCTCAGTGTTTCAAAGGTCTGTGATTTCAGACCTTTAACATTTGAGATCTGCACTGTGGCCCCAGTATATTATTTTTTTCCCTATAGCTATTGAATGTGGTGTTCTAATATATTTATATTGGATCTTGCTGGTTAATCCCGTATTTCAAATCTTCAGGGTCATAAGTGACCTTTTGTTTGCTTCTATCAATTACACAGACAAGAGTGTATTAAAATATCCCGTTTACCACTGTAGATATTTCCCCTTGTATTCTCTCAGCTTTTGCTTTATTTTTTTGAGACATTGCTAGTAGATGAACATATATATATACACTGTGCTTGGTTGCTCAGTCATGTCTGACGCTTTGCAACCCTTTAGACTGTAGCCCTCCAAACTCCCCTGTCCTTGGGATTTTTTAGGCAAGAATACTGGAGTGGGTTGCCATTTCCTTCTCCAGGGGATCTTCTCGACCCAGGGATTGAACCCACATCTCCTGTGTCTCATGCGTTGCCAGCAGATTCTTCCCCTGCTGAGCCATCAGGGAAGCCTAGTATTTGGATAGAAATGTGTAATAGTTATATCTGCTTAGTGACTTACTGTTACGAAGTATTCCACTTTTATTCTGAAAGTGCTTTTTGCATGAAGGTCTAGTTTGTCTGGGATTGATATAACAACACCAGTTTTCTTGTTATTGTTTTCTAAGGCTGATCTACATATGTGGTTTTAAAAAATCATATTCTGCTTTTATGTTATCAAAGCCTGATTGTTTCTTGTCGTATCATCTTGGGTGTTTCTAGCATTGTAACATGTAACTTGCTTCAAATGTAGGCACTAATAAGATACTGAGATAATGTCTTACTTGGTTGAATTTAAAAAGTAATGAGCATGATTTTGAATAAGTACTGAAGTTGTTTTGGGTTTCTCTTATTTTAAACGTTAAAAAATGTAGTTTTGTCAGGAAGAGACTTAAAGATTTATATTCTTGAGCAGATATTACCGGCGTGCAGTATACATATCAAAACTTGCAAGAGAAAATGAAAGAACATAAATATGCTGTCCCTGTCTCTTCCCTGGTGGCTTAGACGGAAAAGAACCTGCCTGCAATGCAGGAGACCCTGCTTCAGTCCCTGGGTTGGGAAGACACGCTGGAAAAGGAATGGCAACCCACTCCAGTATTCTTGTCTGGAGAATTTCCTGCACAGAGGAGTCTGGTGGGCTATAGTCCATGGGGGTCACAGAATCAGACACAACTGAACGACTCACACTTTGACTTTTCATCCCTGTCTCTTAGTTACACATGTCCCCTCCACAGAAGCAATCACTGTGTGATTAACACAGGTAACAGTGTAATCACTGTGACCAGTTTCTTGATTAGCTTTTCACACTGTAGTCCACAGAAACCCAAATTTTGCAAATTCAGCTTGTTAGGTGGGCAAATATATACACTACTGTGGTAAACTCTAATTTGTGTCTTCATCACAAGGTAGCATTCTAGAACATGCATTTTAAATCATAATGATAACTCTCATTCAAGCTCCAGAACAGTTTTTTTTTACTTCAAAAGTTACAAAGCAGATACTGGAAGAGGATAAACAGCTTTCTGCTTCAGTCTGATTAGCCAGTCCTTCAGTTTCGAAATCCTACTGGTTTGGGCTTTAACAGAAGTGGTCCCGTGGTTAAGATAATTGGGGAAATTCTGACAAGGATGGCTCATTTGCTAGTTATTCAAGGGGGTGGTTAGGAGGAATTTCTGTTATGGATTACAGTAAGGTGAAAGAATCTGTGTATTTTGCTTATTCTCTGTCTACATGAGCAACAAGTGCTGAGTAGGGCTAGAGGATCGGCTTCCGGGGTCATTCACTCACTCATCTGGCTGGCAAGTTGGTAGTCATTGTAAGGACACTCAGGTAACCTTATGGAAAGGCCATCCTGGGACCCAAATGTTGACCTTTCCATAAGGTTACCTGAGTGGCCTGAGTGGCCTGATAACCCAGAGGCTGGCTCCACAGTAAGCAATCCAAGGGACCAGGGTAGAAGCCACAGTGTCTTACAGTGACATAGCCTCAGAAGTCACACGCTTCTGCAATGTTTTATTGGTCACTCATGTGTGCTTAGTCATGTTCAATTCTTTGTGACCCTGTGAACAGTAGCCCAGCAGGCTCCTTTGCTCTTGGGATTCTCCAGGCAAGAATACTGGAGTGGGTTGCCATGTCCTCTTCCAGGGGATCTTCTGACCCAGGGACCGAATTTGAGTCTCCTGCGTCTCCTGCATTGGCAGGTGGATTCTTCACCGCTGAGCCACTGGGAAGCCACTGGTCACTCAGGTCAGCTCTGTTCAGCATAGGTGAACACTGTGCTAAAGCTTGCATATCAGAATTTAAAGATTTTTAAGGATAGTCTTTGAAAGTGGCTCTGGTGCCACTCCCCATTTAAATAAGCATTGGATCAGCGATCTTACAGCTGGTGTTTTTGGTAATCTCAAGGTGAATTTATTCAAAAAAGTAATGCTTTTAGGGTGCTGCATACTTTTCTATTATGCATTGCTCAGGAAAATGCCTGTTTGATTGCCAACGTTTTCACAGTGATTTATTTTTTGTTGTATTTGATGCCTGATAAGAACAACATTCATGTAATCTGGGAATATCTAAAGAATTAGTATTCTGGCTTCCTCTTAGAAATTGTAGAATACATCCTCGAGCTTTAATATGGTGCTGAGATCTTGCCTGCCTTATCTATTGATGTTACTGCTTTAATCTAGCCATTGGATCCAGGTGTCATTCAGAACCCTCACTGTATATAGGGCGTTTTTATTCAGAAAATAATGAATTCTGACTATACTCTTCACAAAATAAGGTGGTGTGAGTGGTAAAGAACCCACCTGCCAGGGCAGGATATGTAAGATACGTAGGTTCAATCCCTGGGTTGGGAAGATCCCCTGGAGGAGGACATGGCAACCCACTCCAGCATTCTTGCCTGGAGAATCCAATGGACAGAGGAGCCTGGTGGGTTACTGTCCATAGGGTCGAAAGAGTCAGACGCGACTGAAGTGACTTAGCACATACATACTCAGGCTGCTGTAATAGTGTGGAAGAGCAAGGCTGCCCCTGTAAGAGAAGAAAAAAAAAATTGTCCCTGTATTCTTTGTGACAGAAATCTTCAGAGGAGTAGGTATTTGAAGATTTAAGTCTCATAGGGAGAGGGCCAGGAAATTTGTGAATCAGGCATCTGTTTATTTTAAATGTATCCAAGTGAAATATCAGATAGATAGTTGGATATTCACAGAAGAGGGTTAGGATTTAAATTTGAGATTTAACATCATTCAGTTCAGTTCAGTCACTCAGTCGTGTCCGACTCTTTGCGACCCCATGAACTGCAGCACGCCAGGCCTCCCTGTCCATCGCCAACTCCTGGAGTCCACCCAAACCCATGTCCATCGAGTCAGTGATGCCATCCAACCATCCCATCCTCTGTCTTCCCCTTCTCCCCCTGCCCCCAATCCCTCCCAGCATCAGGGTCTTTTCCAATGAGTCAACTCTTTGCATGAGGTGGCCAAAGTACTGGAGTTTCAGCTTCAGCATCAGTCCTGCCAATGAACAGCCAGGGCTGATCTCCTTTAGGATGACCTGGTTGGATCTCCTTGCAGTCCAAGGGGCTCTTCAGGAGTCTTCTCCAACACCACAGTTCAAACGCATCAATTTTTCGGCGCTCAGCTTGCTTTATAGTCCGACTCTCACATCCATACATGACCACTGGAAAAACCATAGCCTTGACTACACGGACCTTTGTTGGCAAAATAATGTCTTCTTTTTAATAGGCTGTCTAGGTTGGCCATAACTTTCCTTCCAAGGCGCAAGCGTCTTTTAATTTCATGGCTGCAATCACCATCTGCAGTGATTTTGGAGCCCCCCAAAATAAAGTCAGCCACTGTTTCCACTGCTCCCCCATCTATTTGCCATGAAGTGATGGGACCAGATGCCATGATCTTAGTTTTCTGAATGTTGAGCTTTAAGCCAACTTTTTCACTTTCATCAAGAGGCTCTTTAGTTCTTCCTCACTTTCTGCCATAAGGGTGGTGTCATCTGCATGTCTGAGGTTATTGACGTTAAAGCCTTGGGAGTAGGTGAGAAAACAGGAGAGAAAGCAGTCCTGGTACAAGTCCTCAGGCACTCATGTTTTAGAAGATGCCTGAAGAGAAAAAACAAACCAATAGAGGAAATCAGAGGGAGGAGGAAAGCCAGAAGAACAAGTAGAGGACAAGAGAAGACATCTACTTCAAGTAGAAGAGAATGGTCTGCTTGGTCTAATGTTCCTGAAGAGGTTACTGTACTAAGATGAGGCAATGGAATTAGGCCGCTGGGTAGTCATTAGTGACCTTGACAATTGAGTTTCAGGAGATTGTTTAGGATTAGGGTGGGTTAAAGAGTAAATTAAAGGTGAGAAAATAGAGATAGGAAATGAAGGCCACTAGATGAAGAAGTTTTGCTGTGAGTAGAACAAAGAAATGGTCATATCTAATTGGTGGGGCGGGGGAGGTGAAGGGGAGCTGAGGTCAGGAGAGGAATTTCCTGGCCCAGAGATCGAAACCAGGTCTCCTGCATTGCAGTCAGATTCTTTACCATCTGAGCTATCGGGAAGTCCTGAGGAATTTCTTAAGATGTGTAATAATAGAGCACATTTGTTCATGATAGTGGTTCAGTAGAAGAGGAGAAACTGACTATACGGGAGAGAGAGAGGTTAGTCAGTGGTTTTCTTGCAAAGACAGGAGTAGTTGGACTCCATGCCCACGTTAGGGTATTGATCTTTGATAGAAGCAGTGCTGCTTTTTCTATTTTAATAGAAGAGAAGCAGTGTAGAAGCACTACAATTCTACCGATCTTACGGGACTTGGCAAAGAAAGTTTTTTTAAAGATTTATGAAGTAAATATAAGTTTCAGTTTTAAAAATATTTATCTATATTGAAAGAAGGAATTAAATTTGTTAGTTTGCCTTGATTTTCCTTTCTCTCTTTCACTTTTATAGTGTTAAGTGTTCATGTTGAACTCTTACTGTGATTCATTCTCTCAATCCCTAAAATGAATCTGTGTATTAGATCTACTCTGAGTAGTGCAAGTGACCCAGAGGTTTCTGATTTGATTGACACAATCCAGTAATGCCAGGTAGATTTGGTTTTGTCATTTTACTTAAGAATAAATTTGGATTGTTTACCCTGTAATAGAAAACATTTATCTTCAGATACTCAGAAATGAAATAATTTTATAGGCTATACATTGCCTTACCTGCTAAAATTCAGCATAAAGCAGGAGGGAGGGACGACATTAAAAAAAGCAGGAAATGGTAGTATAGAATTAGGCAATGCTATCTTCAGTATATCGGGTATTGAAAAGGTCATTGTTTTCTCATCCAAGGTAAGAACTTGAGGATACCGTGTAAGAATAAAAGTCTTGACCCAAGTATTTGGTTTGAGGTTCTAAGAAATAAACATCATTGTTACGCCATAAATTTATTCTTGCATATACAGTAGATTTTGTCTTTAATGTCAATTTAAAAATTGGACTTTTTCTTATCAAATCAAATGTATTTCCAGGGCTCTTTTGTGTGCTATAAACTGATAAAATGATTGGCCAAGTGATCTAAGTATTTTAAATGTTAAGGTGATGGTAGTTTTAATTGTGTTTTGGAAAAAAGGCTATTTTTTAAAAACTCATTCTGTGTGCTCCTTTTTCTTGAATTCACAGTGATACCATAAACATTTGGTGCTGTTTTGGTAATTTAAGTCCCTGAACTCTTTAGTGTTGACATCTCATCTTTATGGAGGAGGGTTTCTAAGTTTGTATTGTAAATTGTACCTTTGGGAGCAGTGTTATAGCTGTTTTAGGTTTTTAGTAAAGATCAAAGCTGAAAACATTAAACAAGACAACAAGACATGATTTTAAAAAGACACATGGGGAGACATAAAATTCTGCTTTAAACATTTATTAAAAAAAAATTAATCAGAATTTGATTTTTTTTCCCCCAGATGAAAGATTGCTTAAAACATTGGATGACCAGAAAGTGGAATTTTATCAGATTAGAGCACATTAAGAATTTAGGAAAAACGTTTCCTTTACTAACGAGGAGATGTTTGAATATTTTTTAATTTGGTAAAATGATTGTCAGAGGTGATTTTTTAGTTCTTTGTCTTATTAAAAACATAAATTAGTAAGTATGCTGTCAAAATTGTCAAAATAAGACTAATTAAAACAATTAAGTTTATTATAGAGTGTAAAATTTTGTGTTTTTTTTTTCCTGTTGTTATGTTTTTCAATTGAAAAAGTCTTTGGCCATTAGTTTTAACTATAAATTAGTAGTATATGCATATAATGCTTGGTTATTTCTTCTCTAAAGTAAGAAATATCAACTGGTTCTATTAACTTTTGTAAATCTTGCCATAATCATGTATCCTTCCTTATTTGAAATGTCTGTATTTTTCATTGCCTATAAGAAGATGTCTAAAGTTTTTAGCCTACCAGACAAAATGTAAAACTGCCCTAAAATTCCTAAATATCTTTAAAGGCTACTTCTCTTGCTACTTTCTCTCTGAACTCATTCTTGATTGCCTAGCCAGAAATTATCAAATCTCTCATCCTTTGGTACAGATGTTACCTCGTATTAAAACTTTTCTTGTGCACATTTGTAAGTTGATATCTTACTCCTCTTTGTATCATCTACATTCATACATTCAGCAGTGTTATTGGATGTCTGCTGTGCCCCAAACACTGTTGTAGGTGTGAAGGCAACAGCAGTGCATGAGAATCCAGGTCCCTATCCTCATGAAATTTATGTTCTAGTTTGGGAATGATAATGAGGGAGACAAAATTAAATAAACAGATAGATGCCTAGAGCCTTTTAGATGTTAAATGTTTTGAGGAGAAAACAGTGTATATGATAGAAGGTTTAAGGACAGTACCAGTGTTGATTTGATGGCGATGGAAGATCTCTTTGAAGATGTGACATTTATGCCAAAGCTGAACGATAACAGTGGAGCAGTCATTTGAAGATTTGGGAGCAGAGTTCTCGAACTGAAAGACAGACAGTGCAAAGGCATTAGAGAGAGGAAAGAACGGGGGAGGTGGGGGAAGAGGGTGGGAATGGAAGCAGGAGGTAGGTTATACAGTCTTGTAAGCAGAGGTAAGGGATTTGAAATTTATTCTAATTTAATTTCGAAGCCTGAGAATTGTTGTTTAGTCGATAAGTTGTGTTTGACTTTGCAACCCCATAGACTGTAGCCCATCAGGCTCCTCTGTCTGTGGGATTTCCCAGGCAAGGCTACTGAAGTGGCTTGCCATTTCCTTCTCCAGGGCATCTTCCCCACACAGGGATCAAACCTGCATCTCCTACATTGGCAGGCGAGTTCTTTACTACTGAGCCACCAGGGAAGCCCCGCATTTACGGGTTCATGTGATTACATTGGGCCCACTCAGGGCCACCCTCCCCCTCCTTTATTGAGAGTGTACTATACAACCAGCACAGTACTAGGCACTGATGTGTATTGCTGAGCAAGCAAAGATTTTAATCCAAAAGCCACATAAAAACAAGACGGAAGTGACCTCCATTCTCAAGGAAAGTCCATGTCAAAATGTCCAGGACCATAGTGCTCTGGAATTGGCCTACTTGAATCATAGGAGTTTGACTGTGGTTGTAAGAGTTATTCCTTACAAGTTACAAGGTAACTTTCTCATGTCTCTCAGTTCAGCTCAGTTCAGTCACTCGGTCGTGTCTGACTCTGTGCGACCCCATGAACTGCAGCACACCAGGCCTTCCTGTCCATCCCCAAATCCCAGAGTCCATCCAAACCCATGTCCATCGAGTTGGTGATGCCATCCAACCATCTCATCCTCCATCGTCCCCTTCTCCTCCTGCCCTCAGTCTTTCCCAACATCAGGGTCTTTTCAAATGAGTCAGCTCTTCACATCAGGTGGCCAAAGTATTGGAGTTTCAGCTTCAGCATCAGTCCTTCCAATGAACACCCAGGACTGATCTCCTTTAGGATGGACTGGTTGGATCTCCTTGCAGTCCAAGGGACTCTCGAGTCTCCTCCAGTACCACAGTTCAAAAGCATCAATTCTTCGGTGCCCAGCTTGCTTTATAGTCCAACTCTCACATCCGTACATGACCACTGGAAAAACCATAGCCTTGACTAGACGGACCTTTGTTGACAAAGTAATGTCTCTGCTTTTTAATATGCTGTATAGGTTGGTCATAACTTTCCTCCCAAGGAGTGAGCGTCTTTCAATTTCATGGCTGCCATCACCATCTGCAGTGACTTTGGAGCCCAGAAAAATAAAGTCAGCCACTGTTTCCTCATCTGTTTGTCATGATGTGATGGGACCGGATGCCATGATCTTCGTTTTCTGAATGTTGAGCTTTAAGCCAGCTTTCTCACTCTCCTCTATTTCACTTTCATCAAGAGACTCTTTAGTTCTTCTTCACTTTCTGTCATAAGGGTGGTATCATCTGCATATCTGAGGTTATTGATATTTCTCCCGGCAGTCTTGATTCCAGCTTGTGCTTCCTCCAGCCCAGCATTTCTCATGATGTACTCTGCACATAAGTTAAATAAGCAGGGTGACAATGTACAGCTTTGACATACTCCTTTTCCTATTTGGAACCAGTCTGTTGTTCCATGTCCAGTTCATTTTTTGTTTGTTTGTTGTTTTTTGGTTTTTTCCATGTCCAGTTCTAACTGTTGCTTCCTGACCTGCATACAGGTTTCTCAACAGGCAGGTCAGGTGGTCTGGTATTCCCGTCTCTTTCAGAATTTTCCTGTTTGTTGTGATCCACACAGTCAAAGGCTTTGGCAAGTCAACAAAGCAGAAATAGATGTTTTTCTGGGACTCTCTTGCTTTTTCGGTGATCCAGCAGATGTTGGCAATTTGATCTCTGGTTCCTCTGCCTTTTCTAAAACCGGCTTGAACATCTGGAAGTTCACGGTTCACGTATTGCTGAAGCCTGGCTTGGAGAATTTTGAGCATTACTTTACTAGCGTGTGAGATGAGTGCAATTGTGTGGTCGTTTGAGCATTCTTTGGCATTGCCTTTCTTTGGGGTTGGAATGAAAACTGACCCTTTCCAGTCCTGTGGCCACTGCTGAGTTTTCCAAATTTGCTGGCATACTGAGTGCTGCACTTTGACAGCAAGCATCATCTCTTAGGATTTGGAACAGCTCAACTGGAATTCCATCACCTCCACTAGCTTTGTTCATAGTGAGACTTCCTCAGGCCCATTTGACTTCGGACTCCAGGATGTCTGGCTCTAGGTGAGTGATCACACCATCGTGATTATGTGGGTTATGAAGATCTTTTTTCTCATGTCACTACATGGTTCTTTATTGCATCCATACTGGTCTTAACTAAAGCAGATATTTTCAATGCCAGCATTGGATAAATGTCAGCCAAACAGAGCCAAAACAAACTTTGCCATTGTTCTGAGCTTTAGGGCAAGGGTCACAGTGCTCTGGGGCTCATCTTCCCCATGTAAGCTCATTCTTTAGAGTGTGTTCCTTCTTTAGGGTTGCAGGCTACCATATGGCATGCAGAGAAAGTGCCAAACGAGTGACAGTGAATCTTGTCTCCTTTTTTTTAAAGTCTGCTAATTAATAACTTTAGTTAACATCTGCCAAGTCCTTCTTACCATGTAATATAGCGTATTCACTACCGTAACACCAGGGCATACATGTTTGACGTCTTTAATATCATATAAGAGCAGTGAAGCAGAATTAACTCTGACAGAGTTAATTTTTGAGTCATTCCAGTTTTTAAATTTCTTTTACCTTTACTTATATGCCTACCTTCAAGGATTACCTTGATAGTGACGCCTGATAGATTAGCCATACTCCATAAGACAACCCGAAACTGTTTATCTTTAGTTTTAGTTATTTAACTAACTGAACATAAAAATGTGGAAATGCCTCTTGCATTTAAAGAGATTTTGTTCTAGATATCTTCCAGAGAAAGCTGTGGTTACTCATTGATAAAAAGTTGTGGGTCAAGAGAATTTATTGATACTGTCTAAGCTGTTTGAGATTTTTTGTTTTCACTTATTCTGATTATTTAAAAGATGTATTCACTCAATAAATGTTTATTGAGCAGCGCTAGGTGCTAGGATGATAATAACTGAACACGTAACTTCTTTTGGTAATTAATTAATTTATTTCAATTGGAAGCTAATTACTTTACAGTGTTGTAGTGTGTTTTGCAGCACATTGACATGAATCAGTCATGGGTGTACATGTGTCCCCCATCCTGAACCCCCCTCCCACCTCCCTCCCCATCCCATCCCTCTGGGTCATCCCAGTGCACCAGCCCTGAGCACCGTGCCTCATGCATCAAGCCTGTCCGGGTGATCTGTTTCACATATGATAATATACATGTTTCAATGCTATTCTCTCAAATCATCCCACCCTCGCCTTCTCCCCCAGAGTCCAAAAGTCTGTTCTTCACACATGTGTCTCTTTGGCTGTCTCGCATATAGATAGGGTCATCGTTACCGTCTTTCTAAATTCCATGTATATGCGTTAGTACACTGTATTGGTGTTTTTCTATCTTCACTCTGTATAAATAGGCTCCAGTTTCATCCACCTCATTAGAACTGATTCAAATGCATTCTTTTTAATGGCTGAGTAACATTCCACTGTATATGTGTACCACAGCTTTCTTATCCGTTCGTCTGCCGATGGACATCTAGGTTGTTTCCATGTCCTGGCTATTGTAAACAGTGCTGCGATGAACATTGGAGTACATATGTCTCCTTCAATTCTGGTTTCCTTGGTGTGTATGCCTAGCAGTGGGATTGCTCGGTCGTATGGCAGTTCTATTTCCAGTTTTTTAAGGAATCTCCACACTGTTCTCCACGGTGGCTGTACTAGTTTGCATTCCCACCAACAGTGAAAAGACAGCCTTCAGAATGAGAGAAAATAATAGCAAACAAAGCAACTCGCAAAGAATTAATCTCAAAAACATACAAGCAACTCCTGCAGCTCAGTTCCAGAACAAGAAAAGACCCAATCAATAAATGGGCCAAAGAACTAAACAGACATTTCTCCAAAGAAGACATACAGATGGCTAACAGACACATGAAAAGATGCTCAACATCACTCATTATCAGAGAAATGCAAATCAAAACCACAATGAGGTACCATGTCACGCTAGTCAGAATGGGTGCTATCCAAGAGTCTGCAGGCAATAAGTGCTGGAGAGAGTGTGGAGGAAAGGGAACCCTCTTACACTGTTGGTGGGAATGCAAACTGAACACGTAACTTTTTAGGAATCATGAGACTCTGAAGGAGAAACAAGCTGCTCTGGGAGATAACACAGTCATCGTTTAGTAACTGTGAGTGGTTGGTTCTGAGACCTTGGAGGATATCAAAACCCAGAGATGCTCAAGTCCCTTTTATTAATATAAAACAGTATAGTATTTACATATAGTCTACATATATCCCTCCCATTATACTTTAAGTCGTCTCTAGGTTTGTTATAATAACCTTGTAAGTGCTATGTAAGTAGTTGCCAGGCTGCTTGGCAAATGCAAGTTTTGTCTTTTGGAACTTTCCCCAGATCTTTTCTGTATATTTTTGACCCGTGGCTGGTTGAATCCACAGTGGTTGAATGGAGAACCCAAGGATACAGAGCACCTACTGTACGTATATCTAGGTAGGTGGTCTAGCATGATCTGCTCATGAGGATTTGACCAACACTGGCTTGCCACTTCACTGTGGGTGGACCTGAATTAACCTTGAAATTTCTTTGAGCGTCAGTTTTCTATGTATGTGAATAGTAATCTTTAATTGGAGTTCCTGTGCCCTTTTGCAGTAGCACTAGCAATTTTGAATTAATTTGTATTAAGAAAGGCTCCCCCACAATTTATATATGTACCTGAATCTGCCTTTGGCTCCCTTACTTTTCTTCTCCTTCAAATGTGATGATTTCAAATTGTGTCCAAACTAGAGGTACTTAACTTTTGGAGGAAAAAATACAGAAATAATGTGTGTTAGTTGGTAGAAGTGTTATAAAATTTAGAAAAATGACGATTTTTATCATTTCTACACCCAGGGAAGACCCTTGACATTTTAGTGATCTTTCAGTCTTCTCTGTGCACATACATAGTTCATTTAAAAAAAGACAAGGCTAGTTGGCTAGATAGTATCATATTACAAATACAGTATGTATTTAACTTTAATTCATAATTATTATGATCACTGTCATTTAATAAATTTATATAATTATTAGATTATATAAATTATACAACTATCATAATTTATATAATTTAACAAAATATTTATAATATATGTTATCTAGTTATAAATATTTGTGTATTAATAATTTGATAATTCTGCATTTTCACTTAATGCCACATGAATTACATAATACAATTGTATCTAATTATCTTCTATGACATAATTTAATTTTGTTAAGGTTGGAATGATGCATTTCTCAAATGTTTGGTAGAAGGTGTTTATAAAGCCATTTGAATCTGGTATTTTTGTGTGTGTTGGACAGAGGAAAGGGGAAACATTTAAACTTCTCTAGCTTTCAGTAGTTGTAGAACTATTAAGATTATCTATTTCTTTCTTGAGTCAATTCCCCCCACCTTTAAACTGTGTTCACTTTATATATTTGGGATCTTGTCTGTCTCTAATATTCAATCTTTTAAAGAAACTAACCTTTTGCTCTGATCTTCAAACTTTACAAAAACGTATACAATGAAAAGGAAGGCATCTTCTCAGCAGAGCTGAGACCTTTCCAGAGGCGGTCAGTGTACTTTTTCTCAATGACATTTTTATCTTTTTACAACCCTTTTATTTTTTACTAAAACAGGATGAACAGTATGAGACGTAGTGATCAGTACTCTCTTGTTTTCTCTCTTCTTTTTGTTTGTTTGTACATCAACCTCATTTTTAATGCCAGTGTAATATTCCACTTCATGGATGTATCCTGTTTAATTAAAAGTAGTTATGCTTTTTTCCCAGTAAAAACCTGTCCCATTTGTTTGATATAACCTAAGAACTTGATTTATTAACCTATTGTAGTAATAGACATAATCATTTCAGAGGTCCAACAAGCCTTCCATGTGCCTTACCCTTTCACAAATAAGTTGAAATTAAAATGTTCGTTGCTCTATAATAGCCTCCTTGGAAGAGGGTATGTTCCATTTAAGTATTTTTAATTACAAACACAACTCTCTTCTGTAATTTAAATGCCATGTGATGTTGTTAGCACTTGAACCCCTGTTTCTTCTATAACTTACCCTAATGTGCAGTTTGAGAGATAGGTGCCGTCTTATGCTTCCTCATGGCTGCCCTGCTGCCCTTGCCACTTATTTATTTATTTATTTTTCATTTATTTTTATTAGTTGGAGGCTAATTACTTTACAGTATTGTAGTGGGTTTTGTCATACATTGACATGAATCAGCCATGGATACACATGTGTTCCCCATCTCGATCCCCCCTCCCACCTCCCTCTCCACCCGATCCCTCTGGGTCTTCCCAGTGCACCAGCCCCGAGCACTTGTCTCATGCATGCAACCTGGGCTGGTGATCTCTTTCACCATAGATAATATACATGTGTCGATGCTGTTCTCTCGAAACATCCCACCCTCGCCTTCTCCCACAGAGTCCAAAAGTCTGTTCTGTACATCTGTGTCTCTTTTTCTGTTTTGCGTATAGGGTTATCATTACCATCTTTCTAAATTCCATATATATGTGTTAGTATGCTGTAATGTTCTTTATCTCTCTGTCTTACTTCATTCTGTATAATGGGCTCCAATTTCATCCATCTCAGTAGAACTGATTCAAATGAATTCTTTTTAATGGCTGAGTAATATTCCATGGTGTATATGGACCACAGCTTCCTTATCCGTTCGTCTGCTGATGGGCATCTAGGTTGCTTCCATGTCCTGGCTATTATAAACAGTGCTGCGATGAACATTGGGGTGCACGTGTCTCTTTCAGATCTGGTTTCCTCGGTGTGTATGCCCAGAAGTGGGATTGCTGGGTCATATGCTTGCCGCTTATTTCAAGTTCATCTTCTTACATGTCTTTGAGATGCTACCTTTACTATGACTAACTTTTCATATACTTCTGGAATTTAAAAAAATGTGTTCCCTTGGTTGATCTGCCAGTATCATAGCTTTTTAAAGTCTTTTTATTTTTAAATGACTTTGTACTTATAAAAGAGAAAAATAAGAGAGTTCCTATGTACCCTTCAGTTAGTTTCTCCTAATGTTAACATCTTATATATCCATAGTATAATGATAAGAGCTAAGAAATTAGCTTACTGATACAGTACATTTGACTTCGTACTCTTTTACTTATAATGGCTTTGCAGCAATTATTTAATATGTCATAGGAATACTCTTGCTCTTCCCTTCATATTTTCCCTTGTTTTTGCTTGTTTTTTCTTTCCAGTTGTCTAGCTGTAGCAAACAAATTTAAAAAAAAAAATTTTATATAGTATTTATTTGGGGACCATGTAAAATTAACTCAGGGAGAAAGAACATCATTATGCTACTCAATCTTTAGTACTGAAAAAAGATATGTCTTTCCATTTGTTGAAATCTACCTTTGTGTCTCTCAGAAATGTTCCATAGTTTTTCTCATACATGTTTTGAACTCTTTATTCAGTTTATGCCTGTTTTTTTTAAATTATAGATAAGATCTTTTCTTTCATTTTATCGTTTATCTGGTTTCTCTTTGTACATACAAAGGAAAGATTTCTTTATGTTTTGTACTTGACTAAACTACTAGATTATCTTGTTGTAGTAATATTTAGTTGGTTCTTTTGGATATTCTAGTTATTTAATTGTACCCCTACCAGTAGTATTCCTTTCTAATTTCATTCTCTGTGTTGACTGATAAAAATGAGTAACAGTGGTAAAAATGGGGCTTTCCCTGACTATAGTAATATAGTATATCTAGTATTTCCTCATCGGGTGGTGCTGGCTTATTGTGGGTCTGAAATATATTGTGTTTAAAAAGTGTGCTTTTATATCCAGTATTTTCAATAAGAATGGGCATTGAGTTTTTAAGGCGTCTTTTCATCACCTTCAGCATGATAATATTTTTCTTCTATGTAGCTCTATTAATGTGTTGGGTGATATCAGTTTTACAACAGTGACTTTTGTTGTAAATTTTAGATTTTCCATCTCTTGCGGTTAGTTTTTATCAAAGTAGTTTGTATCAAAAGTACACTTTCTAGTAAATTATCTATTTCATTTGGTTTTCAAGTTTGCTTACATAGACTTGAGCAAAGTAGTCTTCTATGATTCTTTTGGTTTCTTTTTGTATTGATTTTTCTTTTTTTTTTTTTTCATTACCATCTGATAGTACTGACAAATACATCTTTTTTAAAATTCATTAAACCAAAAGAATAAAAGCAGTTTAACTAATTTTTTTAAAATCCCAAACTTCTTAATTTATAATAAAGAATCTTTCAGATTTAATTCTAATTGTGTATCCCTTACCTACCTAAACTTTTCTGCCTCCTTGCGTTAATATCTTAGGGTCCTTGTAGATTTGTTTCTAGTGACCATTTGGATAAAAGTCTAGATAACAGTCCTTTTATAAAACTCTCTTCTCCCCTACCCTGCTCTTAAGAGGTGAGAATCCTTTTAGTGCACACCCTGTCTCCCTGGTGACTCAGAAAGAATCCAATGCTGGAGACCTGAGTTCTGTCCCTGGATCAGGAACATCAATTGAAAAAGAGATTGACCCCCTTCTCCAGTATGCTTGCCTAGAGAATTCCGTCGACAGAGGAGCCTGGCGTGCTCCAATCCATGGCGCTCAAAGAGTTGGACAGGACTGAGCAGCTAACCCTTTCGCTTACTGAGAAGCATGTTTTAAAGATTCAGAGATTTTTCCCATTTCATCAGATAAATTTTGAGTTTTTTTTTTTTTTTAAATGATGCTGGGTGAGTTGCATTTACGATATATTTGGTATGAAATTCTTGTGATTGTTTAAAAGGCTTTCTAAAACAAATTTATGATTTTTTAAATTTTGCATTAAGCAATTTTGACTTAGGTATGGCGGCAACATATTAAAAGGACATAAGGCAAAGTATTACCTCGAAACATCTTATTTTTCTCATAAAATTATATGAGAACATCCTGTTTTCTAAAGCAGAAATGACTTAAATGTTTTGATTCTGGAGGGAGAGAGAAAAAAAATAATGGTATGTTTTAATTGTCCACCTAAAGGGTTGAATTCTTTTTTGTTCCAGTAAAAAGCACTTTTAGTAGTCTCTTGCTCATTTTGTCCATCTGGCTCTTTTTGTGATTGTATGTGGTTATAGCCTCTGTGTCTAAACATAATTCCAGTAATTTTCTCTTTCCCTGTATTATTACTTTTTCTCTTATTTATACTATTTTAGTGGAAAATTGCCTGTTAGGATTTTATTTGGAGTGAGGAATTTTAGGTCTTACGTTACTAAATGCTGTCAGATTCCCACCTTTGTCACATGATTTTTAATGTACTGCCTCTTTGTAGGTAGAGCTGCTTCTTAGTGGTATGGTATAAAATAGATAGGGCTTCCCAGGTGGCTCAGTAGTAGAGAAACCGCTTGCCAGCACAGGAGACTGGGGTTCAATCCCTGGGTCAGGAAGATGCCCTGGAGGAGGAAATGACAACCCACACCAGTATTTTTGCCTGGATCATCCCATGGACAGAGGAGCCTGATCGGCTGCAGCCCATGGAGTTGCAAAGAGTCAAACCCAACTGAGCATGCATGCACACAAAACAGATAAGTGATCCCACCTATGAATTTCTCCTTTGTTTCTCATGTACCTTCTCAGTCCTTTTTCAAAAGAGTGAATTACTTCTTCACCTCTTGTCGATTGGTCAGAGGACTAAGGCTTTTAACAGTAGATTAACTTTAGGTCTTACTAAGGAAGTTACATAGTAAGTGTATTTTCATGATATAACTTACACAGGACTTTTATTTTTAGACCATCCTTTTGTTTCTCAATTCTAACAATATCCCTGTAAATTATATTAGAAAAGGTAGTAAATGTCCATTTTACGAATGGTGAAATGAGTTAAAATTCAGGGGCAAAGGTGAAGGCACGACCAAGACTGAAACTGAGACCCGGATCCCCAAATACTAGTCTAGCGCTCACTCTTTTCAGTCATGAAGGTTTTTGAGGGTGATCCCCACCACCCAGGACTCTTGTTTCCTTCCGGATTTATTGTCCCTAGCTGTTGGAGAACAGATGGAGACCTGTGTCACTTGATTTCCCTTGTTAGGGTATCCCTTCCAGTTGCTGAACTACAATATTGTCATGACTAGCCAGTGTTGTAATTTGTCTGTCTTATTTCGTATAGTGGATTTTTACTGCAGAAACATTTTTTTTATGTCCAGATCTATTAAGTATTGCTTGAGTACAGACTCTGTTATACTTTTTAACTCTTAAGAGATAGGTAGAATTTTATTCCATAGAAATTAAACTACAAAGAGGATCTGGGTCTTTGGAACTTCGGTAGTCTGAACATAATTTCTAACATTCTCTAATTCTTCAGGCCAAGGACCTCTTATTACCTGACTATCATCTGTATCTTTCTTTTCTCCCCTTTTCTTTCATGGTAATGTAATTAATAGCAAGGCTGTGCTTCGCTTCTCTTTGACAGTCTCTACTCCTAAAATCATCTGTTTTCTTCAAGTGTCTTTCAGCCTCAATGTGAGCACAGTGGGTCCTGTGATACGTATGCCATAACATGGCCTATTGTATTCATCCTTTTGGATAAATGTAATATAATTTATATTAGCAGTTTTTATCATCTTTCTTTCCAAAAGAGTTGAAGTCTCAATCCAATCCTCTCCCTTGTGTCTGTTTTGTTTAATGACCGCCTTTTTAATGAGGCCTTTTTGGAACTTCATATTTCCCCATGGATAATGTTTAAGACTAGCCTTTTATCAAATGAAAAGTGGTAGACTGCAATACCTAATCTCATTAATCTATTTGGGCTATAAAATTATGTGACTGTTGGGCAAAATCCAGAAATAAATTAATATGACCAATATATTTCTTATCAATAACTGCATTTCCCAAATCTTGTCTGTAAGACCATTTAAAATATCTCTGAAACCTCAGAAAAATTCTAACTTGATAGAAATCTTACCCACCTGTGAAAAGGCAGGTGTTTTTCAAACACTACTGACGTTCTCTTCTATGTTAACTCTTATTTGTCTTTCATTAAACCCCGGTATTTCGGCTTCTCAGAAAGGCCCTGCCACTCACACAGTGTTGTTTTGGTACTGAAACTGCTACATTAACACAGTTCTTGTTAAATGTCTCTGAGGTTTTATTTCTTTATCCCTTTCTTTGTAACAAGCAGCCACTCTATTTTTTCAGTAGTGAATTTCAAAATCCTTTTTAACCTTATAGGTCCAGGGGTAGCCAAGGATGGCTGCAGCTTCCTATGGTCAGTTGTTAAAGCAAGTTGAGGCCCTGAAGATGGAGAACTCAAATCTTTGACAAGAGCTAGAAGATAATTTCAATCATCTTACAAAACTGGAAACTGAGGCATCTAATATGAAGGTATCAAGACTGTGACTTTAAATTGTAGTTTATCCATTTTTATTCCATGTTTCTTCCTGTAAACTTTGGGTTAGACACTTCACTTACTTAGAAGTGTATTTTTTAAGTTAAGCAGTAATCTGTAAACTCTTCCTTGCAAAAGTTAACATTGATATTTTCAGTCCAGATGTTTTTAACTCATCCAGCAAATCATATAAAGAAAATGATTATAAAACCACAGTGACTAAGTAGTTAGTCCTTAGTTATTTTTAAGCTTAAAAATGAGAGACCAACTTTACCATCACTATAGTGAGGCTGAGCATTCTATGTAATTCACAGAAACTAGCCTCACAGCTGCCAAATTTATCTTAAGGATTAAAACAAAGCATAGTCATCATCCCCAACCCCCTCAGATCTTGTCATCACTTAAGTGCTGCAGTGATAGATCGTCAAGAAATTTGGGGTGACCTAATGAGAAGAGTCCCGAAGTGAAGATTAGTACCTGATTCTATTTCTGGTTTTGCCATAAGCTGAGCTACAGACTGTCGGGTGCCCTTCTGGAATTAAATTGCTTTATTTGAAAAAGTAGTCATTGCACTAACAGAAGATGTCCACGACACTCAAGCCCTGAAATTGGTTTGCTGTATAGCATTGCAAAGCTGTGATAACCTCCATGAAAAGTTATAAAATATTCAGTGTTCACTGGGAAAATATGTTCTTATTTCAAAATAATTGCAGTCAAAACTTTAACTGTTTTAATTTCCAGTTAGGCAGATTTTCCTCTCACTGAATTTAATAGAACTGGAGGTCATCAACAAAACTGTTACCTCCTTCTCTTTTAAAAAAATCCTTCTTGCTACGTGTTTTTTCTGCGCCTTGGCCATTTTACCATCTGGGTTTCTGACCCTCTTCTTCCTGTCTGCTTACTACTCTTATTCCTTATTCATTTATTATTCTCTTCTATTTCTTTTTCCATGCATTTTGAGGTCTCTCTTATTCTTCAAGCTTCTGTGTATTACTGAACTATTGAGCTGCTCCTCTTTTGCCTTTTTATTCACTATCAAAGCAGTTTAGCCTTTTACTCATTTGAACCTTTCTTTCTTTTTCTCTCTCTCTTTCTCTTCTATGCATAAATCTTTTCTACTGTGTTGCCTATTTCTGTGGCAGTAGCAATGACAGATCTCCAAGATACCGATCTCAGATCCTTCATAAAGAAATATTTTTTTCTATAGACTATAAAGAAGCATTTTTTTTTCTCACTGCAAACCATGAAAACAGCTGTGAATCAATTACCTACTAGGTTAAAAAAGCGTAGCTTGATATTTTAACACTGATCAGCATAATGTATCTAAAATTATTGTTCATGACACGTCGTTTTAAAAGTTTAAAGATACAAAATTTAAATTCCCCAGCAAGACTAATGGTTTATCTGCTTCAGAAGTATATTTTGTAGAGAATTCTTCCTAGCACACCTATCTGAATGTCTCTTGTGCAGAATTCTGAGTCCCTTTTTCAAGTTTTTTATTTTTATAAACTACTTGAGCAAATTGAAACTTCATTTTGGTGAAACATTTTAACATACCTTTAGATCTATCTCCATGGATGGAAATGCTGAAATGTGGAATGTCTCTCAGAGTAACACTATAAGGCAGATCCTTAAGTTTCTGCAATGGAATACCAGGTTGGCCTCTTAGGAATGAGGTCATGAATATACATCATGAATATTAGTATTTAAGATATGTCTGAATTCAACCATGAATTGATTACTGCTCAGTGAGTGTTTTTACAGACATCCTTGCAAAGCCATCCACATATTTCTTCAGGATTTAGTGTATGGTATCATAGCAGTTATGCCCTTATACTGAAGTTATTTATGTATCTCCTTTCAAGAAGCTTTTTGAAAAAAAAGAAGCAGCAGCAGCTTTATAGTACTAACAGGAAACCATGCTCTGTTTATTTTGTCTTAAAATACTGATGTGTGAATGAAGACACTTGGAAACATTGGAACTTACTACATTGGATTAAAGTTAATCCGAAACAATGGTTATTTTTCAAAAAAATAACTTTTTAGACTTTGTAATACATCATATGATCTTGTATTATGTTTGCTGATCGTTCCTGTGTAATGTGTCCACCCTGTGGATGGCAAGGTGTGTCTCTTTCAACTACATTATTTCAGGATTTCTGAAATTTATACAGTAGTGCCATCTAGTGGCAAAAGAGAATACTGCTTTGTTATTGATTACATGTCATTGATAGTATAAAAATATTCTGTGTGTGTGTGACAGTCAGGGAAATATGTGTACAGCAGTTAAGGAAATGTGAGCATTGACTGTATTTGAGAATATTAAGAAAATGTTTATTTTGTAGTTCTAATGATGGCATTGTGGTTGTGTTTAGGAAGAATCCCTTTTTAAATATACATGTAGAATTTTTTTAGAGAAGAAACAGTATGATGACTGAGATTTGTTTTTCAAATAAATTTGGGTTGAGGGGGAATGGACGAAGTGGTTATAAGCATAGATGAAAGAAGCCCATGAGTTGATAATGTTTGAACTAACATGAGGATACATAGGAGTTCATTACATTATTCTCTACATTTATGGATATACTTGATGCTTCTGTGATTAAAATAAACTGCAGATTTTGTGGGATTTAGAATAAGAATGCAGCAATTATAGCTAAACTTAAGGGAAATTATATAGTATACTTCTTACTCCAGGGCAGGAAGTCAATGTGATTTACTTTAAAATGCTGAGCATCGCAGCATGATAAATATGGTGAAAAATTAAGTTAGTTGCACGGTCGTATCCGACTCTCTGTGACTCCATGGACTGCACCTGTCCCGCTCCTCTGTCCACGGAATTCTTCAGGCAGGAGGACTGGATTGGTTGCCATTTTCTTCTCCAAAATATGGTGAAGTATGAAGCATTTAAATTGAAAGATGGCATGGTGTAGAAAAATATATCTAGGTAAAATATTAACCAACCATTTATATCTCTTGTATTTTAGCAAAATGAAGTATTTATAAATTGTTTTAACTATAAAACCATGTATATGGAGAGTATCTTGTATTTTCAGAGTGTAAGAAAAAAATGAGAAGTAAAAATTCAAATTGGCACAGTTCATAATTTATTTTGAAGATTTAATTACCAAGTATACTTTTATCTAGTAATAAAAAATATCAGTAACTGTGACATAGTGAGGAAAACAGAAGTGGATCAAGTTGAAAACTCCCTTGAAATGACACAGTTACTCATTCATATTTTCTATTCACTTATATGACCACAGTATATTTGTCTGTAATAATTAATTCTCTCATGTTTCTAAAATCTTAACTTTTTAAAAATAATGTTTGATTATATGATTAATTTTTTAAAACCAAACTTCCAGAATTTATAAATACAAATGAATATTCTCTCCTTTAAAATTACATATTTATTTTAAAAACTGTCATTTCTCAAAACATTTTTTGAAATATTTTGTTTGGAATTGCTTTGTAGTTGTGCTGCATCTTTTAAAAACCTCTTTGAAATTAAGGACTTCTTTTTAGGCTGTATTCAGTATGCAACCCCAAGCAATTGATCAGCCCTACCGCAGCAATTAGAAAACACTGGATAAAAACAAAAACCATTCTTTTAAAGACATTGGAGAACTGTGAAATCATCAAGAACTATACTAACTAAAATTCCTAAGAGGAAAGAGTCCTTTCTAGATGAGCTGAGATCACCAGTAATTTTCTTCCCCAGGGGTATTTACTGATTCTGTAACACACCGATAATTAATCATTGACACGGGCATTGAGACTCCACTGGAGGAAGGAAACCGTTGGGCAAAGACGTGGACATGTGCAAAGCATTGACAGTTAGCAGGGCTCCAAGTGTATGACTAGTGTCTCACATTCTCTCCAAATGCATGGGGTGTTAGCTGAGTCTTGTTGGGGGGAAGATGCCCGGGAGGACTAGGAAGCAGATCACTAAGAGGCAGTGTCCTGCTAAAGCAGGTCTCAGCCTCAGTGTAAGAGAAGAGATACATTCAGAGAACTCAGCAAACCAAATCAGATGTGAAAGCGAAAGTCGTTCAGTCATGTCCAACCCTTTGCAACCCCATGGACTATCCAGTCCATGGAATTCTCCAGGCCAGAATACTGGAGTGGGTAACCTTTCCCTTCTCCAGGGGATCTTCCCAACCCAGGGATCGAACCCAGGTCTCCCACATTGCAGGCAGATTCTTCACCAACTGAGCTATTAGGGAATCTCATATGAATTTCACTTAAACTGCATCTGCAACCCATTTTCAGTTATTGGTTGAAGGAAATCAGACCCCAGTGGTGGAAAGGGCAAACTCTGTAAGGGAAACTCTAATTTCAAGTCTTTCCTGCTCTTGTATGTATAATGACTGGCATACGCTTAAAAGTTACAAGAAATACAAAGAAATAGGAAAATGACTGATAACCAACAGAACAAATAGTTAATAGAAGCAAATCCCAAGATGATCCACATGTTGTAAGCAAGTAACAGTCAAGGATTTTAACATAATTATTTTAAATGTTTTGATAAAAATGATGGATTAAGTGGATAAAGAGTCAGAAAATCTCAACAGAGAATTGGAACCTATAATTAAGAAGACTCAAACTTAAACCTTGCTGGTAGGAGTATAAAATGGCACAAACACTTTGAAAAACCACTCAGCAGTTTCTTTTAATCACTGTGACTCAGGGTTTAAACCTCCAGATATATATTCAAGAGAAGTGAGTACGTGTGTCCACCTGGAGATAAGTGCAAGAACGTACATAGTAGCATTCTTCACAATAGCCTCCAAACTGGCAACAACCCAAATGCCCATCAAAAGGATAAGGGATGTATCAGTGGAGATCTATTCATACAGTGGACAACTACACAGTATTAAATAACTGATACATACAACAGCATGGATGAGTGTCATAGAGATTTTGATGAGCAAAAACCACGAGACACAAAAGGCTGTATACTGTATAATTTCATTTATATGCAATTCACAAGGAGGCCAACTAACTGATAACAAAAATCAGAGTACTGATTACTTCTGGAGAATGAATACTGATTGATAAGGGGCAAAAGGGAACCTTCTGTGATACTGGAAATGTTTTGTGTCTTCCCTGGGTGGCAATTACATGGATACTTGGATTATATAAGAAATTTAAGATTGGCGTGCTTTTCACATGTATGTTCTGTCTCAGTAAAACAGAAAAGAAATGAGCTTAATTTTTATTATGGAATAGACACAAACTGTTCACAAGAAAATAGTAATGTAGTCATGCTGGGTGGTGTCATCTTGAGACAAAGTAACTGGATCTATAAATGAACTGCGTATTTTTGAGATTCATAACTCAGAATTTACAAGAATAATTTAAGAGAACACATTGGAATAAGTAGCTTTTCCAAGATAGATGCTTTGAAATTTTAATTTTCTAAACTTTATAAATTTCCATAATTTTATTTACTTTATGGTTATTGCTTTTATCAATAGACTTCTAGCCATATGCACAGAAACTTAAAACTTACAAGTTATGTATAGTCACTATCTTTAAAATTTAGGAAATACAGACAGAAAGAGATCAAGCTCACCCATTTAAAAACATTTTTTTAATGTTGGTAACCTTTGATAATGTGTATATTTTTCTCTCTGCATTTTATGCAAGCATGCATTCAATGGGATCATATTTTGCAGCATGCTTTTTAATTTAATATAGCTATCATTTCATGTCATTAAGTATTTTATAGTATTTTCACAGATGTATAATATGCCGTTGTTCGGCTAATGCCATAAATTTATTTAATCCTTTATTGTTGTACATCGCCTTTTCATTTCTGTTGTTGGTGTTATTTTAATTTTTCCTTCTTTTTAATATGTTTTTTAAAAACCAATAATGTGCCATTAATTTTCAAAAATTAAGTATATGTCCTATGACATATACAGGGATTTCTTTTAATTGTTGCTTTTGAATTCTTAAATGCTTGTACTTTTTCTGAAAACAGTATTTGTTTTGATAATATCTGTTGTTTTAAAATGAGGAAACCAAAAACAAAAATTGCTTGTAATCCCAACTTCTATAGAATACTCACTGTTAACACCTTGATGATAGGCTGTAGAGAAGGATCATCTATAAAGAAAGACCTGATCAGAGCTGTGCTTTAAAAGTCTTATTAATCTGTTAGTTCTATGCAAGGTAGGACCATTTAGGAGATTATTTTAGTAGTTTTGGTGGGGTCAATAGTCAGGATAATGACATAAAAATAGAGAAGAGATGGCTAATAAGAGATATTAAGCCTAGAATGCATACCACTGATAGTTCCTTGAGAAAGGTAGCTGTTGAATTGTGAGCCTGAGAATTGTAAGAAATAGGATAAGATTAAAAGATCTTTGAATTACAAGCTGCAGTGGATGGAAGGAGACCCAGGATCCTGAAAACTGCAGGTAGTTTTCAGTGGTAATTCTCAAACTTTGTGGAAGAGAATTGTGTCCTGATGTTTATAGTAATCTACATTCATTCAAGAAAGACATCCCTGTGCAAATTTATTTCCTATCCCACAGTTGTGATACACTGACACAATTTCTGACTATAAATAACAGTCACCTCCACGTTCCCACATCTACTTATCTAAGCCTTTTAACTTCCAACATGGTCTTTATTTGAAGGTCAGATCATTAAGGTCACAGGCTATTTCTTATTGTTAACATAGGAATTCTTTTCTTAATGCTTCTAATGTCACTATCAAGGTAAACCACTGACATAGTCTTTACTATATTTACTCTTTTTGACAGATTTTCTTTTCAATCTATTTATGGATCCTTTTTCACATAGAGGAACACTGCCCATAGCTATAGGATTGTAACTGTTCAAATACATTGTTTTGCATTTGGAATCCTACTTGGCCAGCAAAGATTTTGCTGTGAACTAGAGTGGGATGCCTCAGAATATGTAAAATGTAAAAATATGTATAAATTATTGTTAAGGAATATACAGAAAAACTAGTAGAAAGTGAAAGTTTTTGACCTCCTCTGACAAAAATTTGTTGAGAGAAGGCTTTAGATGGGAAAGGAAGCAATGGACCAAAAGTCAGGAGACAACATACAGTCACTTAACTGCTGAGTATAAATCAATGTAGTAGAATGTATATAAATTTAGTATATAACTGCTTGGTATTTATTGGGGTGTTAAATGTGTTAATTTGCTGTCTTTCATGGCCATGTTGGTACAAGCTTAGTTTTTCTGTCTTCAGCAAATCTTTTGAGTCTCAGTTGGTCTGTCTGAAAAATGAGAGTAATCCACCTTGTTATGTTATTTCAGAAGTTACAAATATCTTAACTATTCCGTGTATACTGTATGGAGACTATTTGTAATCACCATCACCACAAAGTATCACTGTTGTTGTTGGGCTGTAATTTATTATTTATAATTAGTAATAGGTAATATATGTAAAGTACTTTGCATTTTATATGTTTTCAGATAGATCTGAAATAACTTTTTTCCCCCAGCAGACCTAAATGCCAAGAAAGTTAAAATCATATCTTCAAAAAGTCATTTAGAATTTCATCATATTGAGATACTGTGTTCTTTTTTACAGGAAGTACTTAAACAACTACAAGGAAGTATTGAAGATGAAGTTATGGCTTCTTCTGGACAGATTGATTTATTAGAGCGTCTTAAAGGTAAATTTTTTAAAAGTGTTTTAAAGTAATTTTTTTAAGCTCCAGTTGTCAGCTTTAGGTGTGTGTGTCCAAATACAGCTTCTCTTGATTAGAATGTTGGTGTTGGATTTTCTTAGCCTCATGCATTAGGATGTAATTTTTAAAGTACAAATACGTAAAAAGTCTATTTGCTTGTCATTTTTTCAGTTATAACATTTAACTGCCTTTAAATAAACTATTTTAGATACCTTTCTTGACAATTTTCAGCTCTTTCTAAAACGCATTGCTCTTTTGCCAGTCATTAAGTAGGCCTTTATTAAGCTTTATGCTATAGACTGGACCCATTGCTTCATTTGAAGGAGTCAGTGCCCTTCTTTGTTCCATTCAGAATAGAAGTGCTTTATCTTTGCACTTATATACACACAACACTGATTTTAAGCCATTTTAAATAGAATTTTAAAAGAATGTCTTTCTTGTTTTATCACTTAAAAATTCAAATGTCAAATCAGTAAGTTTTAATTGTAATTGAAGATGGGCAGAGAAATTACTTTTGGATCCCCAAATATATTATTACTTAGTAGGAATCTAAGAAAGCACATTCTGTCTAATTTTTCTTTAACATACTTTTTCCCCACCAGACTGACTCAAGCTATCTTGGAGGGAAAGTTTAGCTATTCTGTTCATAAATAATTGTTCATTCACTCATATACATTTGTGGCTTTCTCTGATAGAAATCTATAGTTGCAGGCCTCTAAACCAAAAGGTGAACACTTTTTATTTTTTAATGACCCAATATTTGTGTATATTGCAAGATGGTCACCACCACAAATGTACCCTTTTATAAGTGCTTTGACCTGGTGTTTTTTTTTTTTTTTTTTTTTTTTCAGGACGTTTCTGTTTTAGAACCAGTAGTCAGTGAACTTTTCTGGTCATCAGCATTTGAGATAAGGATTTCTTCTGTCCCTGTATAGATCTGCTGCTCAATAACTGCAATAATTTAGTACTCCTGCATACTTTATGTGATATATATATAATGTATTTCAATTATAAAATGGTTTAAAATTTGAGGGCTAAATGTGAACCTAAGGTTTCATTATTAAAAGATAATATAATACATTAGCAATATTTTAGATCACTTAAAGCAGTTGTTTTATTAAAAACTTGTCTGTATTTTATTTAGAACTTAACTTAGATAGCAGTAATTTCCCTGGAGTGAAACTACGGTCCAAAAATGTCCCTCCATTCTTACGGAAGCCGAGAAGGATCTGTATCTAGTCACTCAGGAGAGTGCAGTCCCGTTCCTATGGGTTCATTTCCATGAAGAGGGTTTGTAAATGGAAGCAGAGAAAATACCGGTTATTTAGAAGAACTTGAAAAAGAGAGGTAACATTTCTTCATTAAGTAGTAAACTTTTATGCTCCAATTTTTGCTAGATTTTGTCGTTTTGTGGCAATACAGAATAGGAGTTATGAAGCGTGTGTTGGAGGATCACAAGCAGCACTTAGAGAGCATTTTCCATTCATTGTCTCAGAGTGATGAATTACTGGGCGTCCTTACCTTACACCTGAAAACGTGAAGGAGGCAGCTTCTTGGGACTCCAGTGCTCAGATGCTCTGTACAGTGAATAATGTACGAATAGTATGCATAATCACAGTGGCTAAAATATGTAATGCGTTTTGATTGACTTTTTGGTTATCTTTTCAAATGAATTAAATGACTACCAGATTCAGTATAAGGTGACTGGTTTCCATTATTAAAGACCTATTTCAAGGAGTCACAAATGAAGCAATTTATCAGTTTTGGTTTCTTAAAAAAATGTTGCCTGATAGAGAATCAGTTCTCCTTTCTAAGAGCTAGTGTGTTAATTCTTTTCTTCTTGAAGTTAAAATCATCACACTACAAGTATCAGAATATATAGTTACCAAGCACTTGGTCAAGTATTTTTGTACGTCCTATGAGATTATAAATTCCTTTTGCATGATTAATACCATATTATATTGATATTCCTAAAAGTTCTATTAGACTTTCAAGAAATACTCAAATGTATAAATGTTAATTTGCATAAATGTCCAAATGTATAAATTCTCTGGGATCTTGGTCAAGTCTTTAAATTTTTGTGTCATTTCCTTCTGTAAAATAGGAATATGGTTCTACCTTGTGGAGTTATGAACAATGGATATTAACATATGGAAAATACCCAGCATATCTCATTGAGAGGCAAAAGACCTTTTACTACTTTCTCTCTGGTTTTAGATGTGTACATCTCTAAAAATAACAATAATCATGGGCCAGAAATAGTGTTAAGCTTTCTTTAATCTCTTGAGTTTCAGTGAATCTCTGTTTCATATCTTGAACCAGGACTCTTTCTGAGAGTCTAGGAAACAGTGTCCTGAAAAACCAGAAGCTAATTGGAGTGTACATTCTTCCATCGCTTTGTCCCCTTTGAACTCTGTCAAGAGGCATGTGAGCATGCCAGTTTTCCTAAGAACTTACTTTGCTTTATGTGATAAAGGCCTAATTTTATTCACAAAGAGTGTGTGTGTATGTAGTTGTCAATACCCTGTGTCCTCCTGGCTCCCACCGTTGTTTGAAGGTAGATTTAGCCCTTGTTTATGGGACAAAATCTGTGTTTTGCTCTTGTACTTGAATGATAGTTTGGCTAGGTCTAGGCTCAAACTCATTTTCCTTCTTTATAATCAGTGTCACTGATGAGAAATTGCATATCAGTCTTAATTCACGTTCCTTTGCAGGAAGTCATTTTTCTGAAGTTTTTAGAGTACCTTGATATGTGTTTTCTTGATTCATCATACTGGATACTACTCACTGTGCCCTTTTGATCTGGAAATTTATTTTCTTCAACTTTTGAAAATTCTGTTATTTCTTTGATGATTTTACCCCCTCTGTTTTTCTGTTCTTTCTTTCTAGACATCCCTTAAGTCAGAGAACTATCTCTGTATCTTTTTTTCCTTGTTCTCTGTATTACCTATAGATACAGTAAGTTTAAGTGACGTAAGTGTTAGAAAACACTCAAGCCAGAACTCAAGCCCAGATGCATACCCTTTTTTTTTTTCTTAATTTATTTTTGTTTTTGACTGTGTTGGGTATTCCTTGCTGCACAGGTGCTTTCTCTAGTTGCAGAGAATGGGGTCTTGTTCTGCCACACGGGCTCAGTGGTTGTGACGCGTGGGCTTAGTTACCCTCTGGGCATGTGGGATCTTCCAGGACCAGGGGTCAGACCTGAGTCCCTGCACTGGCAGGAGGATTCTTAACCGCTCTGCAGCCAGGGAAGCTCCATGACCTTTTTGAACCTCAGTTTTCCAGTTAAAAGATGTTGTGAGGATGAAATTAGATATTTTTTAAAAACTCCTTAGTACTCTTGTCTGATACACCCAAATAGTTATTGTCACATTAGCCAGTAATACTTTTTAACAAATATTTAAATGCCTGATACATGTGCCATGTTCTTCTAGATGATCCTGAGTTAGCTAGAGGACTAAGAAGACTTGAAATTTATGTCAGATCAGTTTATTTATCTTCCTTGTGCAGCAAAAATTTGGAGCAATGGACCAAAAGGTATAGAACATCAGGCAAGTTACAGCTCAGTTCAGCTCAAGCGGACAGACCTTTTATTAGTAAGATACTCCCAAAGGAGCCCTCCTCATCTTCCCTGTGGATCCCTCTTGGTCCTCTTTTATGTGTCCAGTCTCCTCCTTTTGGACATGCCTGGTGCAGAGTAGGGCTTGTACCCGCCACCAATCAATGAGAGGAATGCAAATGGTCAAACATTCAAGGCCGATTGACAGTTTCAAGTTATATAACAGCAGGCTGTGTTGTTTATGCCTTCCCATGTGTCTTCGCCTAATGCCATCTTATAATTAGATGTAGAATATTCATGAGCCCTTAATGGTCCCCTAGCTGCCTAAAGTTACTTGGAGAAGTCCCTATGGTGGTTTTCTGTCCACTGTGTGCCCAGGGCCCATGTGTTGAAAAGTCTCTGTGGTTATTTTGTAGCATCTGTGAGCTCTCATGGGTGTGTCTGGGATGGAGGTCAGAGATCAGTTTGCATCCCTTTCAGCCAGGCCTCCCCTTGTTTATGTCTAACTTCCTAGCTAACATTTACATTTTAAAGAAGACTGTTGACAGTCACTAAATACGCCTTCAATATGCTAAACAACAAAGACCCACCAGCTTCTGAGTCTGTGCCTTGTTTCAGTTTTGAGCCTTAAATACAGTGATTTGAGTTATAAGATCAGTTCCTATCAGTTAGCCACTTGTTACCATGTTGGCTCTTGACTTTGGCTTCCCAAGAGTATTTTGCCAGAGTTCAGTCTTAAAACTTGATAGCAACAACTTGGCCCTATTCTCCTTAACGTTTTTCTCACTCCAGTACCATCACTAAAATTAGCTTATTCATTTGAGCACTTTTAGCACCAGATCTTGATTAAATAGGCCAATTTATTGAAGATTAATCAGAAGAAATAGCATCTCCCTCTGTCCCTTGTTCCCTTGCCTTGGTCCTGGTGGGTCCTGCAGGTGCTCACCAGGGATCATTAAAAAAATAGGATCAGATCTCATGTTTTTGCTAGTGGTAATACCCAGCCTGTGGAAGGGGTTCAGGATTTCTGCACTGCTTTCTCCTGCTCCTGTTGTCAAAAATGGAAGGGAGAGGGCAGCTTCTCATTGGTCAGCACCTCTGCCCCAGGTTGGCACATCGTAACCAGGAGCTGGCTTCTTCCCATGAATTCCCCCACTACTGAGGTTGCCGCAGCAAAAAGTGAAGGCTTATTCTTATTTTTTAAGTTGCTTCTCAGTAAAGAATGGAAAGTTTAGCAAGAGTAGAACCTTCCACATACATGCATACTTATTCATCAAGAAAATACAATCAAATAGAATTTTAAAGTATTAATAACAGAGTCAGAGTGGGGAATGACTCGGTAAGAGTGAAGCCCAGAAGCTGTAATAAAAAATATCCTCATATTCAAGTGATTCACTGAGAAAATGTATTTATAACTGACAGAGTACTATCATTCTTAATACAGAAGAGGTCCTATAAATAAGAAAAAGTCACAGAAAAGGAAATAAAAATGGGTTTTAAACTTGGAAAAAATGCTTACACTTACCTATACTAAAAGAAATCAAATTAAAACCATAGTGAAAAAAAAAAAAAACAACAAACAAACCCATAGTGATAGGGAATTCCCTTTTGGTCCAGTGGTTAGGACTCCGCACTTCTAATGCCATGAGCTGGGGTTCCATCCATGGTCTGGAAACTAAGATCCCACAAGCTGTGCAGTGTGGCTGAAAACAAGGAAGTCCATAATGATATACCATTTTTTAAACCCTAGAAATGTAAAAGAATCTAAAAGGTTTGATGAAGCATTTATATTGTCAAAGGTGGCAGAAGCATAAATTGGTACAATATCTAGTAAGGACAGTAAGTTAAAAGTTTACATATCCTAGGAATTTGTCATCTACACATGCTTGCATATTTGTACAATGAAGTTATATATAAGTATATTCAATGAAGCACTGTTTATAATAGCAAAAGATTAGAAAGACCCTAAATGCCCTCTAACATAGAACCAGTTATTATTTATTCTTTTATGGATTCATAAATATCTTTGCAGCTAGCAAAAAACCACATAGGACCTTTTTATATTCTGGTACAAGAATGATCTCCAAGATAGACTTTTAAGTGGTAAAAAGTTATAAGACAGCACAGATAATAATATGCTATTATTTATGTTTTAAAATGTACATGTACATATGTACACATATATTCTTTCATTTTTATAGAATGTCTCTGGAAATAAATATAAGAGAATAATAGTGGTCGCTTAGGGAAGGAGTCACAAAAAAGGACATAGATCATATATACTTCTTGTACCTACTGATTTTTTCCTCTTAACCCTTTATTTTGCATTTATGTTTATATTGATCAGATACGGAGTATTGATATAGAATATTGATATAGGTTGTTATTGAGGACATCATCGATTGGGTTGTCAGAAATTATGTAACAAGTTCATCTTCAGATTCCAAGCCTAAGAAAATGTCTCTCTCCCTCAGAACAACCTCCTGTTACCACACAGTGATAATATATTTCTTATTTTGACTAATAAGAAGCTGAAAGCTACGTGCAATAGTTCCCTATACTCTAAATTTATTTTTTGCATAATTACTGCTTTTCTTTGCTCCTTTATTATACTTTTTATTCTTATATTTGAGTTTTATTAAATCTATACTTTTAACTGTATACCAACATCAAATTCGTAGACTCTACATGTGAAGAAAGCATTTGGTTGAAATGTAAATATTCTAGTAAGAATGGTTGCCATCTTATTTAGCTGAAAAAGTTTAAAACTTTTAATATTCAAATTTTAATGACTGTAATCTAAGTCCCACCTTCAGAAATCTAAAATTAGTAAAATTCTCACTTATTTATTATATTACTTTAAATAGAAAACATTACAGTTATAGCTTATGAGAGTTGCTGTTATGTGCTCCATATTAGCATTGTGTAAACTTAACTTTTTTTTGAAAAACAGATCATTGCTTCTTGCTGACCTTGACAAAGAAGAAAAGGAAAAAGACTGGTATTATGCTCAACTTCAGAATCTCACTAAAAGAACAGATAGCCTTCCTTTAACTGAAAATGTAAGTAACTTGACAAAATAACTTATTTTTATATCTGAAAGTGTATATAAGTTTATAACTATATAGTTATTTGTAAACTGTAATATGTTTTATCCAACTTCAACATAAATATATAGTCAATGAATTTTGTATGTAGAGATGATAAAACTAAAAGATTCAGGATTCAACTAGGTGTTTTATTATTTGACGTGTTGAATTACCAAAGATACTCTGTAGAAATGTTTATTACCATCTGTCTGTTTTTTGAACTATATTACAGGACTTGTGCCAGATGGTTTTTGCAGTGAAAGTATCTTTGAGATAACCTGAGTCCTATTCTAGTTATTGTAAATGACAGTAGCTGTTGGCACAGATGTTAGAGCTTTTTGCAAGCACTAAAAGTTGTTTGTTTTGCTAATATAACTATGTAAAAAATAACTTAATTCTGTCAGCCTCTCCCTCCCCACCCAAGCTCTCCAAGTCAACTGTTCTATTCATGGGGTGACACGTATAAGAACATTTCTGAAATACATTAATAATTTTAAATAAGACTTTATTTTAACTGTTACCCATAAATTTTAAAACAATTTTTTAGAAATAGGCCAGTTAAAATTAATCTTCCACTCTTAGCTTAGATTTTTCATTTTCTAATAGTTTTGAGAGGACATTATAAAAGAAAAAGTAACAATGAAGGAAAAACCTTTTCCAGAACACGCAGTTAATCACATTCCTGCGTGGGTGGGCATTGTCTGGCGGGAGCTAGAACTAGAAACTTCAGTGGTCAGCCTCCTGAGCACAAACTTATCCAGGTTGTGAGAGGGAAAGAATCTCCCTTCCTGACAATGTCGTTAACATCATTTTGGGAGCTAAGGAGACACCACAAGTGAAAGAACAGTTCATAGAGAGTGTGGACGTATGAGGATTAGGAACTCAGTAGGGTTTGGAGGGATCGTTGCTCTTAATATTAAAGCACTGTTTTGCTTAACATTCACTTTGGTAATTAAAATGTACAGTATTTAGAGTCTAGCTGTCTGCATGCAGTTGTGTATGAAACAGTTCAAGAGCAATTGGTTAATACCTGAAACAAAGATCAGTTGTCAGCTCATTCCCATATTAATTTACCATATAGTCAGTCACATTTATTTAAGAGGATATGTAAGACATTATAGACCATTAAGCAACATTAGCAAATGTAAATTGCTTATATTTCATAAATATTTTTAAATTCACAAAATTTTTATTTTATATTGGGAAGGCAGGTTAAGAATGCTTTCATATAGAAATACTTATCAGGTTACCAGGCATTGCTTAAAACATCAAATATAAACCACGTTATTGTAATATAATGTGTCATCTTCAACCTTTTGTGCAAGGGATTTTTGGAAGTGGAGGACAAATAAGTGTAGTTATAACATGACTCACAGCATGGAGACTATTTCAACTGTGTTGCAACACATAATGTGGATATGCCTATAGGAACGCATCCTGCATATGTCGTCTGTATATTGCAAGGGGAAAGGGTGAAAGCTTCTCTAACTTAACCTGACAACACATTTTGGGATTCTTAGGCCTACAGAATGCTATTCTGAGTCAGACACATACACATGCAGCTTTTGTCTGTGTGTGTGTGTGTGTGTGTGTGTGTGTGTGTATGTAGGATCTTAGTTTCTGATCAGGGATCAGACCTTCACCCTTGACAGTGAGTGTGTGGAGTCCTAACCCCTGGACCTCCAGGGAATTGCCCACATGCAGCTTTTTATTGGACTTACAGAGCATGAAGAATCTACAGCACTTCCTTATTCCCTTCGTGGTCTGTTATAACTGTCACTCATTATTTTGTCCAGCTGTTCTTTTAGCCTTGGAGCATGTCTTTGTAAGTTTCTTTGCCTTCTCCTTTTTTCATTTTTTATACCTAGCAGTTACCACAACATCTGGAATTGTAGTTAAGAGGGCTAATAAAGTTTTGAATGCACTAACACCCACTCCATGAAGAAGTACTTTTTTTGGTTTGTTTCAACTTTGGTTCATATTTATATTTTTACCAAAAAGTTTGTGTTATCTTGCAATTTATTTTTATATAAAAGCTTTTCTTTATTCTGTCTTCTTTATTTTACATGTGGGAAAGTTCTCTCTATTTAGTCTCCATGTACATAAGAATCCTGAAGTGAGGTATAAACTTAAGGATGATGGACCTGATCCTTGATTTTTCTATTTTGTCCACATTAATATTCTAATTTTTAACAGTTCAAAGTAGTGCTTCTTCAGGGCAGAAGAATTGTAAGGTAACTGAAAATAGGCTTACCTTAACTGGATAAATATATATATTTTAAAGAGCTAGTACAATTTAATTAAAACTATTTGTGACTGTGGGGCAGTAAAAGTGTTTCAACTCTTCACTTCACATCAGAAAGCCAGGCTGAGCCTGGCAGTGATCATCAAGTTTTAGGACTTCTTAGAGTAAAAAATAACTTTCTTATGATAACTTATGTATTTGTTTATTCATTTTCTTTATGGATACTTATATGCTTTTTTATTTTTACTGATAAACACAAGATATTAACATTTCCATTTTACTTGTGGTTTTAGTTTTCCTTACAAACAGATATGACCAGAAGGCAGTTGGAATACGAGGCAAGGCAAATCAGAGTTGCAATGGAAGAACAACTAGGTAGTTGCCAGGATATGGAAAAACGAGCACAGGTAACATATTTATTATTAAACTATGAAACAGTAGTAGCTAGATTTCTATGAAGAATCTAATGAATTACAGCTCTGTTAACTTTGGTTAAGTTTTATTCTTAAAGATTTTTTAAAGTCTATCTTTACTTTGGCACTAGTTCAAAATAAGAATAGTTTACTATGGCTGCTGGGAAGCATAACCAGTATTCACATAATTCTGCCTTCATATTTCAATTCTCGGATACTGTTCTGCTATGCCTTGGAATTATAAGAGGGAAGAAGAATTCAATTCTGGTCATCTTATTAGTTGCTAGCTAACTTCAGTTATCCTTTGAGATTTTTACTTCTGTGTTTGTGTAATGAAAAAAGGAAAGTCTCATTCGAGGAGAGAAACATATAAAAAGAACCTTGGGAAGAGAAACAAATTGAATGGAGAACATTCTCATGTTTCTACCCTCAACTATGTAAAGAAAGAATATTGGCATAAGAAAGGATTTCTTAAGACATTAGACTAATTATAAAGACTGGTAAAATTCTACTATTTTAAAATTAAGAATTTATCTTATATTAGGTACCTTAAAGAAAATGAAAAGGGGAAAAAGCATGTTTGGGAATTCCCTGTCTGTCCATTTGTTTGGACTCAGTGCTGTCACTGCCAGGCCCTGAGTTCAGTCTGTGGTCAGAGAACTAAGATCCCGCAAGCCAAAATGGCACGGCCAAAAGAAGAAAATAAAAAGGTGAAAAGATAAGTTACATATTGGGAGAAGGTATTTATCACCATATAAGTGGTATGGAATCAAGAATATATAATGAATTTCCAAAGATACTTTAAATTATATGATACAATTAATACAGATTTAGTATTTGTAACTGTTGGTGTTTTCATGAAATTATTTTAAAATACCAGGCAGATTTTGTTTGTTGATAGAAAAACTATGAGAAATTTTACTCTGGTTTATATGAATTTACGTTTTTAGAATGTGAATTTATGGAATACTGTATACATGTTTTTCTATATCTGTTAATGTGTTTGCTTTTAGAGGTTCTTAAGAAATGAGATGTTGATATGAAAATGTCTGTATTAATGTATAAATATAAATAAGTATATTCCAGACAGCTTACTCTAGAACAGGTTAACTTGAGTTCTTTCTTGGCCATTTTGTCCAGATATGTGCAGATGTATTCATTTTAATTTTGTTCTGGAATATAGTGTTCTTTTGCTAGTTAATATTCTAAGGAATTTTTAGTCCATATTTTATAAATACAGCAAACATTCATTTATTCTGGAAATATATTAAGCTTAGGGCTAAAGAGATATTGTACACAAAGCAAAAATGGAAGTATTTGCAGTACATATGAGGAGTTACTATCCCTAATATACAGGAAGCACCTACAAATCAATTGAAAACAAGACAACCAAAGAGGAAAATAATCAGAAGGTATGAGTAGTCCCATCACAAAAGTACAAGTGGTTAATAAATCATTGTTAAAATATACTTAAACGTCACTAGTTATCAGGGAAAAGTAACATACAATAATGTTGTTTTTTGTTTGTGGTGGTGGTTTCTTGTTTGGTTGGTTAATTTTCTGCCTATCAGGCTGGCAAAAGCTTTAAAGTTTAGTGTCATGTAATACTGGTGAGATTTTGAGAGATTGTAATATGAAGCATCGTTGTCTGCCTGTTGTAATAAACTGGTACAGTCCTGAAGGACTCTGTAGCACTACCTGTCAAAGTTAAAATGTTTGTACCCTCTGACATAGTAATTCTGTAAGACTCTCAGAATATGTCCTCCAGGAATGTCGAGTTAAAGCAGCAAGAATATAAGTATGGATTTTATGCTATTCATCACAACACTGTAAGACAGAGAGAGAGAGACGATTGCAGTGTCCACCATTTGGGTAGTTATTAAATTATTACATTAGTAGTATGCAACTCTTACAAACACTAATAATTAGGTAATGGGAATAATGAAAATAATTGTCCATAGTAATTCTCTCCCTCATAACTCTGCTTGAGTGACTCAGCACGTAAGACTAGAATGGTCAGCTAACGAACATGAAAGTGAATTCCAAGAAGGCCTGAGGCCATGAGAAAAAAATGTGTTACCTCCTTTGCAAGGAAAAGATGGATAAAAATTCCAAGTAAAATAAAAATAGAGTGAAAGTTTTTTTAAAAAACAATCATGTACCAGAAACAGAAGCCAACATTATATTAGATTGAGAAAATAGAGAAATAATTAGATTATTACCTTTGCAGTCATTAACATGGTTTGCCGCTTGCTCTCATCACTATTACTTAACTTTGTTTGGAGGTTCCACTAATTCAGGTAGAAAGAAAACAAATTGTTTAACTACTGCACTATTTTCCAACTAGAAGGGAAGAGAGCAAATAATTGTCATTTGTAAACTACATTGTTGTCTACCTAGAAAAACCATGGTGAAGAGCCAAAAAGTTTTTCAGCTAATGAGAGAACTCAGTAGGGTGGCTGGAGTTAAGATACATTAGGGTTTCTCTATTAGCAATGACTACCATTTGGAAATGGAAATTGGGTAGAATGATCTCTTCATAATGACAGGAAATTTTAAAATACCAAACACAGACCACATGAAGAAAAATATAAAATTGCTAAAGGACACACTATGGGGCCCTAGAAGTAGAAAAGCCTGTGTGGCTCTCTGCATTGTATTTGTGTTATCTGGTTGCAGTGATGCCAGGGATATCACAGAAGAGGGGCCAACTAAGATTGTAAGGTCCTGCAGGGTATGGAGGAGTGAAGTGAGTAGTCAGACCACTCTTGCTGTCTGTACATCCTGTGAATGCCTGCTTCCCCTGCACCCTGCATACAAGCCTGACCTTCCCACACACTTGCCCCTGGCCCCAGCTATTGTCTGTGCTGATCACTGGGGCAGTGAAGGGCATTCCCCCTCTGTGGCTTTCCCTGGCAACTGATGAGCCAGCCTGACATCACTGTGTAACTGGCACTCTCCCCTTCCACCCAAGAGGGAAGCCTGCTGCGTGTCCTGCCTGCCATCCGTCACACATGGTAGGGTATCACTCCAGGACTTTGTTTCAGGTGTGTAAGATCCCCCTTCCATTAAACCACTGATGTCTCTGTTGCTAAAAATAAATAAGATCCCTGGGTGAGAAGATTTTAATATCCTAATAATGTCTTTCTTTAAAAAGTTGATATAGAAATATAATATGATTCTAGTCATAATCTTAATTTTTTTAGAGCCCAGAAAAATGATTTTTAAGTTTGTAAAGTAAGAATTTCCAAAAGTATTTAAGAAAATTATAGTGAGTGAGGATTTACCTTACCATTTGGTAAAATTTGCTGTAAAGGTGTTGCAGTAATCACAGTATGATATTAATAGCACAGGAATAGACATAGGCAAATAGAACAGAATAGAGACTAGAAAAAGATGTAAGAAAATCTGGAATCTTTTAATGATAGAAGTTGCAAGTTTGGGGGGGGGGAATGGTAAATAACTCAGTGAGAACATAGATGATAACTGGGAACCTTTCTGGTGGTGGTTGTTTTTTAGTCACTAAGTCGTGTCCGATTCTTTCGTGACCCTGTGAACTGTAGGCCGTCAGCCTTCTCTGTCCATGGGATTTCTCAGGCAAGAATACTGGAATGGGTCGCCATTTCCTTCTCCAGGGGATCTTCCTGACCCAGGGATTGAACCCACATCTCCTTCATTGGCAGGCAGATTCTTTACCACTGAGCCACCAAGGAAGCCCTATCTAGTAGTAGAGAAATTAAATTAGATCCCTACCTCACATCTTGTACATGAAGAGTTACAGGTGAGTTAAATATCTAAATGTAAAAAATAAAATTAATAGAAGAAAATATAGGACAAGAGAGATCTTAATTAAGAATGGAAACTCAAAAGCAATAGGAGGGGACAGGATTTATTTTGTAAAATTTTAAAGCATTCATCCTGCAGGAAAAAAAAATACGGGAAACTATTTGTGACACATCAAGGGGGAAAGGTTTAATATCCCTGTACTGTAAGAATTCTACAAACTAAGAAGAAAAAGACAACTTTTTATATGGGCAGAGGATGTAATCATTCAGTTTATTGAAAAGAAAATGCAGATGACCAATAAAACACATACAAATGACTGTGGAACAGTTTTGGGGAAATTGAAACAAAATCCACTCTTGCCCATGCCTATTTGAATTAGTCTCTGCCTGTCTCCATTAACAGTTTGGTTATTTATTTATTTGTTTCTTTATTTGTTCAACACAAATTTGGGCTCATAGTATGGTGCTCCCTACTCTCCTCTATGCGTGTAAGAAAAGGTTGGATAAATGTACATCAGCTTATTCATAAGAGCTTTTTCTGGGAGTTGGAGATTGGTAGAACGAAAGTTACTTATCCTTCTGTGCTGCCGTAATGTTTTATAAATACATGGATGACATAGTTCTGTGTAGCTTTACCTGTTTTCTGCTTGACATATATTTAGGTGATTTATAATTTCTCACTGTTGAAACAACTCTGATAAACATACTTATCCATATCCTATAAACGTGCACAAAAGTTTTTCTAGGTCAAGAGTCTTTTTCTTAGAGGGCTGTATGGTAAGTAGCTTAGACTTTGTCAGCCATGTGGTCTGTTGCAACTACTCAACTCTGCCTTTGTAGCAAGAAAGCAACCATAGACAACAGTATATGAGCAAATGAGCATGACTGTGTTTCAGTAAAACATGATTCATAAACAGATGACTGGCAAGCCTTAACTTGCTGACCTCTGCTCTGGTACACATACCTGAAAGCATAATTGCTGGTCCTAAGGTAGGAGTGTTCTGAATAGTGTTGGCCAGATTGCCCTCAAAATGATTTTATCAGTTTGCATTTCTCCCAGGAGTATATGAGAATTCTGTTTCCTTTGACTCTTGTTTTCTTTTTTTCCTTCAGAAATTGTGAGTCAAACTTTATAATTAACAATCAATGAGCATATGAAACATTATCTTGTCATTTAGTTTATACTTTCATGAGTACTACTGAAGTTGAATATCTTTTCATATATGTATTAGACTTTTAAGATTTTCTTTTTGCTGTTTTTTTCATATTGTTAGATGTCTTATTCATTTATATTTGAGAGATATTTTAATATACTCTTAATACCCATCTGTTATACATGATGTATTTCATAACTGTTCCCTGCCAAATCTGTTACCTACTTTTGCTTAATGATAACAAAAAATTATTTTTTATTGTAATGCTAAATTAGTTATATTGTCGTATTTGTGCTTTCTTCAACCTATTTTTACATCTTTTCCTATCTTTAAATATACCCTATTTTTTTCTAGTAAGTCTAATGTTTTATTTTTCAATTAGATCGTTAATTCATCTCAGATTTGCTATTATATATGTTTTAGAGGTCAGTAAGTCAGTTCAGTTGCTCAGTGATGTCCGACTCTTTGCGACCCCATGAACCGCAGCACGCCAGGCCTCCCTGTCCATCACCAACTCCCGGAGTCCACCCAAACCCATGTCCATTGAGTCGGTGATGCCATCCAGCCATCTCATCCTCTGTCATCCCCTTCTCCTCCCGCCCTCAATCTTTCCCAGCATCAGGGTCATTTCAAATGACTCATTTCTTCACATCAGGTGGCCAAAGTATTGGAGTTTCAGCTTCACTATCAGTCCTTCCAATGAATACACAGGACTGCTCTCCTTTAGGATGGACTGGTTGGATCTCCTTGCAGTCCAAGGGACTCTCAAGAGTCTTCTCCAGGGAGGTGGGAGAGGGGATCGGGATGGGGAATAAAAAAAAAAAAAAAAAGAGTCTTCTCTTTTGAACACCACAGTTCAAAAGCATCAATTCTTCGGCACTCAACTTTCTTTATAATCCAACAATCCATACATGACCATTGGAAAAACCATAGCCTTGACTAGACGGATGTTTGTTGGCAAAGTAATGTCTCTGCTTTTTAATATGCTGTCTAGGTTGGTCATAACTTTCCTTCTAAGGAGTAAGTGTCTTTTAATTTCATGGCTGCAATCACCATCTGCAGTGATTTTGGAGCCCCAAAAAATAAACTCAGCCATTGTTTCCCCAACTATTTTCCATGAAGTGATGGGACCAGTTGCCATGATCTTAAGTTTTCTGAATGTTAAGCTTTAAGCCAACTTTTTCACTGCCCTCTTTCACTTTCATCAAGAGGCTCTTTAGTTCTTCACTTTCTGCCATAAGGGTGCTGTCATCTGCATATCTGAGGTTATTGATATTTCTCCTGGCAGTCTTGATTCCAGCTTGTGCTTCATCCAGCCCAGCGTTTCTCATGATGTACTCTGCACATTAGTTAATTTTAGCATATGTGCTGCCAAAGCGAGCACTGCACTTTAGTTAAATAAGTAGGGTGACAATATACAGCCTTGACGTACTCCTTTTCCTATTTGGAACCAGTCTGTTGTTCCATGTTCAGTTCTAACTGTTGTTTCCTGACCTGTATACAGGTTTCTCAAGAGGCAGGTCAGGTGGTCTGGTATTCCCATCTCTTTCAGAATTTTCCTCAGTTTGTGGTGATCTACACAGTCAGAGGCTTTGGCATAGTCAATAAAGCAGAAATAGATGTTTTTCTGGAACTCTCTTGCTTTCTCGATGTTCCAGCAGATGTTGGCGATTTGATCTCTGGTTCCTCTGCCTTTTCTAAAACCAGCTTGAACATCTGGAAGTTCACAGTTTATGTATTGTTGAAGCCTGGCTTGGAGAATTTTGAGCATTACTTTACCAACGTTTGAGATGAGTGCAATTGTGAGGTAGTTTGAGCATTCTTTGGCATTGCCTTTCTTTGGGATTGGAATGAAAACTGACCTTTTCCAGTCCGATGGCCACTGCTGAGTTTTCCAGATTTGCTGACATATTGAGTGCAGCACTTTCATAGCATCATCTTTTAGTTTTAGAGGTAGGAATCTAATTTTATGTATATATATATATAAACACTCATGCATATGATTTTTAAATGTGTGTATATAGTATATGTTATATGCAGTATAATTTCTATTCAATAATTATATAATTAGTGATATATACAGACATACAGATACACACAGATAGATATATATTTATGTTGTTAACAGAATTTTCCATTAACATTTATTGGATGCATCTCTGTTTCCCCATGGATTAGTAATGCTGTTTTTGGCATTTGAGAAGTTGTATTTGCTGAATATTTGTGAACTCTGTTCCATTAGTCTGTTTTAGCTTCTCTGGATACCACACTTGTTTTATTTGCTATAATTTTATTAATCTTAAGTCTTGTAGTATGAGTCCTACTTATTTACGTCTGTAAAAATGTGTTTATATTCTGTTTCATTACTCTTTTATTTGAAATTTAGTATCAGCTTATTTTCTTCAAGGAAAAACCTTATTGACTTTTGATTAGTTATACATTGAATTTATAAATTAATTTCAGGAGAATTTATATCTTTACAGTATGAAGATTGGATCTTGGTTGAAAGATTGGTCTCTGGATTCTAATTCCGTGTCACTTATCAGCACAGTGATCTTGTTTAAACTCTGCCTCAGTTTTCTCATTGGTAAAATGTAGAAAATGATTCCCTGTAAAAAATGTAAGGATTAAATGAGTTAATATGCATAAAACCCTTGGAGTTTAGCAAATTCCAAGTAAATATTAGGTACTGTTACTCGTTTTGTATCTCATTCATTTGGGTCTTATTTTATGCCCTTCAGAAAAGCTTTATAACATTCTTCATAAAACCCTTGTTGTTCAATTGTTAAGTCATGTCCAACTCTTTACAGCCTCATGGTCTACAGCATACCAGACTTCCCTGTCCTTCACTTTCTCCCACAGTTTGCTCAAATTCATGTCCAGTGAGTCTGTGATGCTATCCAAACATCTCATTCTCTGTAGTCCATATTCTTCATGATCCTCTTACACATCTTTTTTTTTTTCATTTATTCCTAGATATCTTAGTTTTTGTTGCTATTGTGAATGGAATTTTCTCTAGTTTACATTACTAAATTTGATGTATCCAGGAGTCTTCCTGAACTCTTTTGTTAGATTGTCTCAGTAGTTTAAGATTTTCTTGGATTTTTTCATTTAGATGTTAAATTGTCTCCAAGTAATGACAGTTTTGTCTTTTCCAGTCCTTTTTTCCCTCTTTGTATTATATAAGAAATGTAATACATCTTTGAATAAAGCAATGATAATTGGTCTTCTTCATCTCACCTTGGCTTTAAAGAGAATTCTGAAATTTCACGATTAAGTATGCTGTTTACTTAAGGTTTTTGATACCATTTATCACGTTAAGGAATTTACCTTCTATTCCTAATTTCTTGAGAGCTGTCCTGAATTCATACTGAACTATTCAGTTCACTTCTGTTCAGTGGCTCAGTTATGTCGGACTCTGCAACCCCATGGACTGCAGCACACCAGGCCTCCCTGTCCATCACCAGCTCCCGGAGTTTACTCAAGCTCATGTCCATTAAGTCAGTGTTGCCATCCAACCATCTCATCCTCTGCCGTCCCCTTCTCCTCCCGCCTTCAGTCTTTCCAGCATCAGGGTCTTTAAATGAGTCAGTTCTTCGCATCAGGTGGCCAAAGTCTTGGAGTTGAATCTTCAGCGTCAGTCCTTCCAATGAATATTCAGGACTGATTTCCTTTAGGATGGACTGGTTGGATCTCCTTGCAGTCCAAGGGACTCTCAAGAGTCTTCTCCAACACCACAGTTCAAAAGCATCTATGCTTCGGCACTCAGCTTTCTTTAAGTCCTACTCTCATATCCATGCATGACTACTGGAAAAGCCATAGCTTTGACTAGACGGGCCTTTGTTGGAAAAGTGATGTTTCTGCTTTTTAATGTGCTGTCTAGGTGGGTCATAAATTTTCTTCCAAGGAGCAAGCGTCTTTCCTTTCACGGCTGCAGTCACCATCTGCAGTGATTTTGGAGTCCCAAAAAATAAAGTCTGTCACTGTTTCCATTGTTTCCCCCATCTATTTGCCATGAAGTGATGGGACCAGATGCCATGATCTTAATTTTGATGTTGAGTTTAGAGCCAACTGTCTCGCTCTCCTCTTTCACTTTTATTAACAGGCTTTTTAGTTCTTCTTCACTTTGTGCCATAAGGGTGGTGTCATCTGCATATCTGAGGTTATTGATATTTCTCCCAGCAGTCTTGATTCCAGCTTGTGCTTCATCCAGCCCAGCATTTCTCATGATGTACACTGCACATTAGTTAAATAAGCAGGGTGACAATATACAGCCTTGACGTACTCCTTTTCCTATTTGGAACCAGTCTGTTGTTCCATGTCCAGTTCTAACTGTTGCTTCCTGACCTGTATACAGATTTCTCAAGAGGCAGATCAGGTGGTCTGGTATTCCCGTCTCTTTCAGAATTTTCCACAGTTTGTTGTGATCCACACAGTCAAAGGCTTTGGCATAGTCAATAAAGCAGAAATAAATGTTTTTTCTGGAACTCTCTTGCTTTTTCGATGAGTCAGCAGGCGTTGGCAATTTGATCTCTGGTTCCTCTGCCTTTTCTAAATCCAGTTTGAACATCTGGAAGTTCATGGTTCACATACTGTTGAAGTCTGGTTTGGAGAATTTTGAGCATTACCTTGCTAGCATGTGAGATGAGTGCAATTGTGTGGTAGTTTGAGCATTCTTCAGCATTGCCTTTCTTTGGGATTGGAATGAAAACTGACCCTTTCCAGTCCTGCAGTCATTGCTGAGTTTTCCAAATTTGCTACCATATTGAGTGCAACACTTGCATAGCATCGTCTTTGAGGATTTGAAATAGCTTAACTGGAATTCCATCACCTCCACTAGCTTTGTTCGTAATGATGCTTCCTAGGGCCCACTTGACTTCGCATTCCAGGATGTCTGCTCTAGGTGAGTGATCATATCATTTTGATCATCTGGTTTGTGAAGATCTTTTTGTACAGTTCTTCTGTGTATTCTTGCCACCTCTTCTTAATACATTCTGCCTCTGTTGGTCCATACCATTTCTGTCCTTTATTGTGCCCATCTTTGCATGAAATATTCCCTTGGTATCTCTAATTTTCTTGACGAAATCTCATCTTTCCCTTTCTGTTGTTTTCCTCTATTTCTTTGCATTGGTCACTAAGGAAGGCTTTCTTATCTCTCCTTGCTATTCATTGGAACTCTGCATTCAAATGAGTGTATCTTTCCTTTTCTCCTTTGCCTTTCACCTCTCTTCACAGCTATTTGTAAGGCCTTCTCAGACAACCATTTTGCCTTTTTGCATTTCTTTTTCTTGGGGATGGTCTTGCTCCCTGTCTCCTGTATAATGTCACGAACCTCCGTCCATAGTTCCTCAGGCAGTCTTGTCTATCAGATCTAATCTCTTGAATCTATTTCTCACTTCCACTGCATCGTCACAAGGGATTTGATTTAGGTCATATCTGATTGGTCTGGTAGTTTTTCCCTACTTTCTTCAGTTTAAGTCTGAATTTGGCAATAAGGAGTTCATGATCTAAGCCACAGTCAGCTTCCGGTCTTGTTTTTGCTGACTCTATAGAGCTTCTCCATCTTTGGATGCAAAGAATATAATTAGTCTGATTTCAGTGTGGACCGTCTGGTGAAAACCATGTGTAGAGTCTTCTCTTGTGTTACTGGAAGAGGGTGTTTGCTATGACCAGTGTGTTCTCTTGGCAAAACTCTATTAGCCTTTGCCCTGCTTCATTCTGTACTCCAAGGCCAAGTTTGCCTGTTACTCCAGGTGTTTCTTGACTTCCTACTTTGCATTCTAGTCCCATGTAATGAAAAGGACATCTTTTTTTGGGTGTTAGTTCTAGAAGGTCTTGTAGGTCTTCACAGAACCGTTCAACTTCAGCTTCCTCAGCATTACCGGTCGGGGCACAAGCTTGGATTACCATGATACTGAATGGTTTGCCTTGGAAATGAACAGAGATCATTCTGTCATTTTTGAGACTGCACCCAAGCATTTCGAGTGCTTTTGTTGACTTATGACATTTCTTCTAAGGGATTCTTTCCCACGGTAGTAATAATGGTCATCTGAATTAAATTCACCCATTCCAATCCATTTTAGTTTGCTGATTCCTAAAATATTGACGTTCACTCTTGCCATCTCCTGTTTGACCACTTCCAGTTTGCCTTGATTCATGGACCTAGCATTCCTATGCAGTATTGCTCTATCAGCATTGGACTTTGCTTCCGTCACCATCACATCCACAACTGAATGTTGTTTTTGCTTGGCTCCATCTCGTCAGTCTTTGTGGAGTTATTTCTAGGAGCATAGTGGGCACCTACCAACCCAGGGAGTGCATCTTTCAGTGCCCTGTCTTTTTGCATTTTCATGTTGTTGTTGGGGTTCTCAAGGCAAGAATAGTGAAGTGGTTTGCCTTTCCCTTCTCCAATGGGCCATGTTTTGTCAGAACTCTCCACCATGACCCATCCATCTTGGTTGACCCTACAAGGCATGCTCATAGTTAGACTGAGTTAGACAAGGCTGTGGTCCATGTGATCAGTTTGGTTAGTTTTCTGTGATTGTGGTTTTGAGTCTGTTTGCCCTCTGATGGATCAGGATAAGAGGCTTATGAAGCTTCCTGATGGGAGAGACTGACTGAGGGGGAAACTGGTTCTTGTTCTGTTTGGCCATGCTCTGTGAACCTTTAATCCAATCCTCTGTTGAAGGGCAGGGCTATGTTCCCTCCCTGTTATTTATCTGAGGCCAAAGTATGGTGGAGGTAGTGAAGATAATGGCGACCTCGCTCAAAAGGTCACATGCCTGCACTGCTACATCCAGTGCCCCTGACCCTGCAGCAGGCCACCGCCGACCCCTGCCTCTGCCAGAGACTCCTGGACACTCATGGGCAAGTCTGGGTCAGTCTCTTGTGGGGTCACTGCTCCTTTCTCCTGGGTCCTAGTGCACACGAGGTTCTATTTGTGCCCTCCCAGAGTCTGTTTCCCCAGTCCTGTGTGAGTTCTGGCAGCTCTATGTTGGGTTAATGGTGACCTCCTCTGAGACAGCTTATGCCATACTCAGGTCTACTGTACTCAGAGCCCCTGCCTCTGCAGCAGTCCACTGCTGACCCACATGTTCACAGGAGACACCCAAACACAGTTCTGTCTCCGTCTCTGTGGAGTCTCTGGGTCCTGGTGCACATAAAGTTTGTTTGAGCCCTCTGAGTGTCTCTGGCGAGTATGGGGTTTGATTCTACATGGTATTTCAATATATATATCAAACTATATTACTAAATAATTTTTATATCAGTTTTTCAAAAGTCATACCATGTCTATATGCCTGAACAATTAAGCATGTTGCATTTTATTTAATTTCATAAATATTCAAGATTGTCATACAGAGAATGGAAAGAAGTGCTACTGACTTCTTCCATTTTATGTTGAGTAACGAAAGCACAAATGTTATTGTGGAAGCAGTCATCAAGGTGCAGACTTGATTACAGGGTCTAGTGACCTAATAGCAATACAGAAATACAGTTCTGTGAAGAGGAATGTTAGGTATATTTTCCTGTTTTCACCCTCTAAATATTAAAAATTTTGACTTGGGACTTTATTGGTGACGGGGAGCTGGTTATATAGAGAGAGGAAAACAATGAAATATTATGAAACTAATAAGTGTAGATAGTTTTGTTGTTTCTGTAATGCCAGGATGTATTTGGTGTCTGATGTAGAAGTAATCACTCATCTCTGCAGAATCTTTAGAGAGCTACTAAAAGTATTTCTTCTTCAGCATGTTTTCATGGTGAAAATTGGACATGGTAAAATGTCTTAAATAGAAAATATTATTTACCTTCAGTTCAGTTCAGTCGCTCAGTCATGTCCAACTCTTTGTGACCCCATGAATCACAGATCACCAGGCCTTCCTATCCATCACCAGCTCCCGGAGTTTACCCACATTCATGTCCAGCGAGTCGGTGATGCCATCCAGCCATCTCATCCTCTGTCATCCCCTTCTCCTCCTGCCCCCAATTCCTCCCAACATCAGGGTCTTTTCCAGTGAGTCAACTCTTCGCATGAGGTGGCAAAAGTATTGGAGTTTCAGCTTCAGCATCAGTCCTTCAATGAATATTCAGGACTGATCTCCTTTAGGATGGACTGGTTGGATCTCCTTGCAGTCCAAGGGACTCTCGAGTCTGCTCCAGTACCACAGTTCAAAAGCATCAATTCTTCGGTGCTCAGCTTTCTTCACAGTTCAACTCTCACATCCATACACGACCACTGGAAAAACCATAAGCTTGACTAGACGGACCTTTGTTGACAAAGTAATGTCTCTGCTTTTTAATATGCTATCTAGGTTGGTCATAACTTTCCTTCCAAGGAGTGAGCGTCTTTTAATTTCATGGCTGCAGTCACCATCTGCAGTGATTTTGGAGCCCAGGAAAATAAAGTCAGCCACTGTTTTCACTGTTTCCCCATCTATTTGCCATGAAGTAATGGGACCAGATGCCATGATCTTAGTTTTCTGAATGTTGAGCTTTAAGCCAACTTTTTCACTCTCCTCTTCCACTTTCATCAAGAGGCTCTTTAGTTCTTCACTTTCTGCCGTAAGGGTGGTGTCATCTCCGTGTCTGAGGTTATTGATATTTCTCCCAGCAGTCTGGATTCCCGCTTGTGATTCTTCAAGCCCAGCATTTCTCATGATGTACTCTTCATATAAGTTAAATAAGCACAGTGACAATATACAGCCTTGATGTACTCCTTTTCCTATTTGGAGCCAGTCTGTTGTTCCATGTTCAGTTCTAACTGTTGTTTCCTGACCTACATATAGGTTTCTCAAGAGGTGGGTCAGGTGGCCTGGTGTGACCATCTGTTTCAGAATTTTCCACAGTTTTTTGTGATCCACACGGTCAGAGGCTTTGGCATAGTCAATAAAGCAGAAATAGATGTTTTTCTGGAACTCTCTTGCTTTCTCGATGTTCCAGCAGATGTTGGCAGGTTGATCTCTGGTTCCTCTGCCTTTTCTAAAACCAGCTGGAACATCTGGAAGTTCACAGTTTATGTATTACTGAAGCCTGGCTTGGAGAATTTTGAGCATTACTTTACTAGCGTGAGAGAGGAGTGTGATTATTTACCTTAAGTTCACTATTTTCAGAATTGTGATAGAGAATTAGCATAGTTGTAGTGATACAACTGAGGGACTGAGAGAGGAAGGTTTCTTTTTTGGTGAGCACATCTGTTTTGAACTTTTCCAAAAAACAGCAACAATAATGATTCCTACTATGGCAATAAAATCATAAGGACATTGTATTTAAACAAAACTATGTATGATTCAAGGGTAAGTTTTGTATGTAAGCTTTTTAGCTGTATATACTTAAAGCTATTCGTTATAATACTTTAATTATCTATTGAAGTATACATGCTCAAAAATCTTTCATTGATGGGTGCATAATCATAAAAAGTTTGCAAATCACTCCGTCTATTTTCTGACACTTTTTCCTCATTGAAACAATTACTCTTACAATACAGTTTCTTATACCAATGTTACAGTGTCAACTATGGAATTCTGGCAGTTGATGATAAAATATTGGCAGTACTTATTTTTAAAACATTTCCCACATTTTTCACTTCCACATTGTTTGATCTGTAGTTACTGCTTTGTGTTCACTTGAAGATCTCAGTATATGGGGGAAGCAATAACTCCTACCATCATTGTGATCTTTAGTGTTTGGAGTAATGTTTAGCTGAAGTATTTGGGAAAGCTAACTCTGAAAGGTACTGCTGACCTGTAATAGGAATAACTTTAGGGAAGATTGTTCTTATTGTTTACGTACTGGTGCTTCTTAAAAAAAGCAGATGCTCTTTCTCTTTACAGGATGCCATACTTTACATAAACTCATTATACTGTACTGACATCTGAATTAATATAAAAGTTTAAATTCAGATGTAATTTTCTTTTTGAAAGTTTTTGAGAACAGCTTTTATATACCAGTTTCACACTGTTATGTATCATGTGTTGTTCAGTTGCTCAGTCATGTCCAGGTCTTTGCTACTCTGTGAACTGCAGCATTGCCAGGCTTTCCTGTCCTTCACTGTCTCCCTGAGTTTGCTCAAACTCATGTCCATTGAAATCCATGATACCATCTAACCATCTTATCCTCTGTTGTCCCCTTCTCCTTCTGCCTTCAATGTTTCTCAGCATCAAGATCTTTTCCAGTGAGTTGGCTCTTCGCATCAGGTGGCCACAGTATTGGAGCTTCAGTTTCAGCATTAGTCCTTCCAGTGAATATTCAGGACTTTAGGATGGGCTGGTTGGATCTCCTTGCGGTCCACTGGACTCTCAAGAGTCTTCTCCAACACCACAGTTCAGAAGCATCAGTTCTTCAGCCCTCACCTTTCTTTATGGTCCAAGTAGATACATAACTTGCATTTGTACAGTTTTCCTAAATTTAGGGATCTGTTTTATAAAGTTAGATATGTTAAAAAGTTGAACTGATGCACTGATGTCCTCAGTATATGAATATGTATATGTATATGTATCTAATTCTCACATAAGAATGACTTGGCATAGAAAAAAGAATGATTTGATATAATCCTACTTTTAAATGGTAACCATAGAATGGTTAATGTTAAATTAATATTAAAAACTAATGTTTTTTTTTAATAAAAATAGATCTAACTTGGTTACTTATTTTATTTTAGCGAAGAATAACCAGAATTCAACAAATAGAAAAGGACATACTTCGTATACGACAGCTTTTACAGTCCCAAGCAACCGAAGGTTAGTGAATTGTCTCTTTTGTTTGTAGTTATAATGATAGGTGGTTGTTCTAAGAAAAGAAAATATGTATAATTAGCATGGCATCATTGAAATAGATGCTCTAGAGAATTGAGACACTTGATAAGCTTTTTCATTAAATTAAGTATAGATTTCAAAAATCTATACTAGTATGATTTCTTCATAACTTTTATGCAATTAAAGCTTATAGAGCCATAAATAGATACCTTACTTCAGTTATCTGTTTACATATAATTTGGCTACTAACAGTTTGTAAATAAGCTATCTCCTTGTGTAATCCATAGTAAAAGTTGATCATATACATTTATCTGTGCTTACTTTACAAACTTCATTAAAATGACAGTAAAAGGGTAAAATGAAAAAGCACAAATACCAGGGAAGGTGACAATAAAATTTGGAGAACTGCAAAGCAGATAAACAAATAATTCTTCTAGATTATGGTAGAGAGCTGACCCCAGAGTGAGCAGTAGGAGGTCACAAAGCAACTCATTTTACACTGTGGAGTCCTGAAAGTTTCCAGAGTTGGTTACACTAGGTACTTCTGGAAATGAGGATTAAAAAGGGGGTTAAAACCATATTTGTCAGCTCTTCAGCTGAAATTTGGTTTTGATCACTACACAGAAGGATGGGGTATAAAAAACCATCCCTTCAGCTATCTGTTTATAGCCACTGAATTTGGGCACTTGTCACTTTGTTTATGGGTAAATAAAAAGAAAACCTACATGGAACTTAAATGAACTATTGCTGAATAAGGAAAAATAGCATGTGGGAGGCTCAGAGAAAATAAAGTATTTCTTCTTAAGTCAACTACAGGATGACCTGTCTCTCTGCAATAAGAGCAAAAAGTGTTGAATAAAAGTCCTCATTGAACAATACAGAATTGTTGCTAGGAAAAATTGGCTCAGTATTTGGGGATATACCAATGCAAAGTTTCTAATATGCAGCCAGATTGAGACTCACATTCCAGATCATACAGGAAAAAAGAAGAGAATGCAAAGAATGAAATATCAACCTAGTGCTTTTTTCTAACTATAATTACTAAAAACATGATGAAGTGCTTGTTGATATTTTAAAATGTTTATGAGATACAAAATAGTATGTACACTTTGATCCCATTTTTTAATATGCACAAACAGTCTTTCAGAAATAATATGAAAAGGCAGGTAACCACTGCTAATACCTCCTTGTTTTCTTAGTTTGGCCAGTTTTGTAATGTTTTTATAGTAGCTGCACAGCTTTTAGAGTGAGAGAAAACTTTTGTATGCGAAACAAATCTGACGTGTCCTTTCATCACCAGCATGCTTCCCAAGTAGCTCGATGGTAAAGAATCCGCCTGCCAGCCCAGGAGACGCAGGTTCTATCACTGGGTCGGGAAGATTCCCTGGAGAACGAAATGGCAACCCACCCCAGTAGTCTTCCCTAGTAAATCCAGTAGAAAGAGACACCTGGTGGACTACCGTCCATGGGGTTGCAAAAGAGTCGGACATGACTTGGCAAGTAAACCACAGCAACAGCACTTACTGCCAGCCCTGAGAATCTGACCGGATAATGAACAGTTCTGTTTGGAGGCAGAAACTTAGTGCAAGCCCATTTACACACAGAGAAGACAACTAATTCTAATGTCAAAAAGTATAATTTTGAAAACAGTGTCTTTTAAGACTCTGGTCATGCATGCCTTGCTTTTTAAATCTCTTAGAAGCTTTGGCTTCAGTACATTTGAATTTGAAATATGTAGAAACATGTACTTGCTAAGTAGTCAAGTTCAGTGTAATAGTCATATTGCTAAAAGTAGTTTAATCTGGATGTTTTAAGTCAGTATGAACCAAATATTTGTAATATACAGACTGTGTCCTTTTTGCAATATTAACTCTTCAGTACTGTTTTTTTCTTTCCAAAATAAAACAAAACTATCTCTTTACTCCTTTTTCAATGTCATTGGCATTGCTGTATGTGGCATTCTGGTTATTATGGCCCCTTTGGGTTTCCAGGGTAGTTTATCTGTGGTGTTTTGTTTTTTTTTCCCCTTGATCAAAATTACTATACTCTATTTTTAAAACTGTTTTTAGAGAGGCAACTTTTGTTTTTTATTGAGCAGCACTGCATTTATATTTTCTTTTTATATATATTTTTTCTGCTTTGAGTGTTTGCTGTTGTTTTTCTAGCTTCTTTAGTTATAGTTAGCTTTTATTCACCATCTTTCTTGTATTATGATTTTTACTGTTTGGCTGCATCAACAGGGTTGTTTTTTTTTTAATTTCTAAATCAATATTTACACTTATTTTTTCTACTTGATTGACTCTTTCATGTGTGTTAAATAGCCTTCTTTGCTGTTAGTATTGCTGCACGGGGCTTCTTTTGGTCATCATTTGCCTGGTATAATATACTCACTGTCAGTACATTTCCAAACGTTACCAACATTCTGGCCTCTAGAAATTCCTAAGAAAAATTGTCATTTGTTAATAATAGTTCTCATTATCAGTACAATTATAAGTTTATTGCAGGTTGGGGGCTTGTTTGTGTTTTTTTATCTGTTCAAGATTTCATTTATATCATTGGATTTGGGACCAACTGTCTACCACCATAACCTAGTCTATTCTTGTTTCTTTTTGTTATAAAAATGGCCATATTTTTCATAGCCTTAAGTCGTTACACTTATTCAGTGAATATAAACTAAAAGAAGGTATCATGTCTTATTTAAGAAAGAAAGGTTTTTAATTTTACTGTTTGCTGTTTCTTTATTACTATCAGAAGGAGAAGCTAGAAAATGGAGAAAACGGGATCAGATACTCATAAATTAGTTCACATACAGTACTGAGAAGAAAAGATGTCTGCCAAATAATTTCTCCACCATGAAGCATCTTATAACACTATCTTTGCCCTACCTGCTAACAATTCTGGTTTAAGATCTAGATGCAGGATATAACTCAGATGATATAACTATTGCACTTGATTCAAATCTCAGAAGTTCCAAGAGGGTACATGAGGCAACCAGTCCTACCACTTTCTTTTGTATTCTATAGGTTATTTACTGACAAATGTATACCATTTGGGGGGGAGGGGCCCCAAAAGATGGGAGCTATAAGGAAAATTGTGGCATGATTTAATAGTCTCTAGAAAATAGCCAATGAGAAATAGTTTTTAAAATCCCATGCAGAGTACTCTTATAACTCATTAATAAAGAGACAACCCAACTTACAAATGGGCTAAAGATTTGAATACACATTTCACCAGAAAAATTCATAGGAATGGCTAATAAGCACATGAAAATAGGCTCGACATCATTGGATGTTAAGGAAGTCAAGTTAAAACCACAATGCTATATCACTCTATACTCACTAGGATGGCTGTAATCATGAGGAAAACAATAAGCATTGGCACGGATGTGGATAAATAGAAGCTGTCATATGTTGCTGATGGGAATGTAAAATGGTTCAGCCACTTGGAAAAGTTTGGCAGTTATCTAAAGTATTAAAGGTATAGTTACCATATGACCCAGCAATTCCACTTCTAGCTATCTAAGAGAAATGAGCACATATGTCCACACAGAGACTTTAATTTGAATATTCATGGAAGTATTATTCACAGTAGCCCAAAAGTAGAAAAATGCAAAAGTGTATCAACTGGTAAATCAATAAATAAAATGTATACCGTTACAATGTAATACTACTCGGCAATTAAAAGGAACAAATTGTTGACACACACTATAACTGAGGTGAACCTCAAAAACATTATACTGAGTAAAAGTAGCTAGACATGTAAGTCCGTATATTCCATTTACAATAAACGTACAGAAAAGACGAGTTTACAGAGCAGAGTCATAGTTACTTGGAGCTGTGAGTGGGAATGGGGATTACCTATAAATGAGCATGAAGGATCTTTTTAGAATGATGAAAATGGTCTAAAACTGAAATATAGTGATTCTTGGTAAGTTTATTCAATGTCATTGAGTTGTACACTTAAAGTGGGTGAATTGTCTTAAAGGCATTTTAAATCCAACGTAACCAAAGCACAACTAATGATGGTCTCCTCCTAAGTCCTCCTTGTGACCCCCACATCCTCCAAATCCTCCTTCTCCTTTAGTATTATCTGTCTCCATGAATGGTACCACCATTATTCAGCTGTGTGAGCTAAGAAACAGAAGAGTAGTTTGTGACCCCAGATCTCTTCTTCCACTCACTGTATCCAGTCTGTCGTGCAGTCCTTCAGGTTGACCTCTGTCTCCAAGCATCAGTGCTTCCCTGGGTGTAAAGGACTGTCATCTCCCACTTACTTTAATATTTAGTCTGCAAGTTGATCTCTTGTGTTTCCCATCTTCTTAGACCATTCAAAATTTGAGTTTAAACGATCAGAATACATGCACCTTTTTCCTTTAGAGTATTGGTTATGTGGGGGCATGAGTGCCATCTGAGAATCACACTAAAATTCAACAAAATCATTAAGTTCCTTTTTTTAACCATCTCTCTGTTCTACTCTTCACACTGTAATTCTTTGATATCCTAGAGCAAACCACGTTTCTCCCATCACAGCTCCTTTGCATATGGTCTCTATTTCCCTAAATTTTTGCATGTGGTCTCTGTTTCCTTCATCCTCTGCCATATCCCGTTTCCTAGAACTCCTGTTTATATTTTAGATCTCAGTCCAAACAATACTTCCTAAGAGAGCACTTCCCCTGACTCCCACAATGTCTGATGTCCCTCTGTTATATATCCTTATAAGCAACTTGTGCTCTTTTTTCAGAGTGCTTGTCGAAGTGTTTAACTTTACTGTTGTTTCTTTCATTATTTGATAGCATCCCTGACTAGACTAAATCTGGAAGAGTGCGTTGAACGATGCCTGGGTTTGTCAGTACTGTGTTCTCCAGCCCTATTGCAAGTAACTGACATAGCACATACTCAATAATTACTTTTATATTGACATCTTCAGTGATGTCAGTGTCAAATCTTTGTAGATTTAGTGCTCGTTGATTCATTTTTTCTCTTCACTGACTTTGTATTCTCTGCTTTAGATGATTTTGTTGAATTTTGTGGTATCACTTTCCCAAGGTACTGTTTTTTCTTGTTTCTGAATTATTGGGACTACTTCTCTTTTGCCTATGTATAACTTACACTTGTTTATTGATGGAAATAGTATATGTAAATTATTTTAAAGTCACATTTTAAATGGTCTAGGAAAGCTTTATGTTTAAATAAATTCCAGTGGAAGCCATTTTGTAACATAGTTTTCCATTATTATGTCACAATTTTTAATGTGTAATTTTTAATTTTGCCTATAATGTTCCTAGAGGAGGCACACTGGTAATTGTTTCTATAAAAGATACTTGATTATTTTCTTTCTTTGATTCTGTGGTGATAGTTTTCAAAGTGACTGCTTTGTACTAGATATAATCTGTCTTGAAATTACTGCTTTTACTGGATATAATCTTGCCCTTTCACTTTACCTAACAGATGGTGGTTACATTAGAAAAGGTTTTGGTTTTATTCATATTAGAATCTAAGAGCTTATCTGTTGGTTTCATATTACTTTTATTAGCAGATGTATATAAAAATATATGTGTGTGTAAGTATAAATATACTTACATAGAAGGTATTTATAAGCTATAGTAACTGCTATATTTGCAGCTCTATTAAATACCAGAACCATGTGACCTTGCGGAAAAGACAGTTATTTGCTCTAGTTGGGTTATGTCCCCGATAGTGATGTGAGCACAGCTGGTGGAGGATGGTGTTTCTGTGGGTCTCAGAAAACCCTTTGCCTTGTGCAGCCCTAGTGTTCGAGGGACACACTTCACTTTGCTGTGACCGAGACAGGCAGCTGACAGCCCGCTGGAGGCTATGGAGTGTAGCTCCGTGCTTTTGTGAACCTGTGTCATTGAGGCCTTCAGAGCTTTAGAGCAAGAAAGAAGGAAAGCTGTGGGCTGAGAAAGCATGCACCGTTTTTGTATGTATTGATGTTAACTCCATATTAACAGAGGTCATCTCAGAGCAAGCATGAAGCTGGCTCACATGAAGCCGAACGGCAGAATGAAGGTCAAGGAGTGGCAGAAATCAACATGGCAACTGTGGGTAGCGGTCAGGTAAATAGATTATTTTATTAATTTCTTTTCTAGTTAACTATTTAAATATTTTAAAAGAAATACTGAGTGAGATGATTCTCACATGACCTGTTTCCTTCCTAAATGGATATCTCCAGAAGAATTCAGTACTAAAATGCTATGTCATTTTTCTTTATTATATTTAACTATGAAGCTTTCAAATTTCCAAGTATATTTTATAGCTCTAAAGTATGTGTCTCTGTTTTAGCCTAAAATGATTAATGTGAGTGGAGTTTCTTTGAAAAATAAATACTAAGCTGCATTTTGGTCATATGTGATTTGACCTAGTTATTATTGCTTGCATTGAATAGATTTGCTCTTTCTCTGTGGCATTCTAAGATATTTTTGTGTTTTTTAAAAAAATCATAAAGAGTTAATATTTTCATCTTCAGTTGTATTCCAGGATTATAGAAACCTAGCATTTAAATAAACAATTCTAATGCCCATTAAAATAAAAGTAAATAAATACCCTAGTCATATTTACTATTATCATCTTTAGCAAAATTATGGAAGACAATTTTTTAAAATGTAGAACATTATCTTGTTGTGCTGCCATCAGTTTTCTATTAGAGTTTGATTGGAATGTATCCTAATGAGTATTTTTCTTTGGAGTGTTCTGTATTCTCCACATTTTTTCAAGCAATATTTTATGTTTTAAATGAATGATTTTTTAAAATACAGTTTCAACTAAGTTGATTTTAAGGAAATTTTCTTACTGTTGATATAAAATATTCCTTTAGTGCCTATAGATTACTTTTAATGATACTATTTATTTGTTCTATTAGTTCATTAAAATTTAAAGCTTAAAATGTCTCATACTTAATTTAAATATTTAAATTTACCACATTTAAACAAAAATATACTTCATTTTAATATTACTGGTCCACATTGTACTGGATAATACTCTACAGATGGTAAATTAGGGCAAAAAAAATTATATTCCAATAGTACATTTGGGTTCTTTGTCTACTACTTAGGGAGTTCTCTGGGATTATCATGTGTTCCTACACATATGTAGAAAGAAGTTCTGTCTTCTTGACAAAAATCTTTTTTTTTTGCTTTAGGATTAAGACCCACTATTAATACTTTGGGGTCATATTTCAATTATTATATCCTTTAAAGCCTCACCTAGCCAATAAGCTCAATATTTATTTTTTTAATTGAATTCTTATCTCATTTCTTATATCAGAATTTAACTCTGAATATATTAGATTTAATGTCAAAGATGAAAACTTTAAAAAGCAGTTTACTTATTTACCTATGTTGTGTCTTAGTCGTGGCATGTGAGATCTTCTTCCCTGCGGCATGCGGGATCTTCTGTTACGCCGTGCAGGCCCAGAAGTCGTGGCCCTCGGACTTAGTTGCCTTGCAGTATGTGGGATCTTAGTTCCCAGACCAGGGGTCAAACTCGCATCCCCTGCATTAGAAGGCAGATTCTTAATCACTGAATCACCAGGGAAGTCCCCCAAATGAAAACTGTTAGAAATATTAAAAGTTAAGGAAATGAGCATAGAGTTTTTATAATCATGAAGTGAGTAGGAAACCATAAAAGAACCATAGGCTTCATTTAAAAATGTAAGACTTTAGTGTGCGATAAAATCATAACAAACTTACAAGACAAAAACCAAAATCACATTAATGACGCTACAGCTACTTCCAGATCTTAATGTAGATAAGAGGTGTGTCTGTGAGACTGTGATCCAGTTATGCCAAAATCCCTTTACCTGTCAGACTCTTGGGGTTTGTTCATTTCTTTTGTTATTTGCTCCAGAGACAAAACAGTTGACACTAACAAAACTGAAAATAATCTCTTTGACTTTCTCAGAATCACAGTAATATGATCCATCAAGCTCCTGCCCTAGTGCCCTTGGGGAAGGAAGTTCATTGTACCTCACCTGGTTTCCTGCCCACAGCCACTCTGCCAGAATGATCTTTCACGAGTAAATCACCCTCTTGGTAAAATCCTTTGTTGGCATCCATTGATTCTCAGAAAAAGACAAGCCTTACTACGACCTGTATAACCTGGCTCCTGCCTAAACTTGCCAGCTGTCTGTCACCCTTTGCTCTCAGCACGCCTGCCACGCTGGCCCTTCAGGACTTCCCCTTGACGGCTTCCTCTGCTGCAGCCTGCACACCATCTGCCCATTCCCTCTTGTGCCTTCTCATCCCACTTCACTCAGTTAACAGCAGTCTGTGTGTGTCTGAACTTTAGCGTGATTTCTCTCAAGAGGCTTGAACTGTTCACATCCCATTACAGGCTGTCCTCGCTTGTTCTTCTCACCTTGAAGACCACATTTGCAGTTTTATATTTATTTATGTGGTTATTTCTGTTCTCCCTACTAAATTGTAAGCTCCAGAAAGACAAAGATTCTTTCCAGTTTTATTCATTTTTATATCCCCACAGTCCCTGATAAATAAATAGTAGATAATAGCAATGAATATATGTAGGTTGGAAGGGATAACTAACATCCCTTCTAGAAAGAGGGATTTTTGATCTGTGATTAATCTCCCTTGAATGTTAAATGAAAAGAGAAAGCTAGAAATAAATTATATGGGCTAGATCCCTACTTGCTTAGTATATAACTTTATGTGTAATTCATTTATGAATCGATCTCAGCTTTTCCATTTAATGTTTAGAACCAGATCTCTAGTGAGACAACCAGTAAGTAGTGATGAAGTTCAAACAAGACTGGGAAAGAGATGAAATGGTAGGAGAACCTTTTCCACTGCCAATAATATGTTTTTAAGCCTGTTATTATGGAAAATTTCAAATATATACAGAGGCAAACAGAGTAATAGAGTAATCTGCAGGTACCCTATATACTTTGTCCTCTGATTTTATTTTTGGAAAAGATCCCAGACATCATCATTTTTTGCTTAAATATTAAATACTTCACTGTGTATTTACAGAATATAACATTTTTTTAATTGAAATGTAGTTGATTCCTAACATTGTTAGTTTCAGGTATACAGCAAAGTGATTCAGTTATATTGTATTTTTCCAATTCTTTTCCATTTTAGGTTATTACAAGATATTGAATAAAATTCGCTAGGGCTTCCCAGGTGGTGCTAGTGGTAAAGAACTTGCCTGCCAGTGCAGGAGACAAAAGAGCTGCGGGTTTGATCCCTGGGTTGGGTAGATCTCGAGGGCATGGCAACCCACTTCAGTGTTGTTGCCTAGAGAATCCCACGGACAGAGGAGCCTGGCGGGCTATGGTCCATAGGGTCACAAAGAGTTGGATGTGACTGAAGCGACTTAGCATGCACACATGCACATACTATAAAGTAAATCCTTGTTTATTTTATATATATCAAAGTGTATGTATCTGTTAATCCCATACTCCTAATTTATCCCTCCTCCCATTTCCCCTTTAATAACTATAAGTTTGTTTTCTGTGTCTAAGAATACTTTCTTTTAAATTGAAAATACAGTTGATTTACATTATTGTGTTAGTTTTAGCTCTACAGCAAAGTGATTCAGTAACATATACATATTTTTTGGATTATTTATATCTGTTGATCCCATACCTTTAATTTGTCCTTCTCTGTCATCTGTGGTAACCGTAAGTTTGTTTTCTGTGTCTGTGAGTCTATTTCTGTTTTGTGTGTAGATATATTTGTATTATTTTTTAGACTGTACATATAAGTGATCTCATATAATGTCTGTCTTTGTCTGACTCCCTCACTTAGTATGGCATTCTCTAGCTCCATCCATGGTGCTGCAAGTGGCAGTATTTCATTCTTTTTTGTGACTTCTTAAACCATTGTATCTTCTTAAAACCATCATCTGTTGATGGGTACTTGGGTTCTTTCCAGGTCTTGGTTAATATAAATAGTGTTGCTGTGAACATTTGGGTGCATTTATCTTTTCAGATTAGAGTTTTCATCTTTTTTGGATTTATGCCCAGGAGTGAGATTGCTGGATCATGTGGTAACTCTATTTTTAGTTTTTTAAGAAACCTCCATACCGGTTTTCATTGTGGCTGTACCAATTTATATTCCCACTAACAGTGTAGAAGGATTTCCTTTTCTCCACATGCTCTCCAGACTTTTTGCTTTGATGGTGGCCATTTTTAATTTGAATTTCTCAGTAATCAGTGATGTTGAGCATCTTTTCATGATTTGTTGGCTATCTGTATGCCTTTTGAAGGAATGTCTGTTTAGGTCTTCTGTCCATCCTTTGATTTTTGTTGCTTTTATTTTTTATTTTTATTTTTTTGATACTGAGTTGTATGAGCTGTTTGTACATTTTGGATATTGACTGTCAATCAAATATTTTCTCCCAGTCTGTAGGCTGTGTTTCTGTTTTGTTGATAGTTTTCTTTACTGGAAAAAAATCTTTTAAGTTTGACTAGGTCCCGTTTATTTATTTTTGCTTTTATTTGTTTTCCCTTGGGAGACTGATCTAAGAAAATATTGCTATAATTTGAGACTATGAGACTATTTTGCCTATGTTTTCTTCCAGAAGTTTTATGGTATCATGTCTTATACTTATGTCTTTAAAACAATTTGAGGGATTTGGGGGGCTTGTTTGTTTATGGTGTGAGGGTGTGTGCTGACTTCACTGATTTACATGTAGCTGTCCAGCTTTCCTAGTGTCACTGGCTGAAAAGACCGTCTCTTCTCCGTTGTGTGTTCTTATCTCCTTTGTCAAGGATTAACTGACTGTAGGTATGTGGGTTTACTTCTGGGTTCTCTATCCTGTTCTTTTGGTCTGTGTGTCTATCTGTCATGTTTCTGTACAAATGCCATGCTGTTTTGATTACTGTAGCTTGGTAGTATTGTCCGAAGTCCCAAAGCACTCTGCAGATTTAATGCAATTCCTGTCAAGATGCCTATGACATTTTTCACAGAACTAGAACAAATAATACTAAAATTTCTATGGAACTACAAAAGGCCCAGAATTGCTAAAGCAGTCCTGCAGCCAGAGGACACCTAGAATACATAACTATTATGCCATTATTACACTCCCAAAGAAACTAACAGTAGTTCCTCGGTAGCATCAGATTTCAAATTTGCAGTTGCTTCGTAAATGTCATAATTTTTAAATTTATTTGACACAAGGGCCAGATAAAGTTCATGCACAGAGATTGGTTAGTGTGTCTTTGAAATTTCTTTTAATCTATAGATTTCTTCTTTGTCTCTTAGATTTTTGCTGTATATTTATTGAATAACCAAAGTTATTTGTCTTCTCAAGTTTTCCATAGTCTGAATTTTGCTAGGAACATCTGCATGGTGAAGTTTGACCTATCTCTCTGTCTTCTGTATTCCCTGTAAATTGGTATTGGGTCTAGCAATGTGATCAGATTTGGTCTCAGGCCCTCATTCTATGCCTGAGACTTTCATAGGTAGCATAGTGGTCTTCCACCAGAAAGCACATAACATCTTTTTGTGATATTCACAGCATTTATACTTAATGTCTACCTTTATTAATTCACTAAGGGTTGTAGAATTAGCTGTAGTACTTTAATAAAGAGAAACTTCTCATCTACTGTTGGGCCACTTCCGTGTACCATCTGTATGAAAAAAGGCAAGGTGAGGAGGGTGCTTGCTTCTTTTGCTTCTTCTCCCTCTTACACAGTTTCACAGAGAGTTGGAGACTGTTGCTACCTTTATGGTGAACTTCTTAGAGTCACTTTGTTTTGTTTTGTTTTCTCAGAAAAATACTGTTTTTTGAGTCCCTTCCTAAAGTGAGCAAGTAGATAATAGAAGAGGGATTTGTACCCAGCAAGTGTAGTTGAAATTGACTGTGTCCCAGCTGTACTGATTGAACTGCCAGGCATAGTCCTTCTTGGGCCCCTCGGCACACATTTGAGTGCCTCTGATGGCAGTGGATATTGAAAGGTGGATAAAGGAGGACCAGAAGATAGAGAAGTGCTTGATTCTAATGTGTGTTGAAAAGGAGATGCAGGTCAGAAGCAACAGTTAGAACCAGACATGAAACAACAGACTGGTTAAAAATCTAGAAAGGAGTACATCAAGGCTGTATATTGTCACCCTGCTTATTTAACTTATATGCAGAGTACATCATGAGAAATGCCAGGCTAGGAGACTCACAAGCTGGAATCAGGATTGTTGGAAGGAATATCAGCAACCTCAGATATGCAGATGATACCACTCTAATGGCTGAAAGTGAAGAGGAACTAAAGAACCGCTTGATGAAGGTGAAAGAGGAGAGTGAAAAGGCTGGCTTAATATTCAACATTCAAAGAATGAAGATCATGGCATCCTGTCTTATCATTTCATGGCAAGTCGATGGGAAAAGTGGGAACAGTGGCAGATGTTATTTTCTTGGGTTCCAAAATCACTGCGAATGGTGACTGCAGCCATGAAATTAAAAGACACTTGCTCCTTGGGTGAAAAGCTATGACCAACCTAGACAGCATATTAAAAAGCAGAGGCGTCACTTTGCTGACAAAGGTTCATATAGTCAAAGCTATGGTTTTTCTAGTAGTCATATACGGATGAGAGATTTGGACTGTAAAGAAGGCTGAGCAGTGAAGAATTGATGCTTTTGAACTGTGGTGTTGGAGAGGACTCTTGAGAGTCCCATGGACTACAGGGAGATCAAACCAGTCAATAGTAAATGAAATCAACCCTGAATATTCATTGGAAGAACTGATCCGGAAGCTCCAATACTTTGGCCACCTGATGCAAAGAGGCAAGTCATTGAAAAAGACCCTGATGCTGGGAAAGATTGAGCACAAGAGGAGAAGGGGGCAAAGGAGGATGAGATTGTTGGATGGCATCACCAACTCAAAGGACATGAGTTTGAGTAAACTCCAGGAGATAGTGAAGGACAGCTTGGCATGCTGCAGTCCATGGGGTCACAGAGAGTCAGACTTGGCTTAGCGACCGAACAACGATAACCATTTCTTACAGGTTACTGCTTCTCTGGTCCCTCTGAAGGATGTTGGTGCAGACTTAATCATAATAAAAAGGCCCAGGAAAGATTCTCAAGACTCAAGTTCTGGCTTATAGGTAGTATGGGTATGGGAATGTTCTCTTGGAATCTCCTTATAATAAATCCATCTAGGTTTCTAGCTAGAGAGTTTGGGAGAGCAGAGTGGAGAGTGTCCCAAAATCAAGAATCTATATAGAAAGATACTAAGTCTGAAGCTTAAAGGTGATTGATGTCTACACTGAAATGAATGTCAGAACATGTTTCATCGTAGACATGGGTTTTTCCTTGCTTTGTAATGTAACCTCTTGTTTCTCTTCTGTTTCAAACAATATGTTAGTTATCTATTGCTGCCTGACAAATTTAGCAGCTTAAATCAGCAACCATTTATTGTCTTTGTAGGTCAGGAATCCTGGTGCAGCTTAGCTGAGTGCCTCTGGTTCAGGGTCTCTCATAGGCTGCAGTCGCCATGTTGGCTGGGGCCACAGTCATTTCAAGATTTGATGAGGGGAGGATCTGCTTCTAAACTCACCATATGACTGTTAGCAGGCCTGAGATGTCCAGGCTGTCGGCCAGTGGTATCATTTCTTGCCACCAAGGCCTCTGCAAAGAGCAGTTCATAGTGTAGTATCTGGCAATCCCTCAGAGAAGAACAAGAGAGGGTGTCCAGGATGGAAGCCACAGTTTTTGTAAACTTATCTTGAAAGTGACTTCTCATCATATCTATAGCAGTCTGTTCGCTAAAAGCCTTACACAAAATCTGGCCTACACTTAACCACAGGAGTAGTTCACAAGGTGGTGAATTCTAGAAGACAAGGCTCCTTACGGGTTGTGTTACATCCTCACCACCAGAAACAAAGTATTTAGATATCCTTAAAGACAGTATGCTTGCTTCAGCATAAGGAGTCATTCATTTCCTCCTGTAGATCAAAAGCAGCCCTTTGCCAAAATTTCCTTAAAAGTCTCCCACCTGCTCTCTTTATCTTGAGTCTTGGTCCCTCAACTCCATCCTCCTTATTGCAATCAGAAGAAGCTCTTAATCTCCAAGTGAGTCAGTTTCTCTGTCTCTCTCTCTCTCTCTCTCTCTCTCTCTCTCTCTCTCTCTCTCTCTCTCTCTCTCTCTCACAGGCACACACACACGTACACATTCTTTGTGACCTGTGCTTAGGGCCTCTGCCTCATCTGGGCTGCTGTGTGGCTGACCCTCCTCTTTTTTAAGGAGACACCTCTCTGTCGTTCACAGTCAGACAGCCCTTTACTCTACAATCCTGAGCTGAGTGCCCGCCACTCCTGTCTGCACACCTGCGCTCGTCACGGCACTGTGTGTTTACATGTTGAGCAACCTGTCCAGGCTCCATATGCAGCGAGGGTGGGGGTGTCTTACTCACTTACATTCCTACAGACTAGCATTGCACCAAGAAAGGACAGAAATGGTATGGACATAACAAGCAGAAGATGCTAAGAAGAGGTGGCAAGAATACACAGAAGAAGTGCACAAAAAAGACCTTCATGACCCAGATGACCACGATGGTGTGGTCACTCACCTAGAGCCAGACATCCTGGAGTGTGAAGTCTAGTGGGCCTTGGGAAGCATTTCATCACTCAATGGGGCTTTCTTCCAGCCAGTGTATATTTAGCTGAATATGGTTTCATGCCTTTTGATTTGGGAAAGAATATTACTCTTAGAATGTCTTCAGTGTTTGGTTTCTTCTACATTGTACTTTGTCTTTTACAACAGTTTTTTTTTTTCCTCCTTCAGTCTTTCTCTAAATTCTACTCAAGTTTATAGATAAAAATACTCATTTTGAGCAGTTATAAATGTTCACACTTTAATGGTATATTTAGCTATTTACCCTAAAGACAGTTCATTTGGAGTATCTTAGCATGAAGCTAGCTATATTTATCTATAATCTAAATTATACTGTCTATAATTTGCTTAATTTCTAGGGGTCAAGTACACGAATAGATCATGAAACAGCCAGTGTTTTGAGCTCTAGTAGCACACATTAAGCTCCTTGAAGGCTGACCAGTCATCTGGGAACCAAGGTAACGGATTATAGAGTCTTGTCGCTAGAACTCTGAGTGCTCTACTAAAACATTCTTCATGCTTCTTTTAATTTTGGCTTAAGTATTCTTTTGTTTCCATCATCGCAGTCTCTTAAAGAAATGACAGCCAGGTCTCTGCAAGCATCCTGAGGTGCAGCCCACAGCTGGCTCGCCCCCCTGAGCTCTCCCCTCCCCGTGACTTTCTGCCTGGCTGCCCTGGCTGCAGTGGTGCAGCCCTCCACTTCCCACCCTGCTGCACAGTGACCCTCAGGGTCCTCGCCAGCCTGCAGAGCTCTTCTTGGGCTTTCCTTCTTTACAGAGCGTTTTCTGACCCAGGGCCCTCGCGCCTGCCCATGCAGTCTGTGTCTGCCTCCTTTGAAGCACTACATTTGGAGCACGGGGACTATTTTTTAAACGGTATATTTTCCATTACATCTAAATACTTCCTTGTTTTCATAGCATATTCTACATACTCTTTCTTTACTTTAGTAATATAATGGCTCTGAGGAAAAGCATTACATAACTAATGTCGATATAAGAAATGAATTTTAGAGTAGCAGTGATATTATTAATATAAAACTTAATCCTTTTAGTAACTCACAATAGTTACTACTTGGGATCACTAATATGCCAGTAACTGCTAAGACTTGTATGTAAACTATCTCTGATCTTTTCCAAAACCCTTTGAATGTGTTATTCTTGCCCCTCTTTTAAGTGAGAATACTAAAGCCAAAAAGATGGTAATTAAATTAGAATTCCACCCCAGTCTGTCCAACACGAGTAGTTTTTACTGTAAAGAAAACCTTTAATATATAAGAGTACTATTGCTTGAAAACTGGCAGCTTGAATACCATTTCCTTTTGGAGTGATTTTTGCATGATAATATTAAGACCTTACTACATTTTTGAATGCCAGCTACTGTCCTGTATACATGTGTGACTTTAGTTAATCTTCACAAAGAAAACCCTATTAGGTAAATTACTCTGTTTGGCAGCTGAGACAGCTGGACCTCAGAGAACTCTGGTAACCTGCTTGTGTCACACAGCTCACTTGCAAATAGTAGGACATTACCAGAAGAGTCTCAAGGTGGCTAAAGTTGCCCCTGGTTTGGAACCACTAATTTATAGATATGATGCATTTCTATAATAGCCTCAACTTTCACACAGTAGCTCTTGCTTTTAAAAAATGCGGTTGATCACAGGACAGGATGACTGGGTGCTATTTCCTGTTTCTGATCTGCTTCTGAGTAAATTCTTGGAATTTACAGGAAGGGAGTAATGATGCTTACCAGCTGCTTAAAAAAAATTAAATAAGAATATTGACTTTGTATCTCTATATGATCAGGGATCATCCCTATATGATCCCTTTATGAGAAAATACTTTTACATGTATAAGGGAGATATCATAATTTTAACAATATTATAATCTGGTGACGGTTAGCAATTGCTTAGAACCAGTACTTAGTAAATAGTAATTGCTAAAAAACATTTTACTGATTATGGTTGTAGATTTTAAAAAGTAAAATTTTTAATTGTGTAAAGAATTTTAGATAAACCACATTTCTTGCTCTGTATGTGTTGGTAGGTGTGTGTGTGTGTGGTGGGTGGGGGAGATGTGAGAAAGAGAAAAATCAGTTGATTGTCTTTCATTATGATAACAGATTTTCACCCACTGATCCAGATAATAGCAGTTTAGGTATGCAAGAACCTACTGTCTCCTTATGACTATATACTACCACTACTAATATTTACTCATAAAGAAGATGGTGATAATGATTATAGCAATATGGATTTTGAAATAACGCTCATTACTTCATCCTGGAAAGAGATTTTTGTTTTTGTTTCTGTTTTTGTTTGAGTTACAGCTAATATCCCATTCATCACTTCATTGGTGTTGGCTTTTGGCTATTAAAGTCATAATTTTGTTTCTAAACTCATTTGGCCCACAGGTGGAAATGGTGTATTCATTGTTGTCAATGCTTGGTACTCATGATAAGGATGATATGTCGTGAACTTTGCTAGCTATGTCTAGCTCCCAAGACAGCTGTATATCCATGCGACAGTCTGGATGTCTTCCTCTCCTCATCCAGCTTTTACACGGCAATGACAAAGACTCTGTGTTGTTGAGCAATTCCTGGGGCGGTAAAGAGGCTCTGGCCAGGGCCAGTGCAGCACTCCACAACATCATTCACTCACAGCCTGATGACAAGAGAGGCAGGCGTGAAATCCGAGTCCTTCATCTTTTGGAACAGATACGAGCTTACTGTGAAACCTGTTGGGAGTGGCAAGAAGCCCATGAACAAGGCATGGACCAGGACAAAAATCCAAGTATGTTCCATATGGTGCATGTGACAAAGCAAATGTAAAAGTTTTTGAAATGAAAAGTTTTTTAATTAGGACGGTGTCTTTATGAATCAGAGTGGGAAATTCATATTAGCCACCTGCACCGCTCACATAGTTTAAAGCTTAATTTCTCTATTTCCCTAGGAAAAAAAGTTAGCAAAGGGAAATGTTGTGTGCACTACAGTACAACCAGAAAATAACAGAAAATCAAAGTAGACTTAAACAGTCATAGCATAGTTGATCTAGAAAGAACTTGAGCGATTATGTTCTCCTTCTCTTGAGATTAAGCTCAGGAAAGTGACTTTACGTAAGTTCCTTCAGCTGTGAGTGACCAAGCCATTCTCTTATATTTGCATATCGCTTTACTCAGTGGATGCAGAGCTGTGTTATATCTGTTATTTGATCCTTAGAACAGCCTTGTGAAGTAGGAAGAGAAGATATTATCATCTTCATTTTACAGATGAAGAGACTGAGGTTCAGAGAGGCCAAAAGACTTGCCTGTGGCTTCACAGGTAGTGGGTGGGGGATCCAGGGCCAGAGGCCAGACCCCCTGACCCTCAGCCCAGTGTCCTTCCCACTTCACTGCCTGTCTTCAGGCCTTGGGGCCCCAGCTGCTGGGGTGATCAGCCACCCAGCTCTTTTCTCAGGGAGAAACCCTCTCCCCCAGGAGCAGGGATCATGGGAGTTGGGACCCTTGAGGAGATAAGTTACTTCATTCCTATGGGAAGAACCAAAAGCAGTAAGTATATAAGGTAAGACCTCCTTTCACCTGGTAAGAACCCACACATAGACATACACACAGCAAAGGACTATCGAGTCAGTATCTTGATTGGGGGAGCAGGAGAAAGACTGATGATGAGAACTTGATCTATAAAGATTTAGTAGATTTCTCTTAGGGTTAGGTATAAAGGTGAATTTATTTAAAATTAAAAAATTTTCAACAGTAAGAATATAGCAGAAATGTCCTTTCTGTTTGTCCTAGGGCTAGGGAGAATTAATAAGTTGCTTTACTGGGAGAACATTATCTTTCTGGATTGTTTTCTTTGGCTGTCCACAATTATGTAATGACTTGTATTGTGTGCTCTTAATACCTGTTCTCAGACAAGTTAAATAGAATAAATACTATTACTTCTGAAAAATAGACTTGGTTTTTCAATTTTTATTTCAAGTAACAGTTTTGAAACTTTATGTATAGCACTAAATGTGTAAGTACATTTTCTTAGACACTTTTCCTTTAAATTTTTATTTACTATCTGGTGTCTATATAATAAACTTTCTCTACTAGAGTTGCACTAGGTTTCTCTATACATTTCTATACAGCCATGTGCCTTTCAGCTTTGAAAATATAAATTATAAATAAATAGTTTTATACCAAAATGTTTTTATTATTTCAAATAACCAGTATAATTTTTAAGTTATTAGTTGAATTATAGCATAAACCTACATGGGAGTTAGTCCAGCAGACTTGGTGAAAGGCTGGTGAGGGGTAAACATTTTTACAGAACCAAGGAAAGCCCTTTACCTGTATTTTCCTTTCCATGTGTATAGTAGTTATTCATCTCTTCAGCAAATACTTGTTGATTCACTAAGCTACCATGCATGAGAAGTATATCTGCAAACTCAGTATTTTTTAGGTATAATAAACATCACTACTTTGAGAAAACAAAGCATTATGGTTTATGTCAACTTTATTTTTCAGTGCCAGCTCCTGTTGAACATCAGATCTGTCCTGCTGTGTGTGTTCTAATGAAACTTTCATTTGATGAAGAGCATAGACATGCAATGAATGAACTCGGTAAGATAAAAATGTTTCTTAATGCCATAGAAGAATCCTGAAGATTTTTTGTCATTGTTGAATTAGGATATAAGGTCACTAACTTCTATTACCATCTGTTTCTTCCTTGTAGCAAGTGACTGGTTTCAAGAGAAGACAATGTCCTAAGTGACAGAAACTGCTACCCTTTTATAGCCTAACTTGGGTTTTTAAAATCTTAGCCAGAGATGGGCGAAAATAAATAAATAAATGGGCCACTCCTGCCAATATTGTCAAGGTAGACTCTGGGTGACAGTTGGTGGGAGGGTAATTTGAATCGTTTTGAGATGTGATGATGTGGAGCTTTGTAATTATTTTTGAACTCAGTCACCTCTGATGGACACAGGAATGAATTATTATTAAGATTCTCATTTATCTTCATGGTCATCCGTACTTTACTGGATTTTCATGATAAGCAGTGTGTTTGGTATCTCTGAAACTCGTCAATAATGGAAAAAGCATTATTCTCTAATTTATGTTAGAAAGCATTCCATTAATTTTGGAAGGATTACTCTCAGTATGTATTCTCACATACTCTGAACCTTACAGAACCTGCCTCTGTGGCCCCCATTTTTCATGTGATGGTTTCTCTTTGGTTTCTAGGTTCATTTTGCACATGTGGTATTTGTAAGTTGCATCATGCTGAGCCATCTCATGTGAACCTGGATAGCTGTAGTCATGCCACAAGCAAGAAGCACGCACTGAGTCTCCATCTTGGTGTAGCTGTGCCCTTGCTTTCTGTGCTGTTTATGTTACCTTTCATTCCAGGCCCCGCTTTGCATCTCTGCCACCCTTACCATTTTCATTCATCATTTATCTTAAAAGTGACAAAGTTGTGAGTTTCTTAAGACGCAGAGAACCTGAACAGCTGAGAATGAGTGCTGTCCCCTTGAGACCGTCATTTTGTGAGGCTGTGTGTATTTGGTCTCCGCCGGCCCCCAGCTGCACGTTTCTCCCCACAGGCCCTAGCCCACTTGATTCTCTTCCCTTACTCCCCAGGTTCCTGTGAAATTGAGTATGCACTTGTGAGTTCTCCCCTCCTCAATACAATCCAGCATTGGTGAAATTTCAAGTTTGGGTGGTTTTTTTGGTTTTTTTTAACACTCATAATAATGAGAAAAATAATGAACAAACAGGAAAACTAATCCAGTTTTAAGCTCCCACAAATGTTTTCTCTAAATGTCCCTGTGTTCCAATGAACTGTAGACTAGGACTGACCCACATTAATCATCTGAATTTCCAAGTGAAATCTAGACTCAGTATTTGTTCCTCTTCCTTCTTCAGGTAGGAAGGCTACCCGGGGCATTTCATCCCAGGAGCTATGGCAGGGGCTTTCAGGTGAGGAGCAGGATGGGGCCTACGGGGGTGTTACTGTGGGGATGTAGCCACAGGGGATTACCTTCTCACTCCTAGCCTCTGACTTTGCGTTGGAGCCAAAGAAGAAACTAGGTGTGTAGACTGTGGATAGATGCAGTCAGGTAGCACAAGGGATCTGACAGTGAGGGATAGGAGGAAAGAAGTCCCAAGTAGATGAAGAAAAATTCCTAAGCCCAGTCAGCTAGGACTGTCTTTTGTAGATGCAAGAAAATTCTACAACCATTAGGGTCATTTAAGTTTGCAACTATTAGTGTTGCAAGTTTTAGACTATAATACCAGGAATGTACACATTTATTAATTTCCAACTCTGTCCTAGAAACTGTGCTAGGCACTAGATAACAAAATGAAATCCAGTAAGTGGCCCAGGTGATTCTTATGGGACTAAAAATGCCAAAGCTTCTTTCTTTCTGGCCTCTTAAAAAATACAAAGTCTTTTACACTAAATTTCATTCTGCTCAACAAAATAAATTATATGCTCTTATTCAAGTTATTTGCTTATATCCTTACCCGATTAATAGAGTCTCTGGTGCTAAATATTCAGTTTTTGTTTTACTAGATACAGAAACCTCCACCATAAACTCCTAGTTCTATTAAAACAGACACTGGCCCTGCCTATATTTCTAGATACTTTAAACAATTTTTACAATCTTTTTCTATTAAACATATTATAAGTGTTCCTTATAATCCACAGACACGAGACATAGTCGAACGAGCACCTCACACACTAAAGTTACAAATAAAAAGAACTTAAAGAAAGGGGAATACACAGGAACACTGCTGTCTTCCTTATCCAGAGCAGACTTTACTAGATTCCAACATAAGATATTTTCTCAACCCATCACTATTGTTAATACAGCTTTATTCATTTTAAAGTTTTTAAACCTGCCACAGGGAAATATTTTAACCAGGGCAGAAAGGCATTTCGAGGAACTGAAGGACACGTCTCTTCCCCTGCCCATTTGGTACCAAGACGGGTTAATGAAACAATGGAAATCTGGGAAACTAATCTTACAGGGAAAAGGATATGCTTGTATTTCCCCAGGTGGATCCAACAAACTTTTTCCTCGGAAAATTCGACCCAAGGGGGCCCCCGACATTCAAAATGGAAACAACAAAAGCCCTAAGAGGAAGACGTTCCAATACAGGCCATGGCTGCGCTAAAGATCTCCAGAAAGCACCACCCTCAGTGACATCTGTAAGGCATAGTTCCGGCCAGGCAGAAAAGGAGAGCCGACCTCAACAGAAGTAGGTTGCCTTTGTTCAGGCAAGGAGGGGCGACAGTCGGCCTAACGACAAGGCTGAGCACCGAGAGGGATCAGGGAGGCTTCATACTTATAGGGAGGTTTGTGGAAGCAATAAGGGAAACGTCAATCAGGCGGGATATTTTAAGTATTCTTTTGTTGAAATGACACTCTATAGTTGGGCAGAGGGTGATAAGTCTTCTGGGCGGGTGTAGGGGGTGGTAGGTTTCCGGACAGGGGGTGATAAGTCCCAGATAGATGCAACTGGCCTGGAGCATCAGGATGGAACTAAAATTATGCTTTGTTTTCTCCAAAGTTAGATGATTCAGCAAGGGGCCTTTGAGACTGTTGCTCTCTTTTCTAGGCCCAAAAGACTCCTTCATTCCAGACCCTGAAATCATAAAAAAAAAAGGGTGGGGGGGGGGGAGAAGGGCGCCTTATCTCTCTGGCTACTTCCTGCCGGATGGTGCGACGGTTTTGGGTCTGGAATGGAGGATCGTCCTAGGGCCCACAGTCTCCTTTTTTCTGAGCTTGAGGTGAGGCTCTCGAGAAGAAGAAAACAGTCTTGACCTGATCTCAAGAGATGGCCCGAATCCGTTCTTGGAGAAACCTTTGAAAGAGATTAAAGAGACAGGGTCCAGATAAGAGGAATAGAATGATAAATACTAATGGCCCCAGAAAGGGAGCAGCCAAGGGAGGATCTGTGGGAACAGGTTTTGGGGAATGTAAAGGTTTTCTAACTCTTTCTGCGGCATTCAATTCTGTCTCTAAGTTCTCTGACTCGACCCTGGACTATCCCCGTTTCATTAGCAAAATAGCAGCAGTCCTCTCCTAGGAAAAGGCAGGTCCCTCCCTTTTCTGCAGTGAGAAGGTCCAGGGCTCGCCTATTTTGTAGGGCCACAGAAGCTAATGAGTTAATTTGTTTTGGGATTGAAACGAAGGACTCTACTACCTGCTCCATGTCTTCATTAAGTTCTTGGGACAGCTTGTAATAGAAATGGGCAGAGGTCGAGATGCCTCCCATCCCGGTGCCTTAGGGCTGCTGCTATCTATGCCAGTCCCAACCAGGAGGGCGGGGGGGCGATGACAGCTCATTTTTTTCTGTGGGAAAGTTCCCCTTGGGGGGTAAACTCTTTGTTCTAGCTCTCCCTCTTCGAGGAATGTTAGGCCTGGGGTCAGGAAGACCAAGATGCAGGGTCCACGGGGGTCTAAGGAGAGGCATGAATATGCATAGGTCCCACAGAGAATGAAGATTCCTGGATTGGTGCAATTATTTGTGCTGTTCCAGAGAACCCAAGTGGAACAGAAGGAGGGAGTGGAGTTTGTAAGACCAGTGCAGTTGGGACTAGAGTAGTCAATACAGGTTAGGTTTGAAGAGGCTGAGAGTAAGGACATTGTCAGAGACTGGCCCAATGAGTTGTGTAGTTTTCTGTTGGGAAGGGGAAGTACAGTTGCCCTGTGACAGCCAGGTTGAGGGTAAGGGAATGGCTCTGTGTGGTGAGGGAGAGAGTGACATGCATATCCAACACTGGGATGTGTGTGGTGTGTACTGGAAGAATTGAAAGGAAGAGTTGAGAAGGCGGGGAAGGTGTTGGTTGCCAGAGGTAGGTTTTAGGAGAGGCCGTAATTGGGAAAGGAGGTCTAGGTGTTTGTAAGGCTCAGGGGTCAACTGTAACCGGGAAATTATGTTCTTTGTAACTTGTTCTTGTTTCTTTTCCCGATTTTGATCTAGTACCCCACCCCCGTCTGAGTACCCCCAGTGGGTAATGGGATAGAAACATATGTTTCTTCCATTTGGCTTATGGCAGGTACTCATGAAACTCCCTCTCTTTTGTACTTTGACAGTGAGTAGGGATTTGGACTTCCCGCCCCCGAGGTTCATGTCATGGTGCATGGTTTTGGAGCTGTATTGTAACATGAGGAATGTACGTAGGAATAAATGTCTGAGCAGGGGCAGGGAGTAGCCAGGAGGCTGGGGAGTGCAGCAAGGATAAGGAGCAGGGGAGTCATGGGGCTGTTAGTTAGACAGTACAGAGGAAATAGCACCCTAGGAGTAGAACCCAGCTAGCAATGTAGGCGATACCCACGGAAAGATGAAGAATAGGTGGCCAGTCCTGAGGGGAGACAGTTACTAGGCCTACAGCAAGGATTAAGATTAGGAGTGCAGCTATAGTTAGAGAGACAGGGAGAGGTCAGTCAGGGTGAGGGGCAGAAGGCCCCAAGTTGGTGGTGATTTGAATCTGAGGAGGAACAGTGCTCATTAGGATGTAGAATGATGTAGAGAATGAGAGTAAAGAAATCAATTTCGTCTGGAGTCAGGTTGTAGAAGGTTCCCTGGAGCCACAGTTGAGACACCAGTGCAGTCAGGTCTTTGAAGGAAGTTCCTGTTGGGGCGCTGATCCAGAGGTCTTGTAGTAGTTGGGTCAGGAGCAGTTGTAGGTTGAAGAGAGTCCAGGTCATTCAGTGTCCTCTCCGATAGTTGGCAGGGGTTGTCGCTGGGTGAATTTTAAGGAGGTGGGTGCTGTGCGGGAGACCTGATAGGTGTCATTTAAGGAGGGCAGCGCAGGATTGGAGGTGACCCATTTTAGACGAGAGAGGTGTACCCAGGAGGCGACCTTTTTGAGTTTAGCTGCAGTTGGGGCAAGGAGGATGACTTTGAATGGTCCCTGCCACTGTGGGGTTAGGTCACCCTGGGGATGATCAGACAGATAGACCATGTCCCCAATTTGTAAAGGGGGCAGGGAGGCTTGGGGGTCAGGGGCAGGCAGATTGTGACTGATGTATTTCCAGAGGGCATTGCGGAGTTGCGTCAGCAGAGGGGGGAGTGTAGGAAGCTTGGTATGGGAGGAGGCTCAGGGGGGAGTCCAGGAGGGAGCATGGGCCTTCCATACATCACCTCAAAGGGGCTCAGCCCCAGGGGCTTTCTGGGCAAAGCCTGTATTCTGAGGAAAACAATTGGTAAAAGTTTACTCCAATTCAGATGTACCTCGAGGGTTAGTTTGGTAAGGGTTTTTTTGATTGTTCTACTCATCCTTTCTACCTTTCCTGAGGACCGGGGAGGGTATGGAATGTGAAATTTCCAGGGTGTCTGTAAGAATTGAGGAAGTTGTTGGGTGCCCTTGGATGTAAATTCTGGGCCATTATCAGACTGTAGGGATGAAGGCAGGCCAAACCTGGGGATAATTTCTGTGAGGAGGATTTGGGCCACTGTGTGGGCTCTTTTGTCTGTAGTGGGAAATGCTTCTACCCATCCCGAAAAGGTGTCCCGCAGGAGGCTCCGAGGACCGCGGCCCCGGGCCAAAGCGACACACCTCCGGAGCCACGTGAACCCTGAGTAGCAAACGGGATGGTGGGGGGCGGTGGGGGGGGAGCGGTGCGGCGCTGCTCGCTGCCCCACCCAGCTCCCGCAGGCTCGCAAGGCCGCTCAGGTTCCCAGAAGCGCCCCGGGCCGAGCCGGGCGGGTGCTGGCTGGGGGTGGCGGTGTGCGGGGCTGGGGCGGCGTCGGCTGCTCTCCGAGCTGCAGGGCCTGGCCGGCCGGAGTCCAGTCACGGGTCGTGCGGCTGGCTCAAGTGCAGCGCGCGCCCCCCGTGGAGAGCTGCGGTTCAAGGCCCGACCAGCAGGTCAGAACAAAAAGGGAGGTGCAATGCAGAGCTCTTAGGGCGCCTGGCAGCTGCCTCGGTCTAAGGACATACCACCCTGAACGTGCCCTGTCTCCTCTGATCTGGGAAGCTGAGCAGGTTCGGGCCTGGTTAGTACTTGGATGGGAGACCGCCTAGTAGTTAGACAGTTTTTTTATTTTTCTGAATGCTTACTTCAGAAAGTTAGAATTGGATGACTGTAAACAATAAAACAAATAATATTTTCATAATGTTAAGAATACAGAGTTGGATATTCTTTTTCCTGTTCTACCACAGCTAACTGGAAGTCAGTTGTAGTAAGTGTATATATATATATATATATGTATGTATGTATAATTTTTCTTCTTCTCTATATGAATTTGCAAAGAGGTTTCTCTTAAAATACTGTGTTAATGTGCTATACATTTACCCCAGACTCTGTCTTCAAGTTGGTTCTGCCTAAGACTCATATTCAGACTTGACAAACTGGTATGTTTACTCATGCAAATGTTCTCTTAAGTTATGTGAATGAAAGTGTATTTGCTAGAAAACCTGCCTTTCTTCAAGATTCATGTCAATCATTTTGTGGCCGGAGACAACTCACCCGGTGCTTAGGTTTTCGCAGAGTACATGTTGTAGGTGAGGGGCCTGGTGCTATTCTCTTCAGTTTTGAGACATTTCCTTTCTCTAATTAACAGACTGCTGGTAGTTATATGACATCTGGCCAAAGACTAGCAGGGGGACACTCTTTCCGCCCCCTTCTGATGCCTATGTCAGAGGCTTTCTCTATCTCCTTTATACTTTAATAAAACCTTATTACGAATAAGTCTCGATTTGAGAACACATTACCAACATATACTGGTTTCCAAATAACTTTTCTAAAATACTGTAGAAAAATTTCATATCATGATCCTTCTGGTAAGCTGTGAAATTTCTTCAGAAACACTAGATTTATTATTTCTCGCATTATCAACTCACAGCCTATACCACAAGCTGAGGTTTTTTTATATAAATGGGACTAAAAAACGCCGAAGCTTCTTTCTGGTCTGTTGAAAAATACAAGTCTTTTACACTAAATTTCATTCTGCTCAATGAAATAAATTATATGCTCTTATTCAAGTTATTTGCCTATATCCTTACCCCATTAATATAGTCTCTGATTCTAAATATTGAGTTTTTGTATTCCTAGATACAGAAACCTCCACCATAAACTCCTAGTTCTGTTAAAACAGACACTGGCCCTGCCTATATTTCTAGATACTTTAAGCAATTTTTGCAGTATTTTTCTATTAAGAAAAAACGCCTCAGGGTGGTCCTCTCTCAGGGTCCTTGCCCCTGAGCCTGGGGGCCAGCGAGGGGCTCCACACTCCCAGGCCAAGGCAGAACCACATGCACACGTCTGTTCCTGCCCCCTGCACCGTCAGAGAGCTCGGGTGAGCCAGAGTCTGTCAGGCAGCTCCTGGGCAAGCCCAGCAGCACCGCCTGTTGCCGGGAGCCAACACATGAGACCCTACCCCTAAAAAGGCCATAGGGGAGAAATCCTGACAGGCAAGGCGAATCAGGTTTTCAGGGGTTTCGAAAAAGTCAGCTCACGAAACCCTACCCCTAACAAGGCCATGAGGGAGAAAACCTGATGGGCAAGACGAATCAGGTTTTCAGGGGTTTTCGAAAAGGCTAGTTCACAAGATCCCACCCATGACAAGGTCACGAGGAGAAAGCCTGACAGGCAAGGCAGATCAGGTTTTCAGGAATTTTGAAAAGCTGCCTCCGGCTCTAACCTTAAAGATGATATCTGTCTTTCTGATGCCTGCCTCAATGGACTACTCCCTAATTTCTCTGACACAGACAGGAAGGCCTTCCCCGATCTCTTCCCAAATAAGAATCAATTTAGAACTTTAATCAATAAGTTTCCCAGGTGGTAGTTTTTTATGAGATTATTCAGGGTGAAAGGAGTGTTTTAATTCAAACACCTCTGCTGGTAGTTTTGTTAGCCAAATGCATTTATGCGCTTGGTACTAATATGCATGATTGCTTATAATATCCTAATCATAAAATAGCATGAAGAACCTGATTATATAAAAGCCCTAATAGACATAGAGCCCTTTTAAGGGGTAAAGGAGTCCTATTAGAAAACATAAGAAAATTATTCTATAGGTGGTTATTGGGTTGTGATTTGCTTGCTGTGTTTTGCTTGCTGTATTTTTGCCTTTAATGTGCTAAGGTTGTGTTATAAAAACCATTGTTAATATAGTTAAAGATCTAGACAAATAAGAACTTAGCCCTAGTGTGGTAACAATGAGACGGTTGTTAATTGTTAGCCAGGAATACTAGGCAGAAGTTGCCTCACTGAAGCCGCAGAGTCTGTATGGGGTAAACTTCTTAGATAAACGCAACTGACAACTTTTGCAGTAAGATTAATTTTTGTATTAACAAGAATATAATTCTACTCTGTACTGTTTCCCTATGACCCTGTTACCTTTCAGTTAAGGTCACCATAAAATCGGAAAATAGGTTTACAATCACTTGACCTGCATAAAATGTTAATAGCCTCAAGGCCAGAAGATCATGTGCTAAAAATTACTATAGAATTAGAAAGCAAAAAAATCCTGCTTTTCCTAAAATTCAAAATGATGTAATGCTAATCCTGTGAAATCATGAGTAAACATCTTGTACCTTAAAAACATTCTGTGAAAGGGTATAAAACTGGTTGTCAGAAAGTAAAACACAGACTTGGGCCTATCAAGGCTAGTCTCACGTCTCTCTCTCTCTCTCTCGCCGACGCCGTTCATCCTGAGGGTACCCCCTGGATCATGTCGAGGCTGGATCCCGGCAAGTGGCACCACGAACAGGGAACCCGAAGGTAAGCCCCCCCCCCCATTGTTCAGTTTTCAGGACGGCTAGGACCCCACTAGGGTGCTGCAGGGCCCCCTGCATAAGATAGGTAGGGTGAGGAAAGTGGGTAGGCTTTAGGTTTCTTCTTTACAACCCTACTAGGGCGCTACAGGTCCCCCTACATAAGAAAGGTAGGGTAAGAAAAGTGGGTACGTTTCAGTTTCCTTCTTCTCTAAATTAAGCCTCTTCCTTTTTTCTCTTTTTTTCTTCTTCTAATTAGCAACAAAAATGGGTAACAGTGAGTTAAAAGAAAGACAACTTTTTATTGGAATCATAATGCAACTTCTTAACTACAGAGGAATTAAAGTTAAAAAGACCAGTGTTCAGTCCTTTTCCCCCTTTGTCCAAGAGCAATGTCCTTGTTTTCCAGAAGACAGCAGTTCTCCTGGGTTCCCTTACCCTCCTGCCCTCCACCCCGGTGCTCTTTCCAATGAGATCTCTTGCTTTCTCAGCACATGTGTCTCCTCCGACAATTCATTTATAAGAGCTCAGTTACGGGCCCTAGAAGGGGTCCCCCTTCCTGCAACTGGTGGGAACTCTTCTTCCCTGAGACTGACATCCTGACCACTCAGGGTACTCAGAGGCCAGCTTGCCTGCCAATGGACCAGACCCAGCGGCCGCAACTGGGACCCTTTTGTCCCTGGTCTCCTCCTGACACAGACAACTGGCCAGAGTGCCCCGACTAGTAAGGAACAAGAGACTTTATTGACCTCTTTCCCCTTCCCTCTCTCTGTCCTCTCCTTAGCCCTTCCTATCCCTCCCGTTTTTCTAATCCCCCAGTAATTTGGTCGAAGGGCCTCAGCTTGAGCTGAGGATTGGAGACTGATCACCTCCTCTTGGCAGAGAACTCGAATTCTGGTAGGGCCGAGTTCCAGTCCTCCCTTCTCTGGATGCCTGGGTACCTGCAGGTGGCAGGAGACGTCTGTAAGGCCACCCTTTTTGCCCCCCCCCTTTCCCGCCTCCTCCTCCTTCTCCTTTTCCTTTCCTCCTTAAAATCTTTGAAGACATCTGAAGTTCTGTGTCTATCTAGAAGGTTTTCTGAGAGACTGTATTCTTGTATTTAAGGGAGTGTCTGATGAGGACTGCCAGGTTTATATGTGTGTGTTTTAACTCTGTGTTCTGTGTTGTGATTTTTGATGGCTATTTTGCTTTTTGTTAGAACTTGATTTTCTTTCCCTGTGCCTTGAGACCAGGGAACACTTATCTAGACCATCTCTAACTCCTGAGACTGAGAGAAAAAGGGGAAAAGCCTTTAAAATTTTTTATTTATTTCAACTTTTTTATAAACTAGTAAATTTTATATTATAATATCTAATTCATCACCAAACTTAAAATATGAAGCTAGATCTCGCACTGTGTCTGTCTAAATATGTCTTGGTATATCTTTGTCTTTGGGTAGTATTTTTTAGGTTAATTTGTAAAAGAGCTCTATTTAATTGGCTTAAAAAAAAAAGGTAAGTGCTTACAAATCAAATAATTCTAAATTAAACAATAAATTCCAGGTTCAGGTAAACTAAAAAATATTCAATATTAAATACCTGATATTAATGTTTGTTTGTTGACCTATCTAATATAGACATGTCTTAGAGTAATTAACATCTAGTAAAATATTTTCATTATGCCTAGGTTTATTATAAGTTAAATGTTGTTATACTGTAATATCTGTTACAGGTTTGTCAGCAAGGAAAGTACCTCAAGTAAGAAACTTAAAAAAAAAGAAGGTAAGTGAGATATGAGCTTTTAAACTTTATTAAGATTAAAAATATCTGTCTAAAACAGTTTCTCTAGGTTTTGGTAACCTAAATTTCTAAAGTTGTGCTAAACTAATAGCAGAAGTTTATTAAATAGCTTGGTCATTTCCAAATAAAATAAGATTCTGAAACATTCATTACTGAATACTAACTTACAGAGAAACTAAAGATTTTAGACTATTAATAAATAATGTTTGATGCCATCCTGAGATGTTCATTAGAAATTTTTTAGAAATTATCACTGGTATTTATGTTCACCAATCTATAGAGTGCTAATATAAAGGTAAATTCTTGGTTGCTTAAAGAAAGTAGGATGTGTGTGTTCAGTAAAAAAGGTATAAAAAATAAAGTTACATTTTACGAAGGGAAAAGAAAGTAAGTCTGACTTACAGGTGGCTGTTTCAGGATGGGAGAACAAAGTAATGGGTACAAAAAGTGTTAAGAAGGCTTGATGGAAAGTACACTCCAAGGGAAGAGTTTTGTGCATAAATACAAGTTTTCTTGAGACGTTGAACTGCCTTTGATAATGGATTTTAAGTTTCTTTACCTCTAAAGTGGTCTGTTCTATGTTTACCTTTAAAATCTTTTTTACTTTGGCTAAGTAAATATATTATTTCACAGTGATCTATATGATTCTACCTGACAGAGTACTATAAACCCTTTTGATATTTATTGACAAAACTGCCTAAATAACTTGACTTCTAGCTGACTTTGGGATGCTTCAGAGGGCCCCTGAGACATCCCAAAGAGCTATTAAACTACCTGAGTTCATTTGACCTGTTAAATTGCATGGGAATTACTGTTGGAGGAGTGATAAATCTTCAGGTTATATTGTATGGTTGATGTTACTTATATAGATATCCTAGAAATTATGTGAAATTCATGAAAATCTGATATGTCCTGGTAAAATATTGTCAGTTATCATTTTAGCTATCACGTTAAAGTGTTAGAAGTCACAGCAATGACCAGGCTACAATTTAATTAGATTTTAAACATGCCTTGTATGGTTTCACTCTCATGCCTTTTAAAAAAATACTGCTAGTTCTTCGAGATTTATAAAAAGACTTTTCTAAGATTAACTAAAAAAAATTTGTTTGTTTGCTATCCAGTAAATTGGTAACAGACTGGAATTTAGTCTACTCTCTATGTTAAGAGAAAAAAGTTTTCTTAGAATGAATCTTTCAATAAATAAGTGTTATTTAAGATTATGGTACATATAAAAGCTCATTCTGCTTCTACCAAAAATAACCCCTCACTGTTAGACTTGTGCTATCTTAATGTCTTAAAACTGACAACGCCCCTGCTTACACTTCTAAACCTTTTCAAGCTTGAATATTGGGGCAACGACATTAAACCCATTCATACCCTTCGTCCCGTCACAGAACTCATCAGAGCAACCCCAAGCAGTGCAGGACTGGACCTCTGTTCCACCGTCACAACAATACTAACACCTGACTCCACCGCTGTGAAAGTTCCCACTGGTGTTCATGGCCCTTTGCCTAGAGAAACGATGGGACTATTAATAGGCAGGAGCCCCACATCCTTACATGGGATCACAGTGATTCCAGAAGTCATAGACTCAGACTATACTGGTGAAATTCAAATAATGGTGTCTCCCCCCACTAAGACTATTCAAATCTATAAAGGACAGAAAATAGCTCAGTTGCTGATGCTACCTTGTCATGCTGACACAAGAAAAGCAGCTTCAGCTGCCAAGTGTTGGGACAGGGGGTCTGATTCAAGTGATCATGCCTTTTGGGTTACACAAGTTACTCAAAAAAGACCTATGAAGACAATTCTAGTTAATGGTAAAAAGGTGACTGGCCTGCTAGACACGGGAGCAGACATTTCCTGTATTGCGGGCAGTGACTGGCCCAGTGCTTGGCCAACTCAAACCACAGCTAATGAGTTGGTTGGCATTGGTAGAGCACCTTCAGTGACAAAGAGCTCACAAATTTTACTTTGGTATGTAGATAAAGACTGCCAGGGACATTTTCAACCTTATGTAATTCCTTCATTGGGAGAGATATTTTTGCTCAGATGGGAGTTTTGCTGTATTGCCCAGATGAAAAGGTGGCTGCACAGATGTCGCAGATAAGTTATAATCCTTTTATGGGTCTGAGTAAAGATCAAGAGAGACAAATTGAGCCAGTTGTCCCAAAAATAAGAAGAGAGAGACAAGGCTTAAGATATCCAAATTTATAAGAGAGGCCATTGTTCTCGCCGCTGACCCCATAGTCTGGAAATCTCCTGATCCAGTGTGGGTGGAACAATGGCCTTTAAATTCAGAAAAACTTTCAGCAGCACGACAGTTAGTGAGAGAACAATTAAAGGCTGGACATATAGAGTCTTCAAATAGTCCATGGAACATGCCAGTTTTTGTAATAAAAAAAAAAATCGGGGAAATGGAGACTCTTGCAAGATCTAAGAGCAATAAATGCCACTATGTAAGATATGGGAGCCTTACAGCCTGGCCTTCCCTCCCCTGTGGCTGTTCCCCAAGGCTACAATGTTATAGTGATTGATCTTCAAGATTGCTTCTTTACTATTCCCTTAGACCCTCAAGATAAAAAGAGATTTGCCTTTAGTCTTCCCTCAGAAAATTTTAGACAACCTCATCAGAGATTTCAATGGAAGGTTCTTCCCCAGGGTATGAAAAATAGTCCCACATTGTGTCAAAAGTTTGTGGACGCTGCCCTACAAGGTATCAGGGAGAAACATCGGGATGTCTATCTAGTCCACTATATGGATGATATATTGCTAGCACACCCGGATAGGGTTTATTTACAGTAAGTTTTGATTAAATTGCAAGAGACTTTGAATCGCTGGGGCCTAAAGGTGGCCCCTGAAAAAATCCAAGTGAATATGCCTATAACATATGTGAGAAGAATCCTAAATAATGAAACAGTTACTCATGTACCTTTGCAGCTTAGAAAAGATAATTTGGTTACTTTAGATGATTATCAAAAGTTGTTAGGGGATATAAATTGGATTCGGCCCTTTTTAAAGTTGACTACTTCTGATCTTAAGCCTTTCTTTGACATTCTTCAAGGGGATCCAGACCCCACCTCTGCTAGAATGCTGACACCTGCAGCCAGGGAAGCCTTAATGAAGGTAGAAGAAGCTTTAGATAAAAATTATATTAAGAGACTTGATTATAGTATGGCATGGCAATTTATAGTGTTGCCCACAGCTGTGGCCCCTACAGGGGTGCTTTGGCAAGAGGGTCCCCTAGAATGGTTGCATTTACCTGTCACGGCCAAAAAGGTTGTGGCCTGTTATCCAGGACTAGTGGCTACTTTAATAATTAAAGGGAGACATAGAAGCATTGAAATGTTTGGAAAAGAACCATCTGAAATCATAGTGCCTTATAATAAAGAGCAACTAAATGCCCTTCTATCATTAAATGAAGACTGGCCAATTGTCATTGGTAATTATCCAGGACAAATTTTACACCATTTACTTGCTAGTCCTTTATTAAATTTCCTCTCACGACATCCGGTGATATTTCAAGAAAGGTGTCAAGTTTCCCCTATCGAGGGGGCAATGTTGGTGTTTACAGATGGGTCTTCTAATGGAAAGGCTGCTATTGTCACCCAGACTTCAAAAAGGGTTTTAAATACTGGGGAAACATCAGCCCAGAAAGCAGAATTAACAGCCGTGATAGAGGCGTTCAAAGAGTTTTTAGACCAGGCTTTTAATTTATTTTCTGACTCACAGTATGTAGTTAGGTTGTTCCCTCAAATTGAAACGGCTGTTTTACCAGAAAATAAAACCACAATTTTTATATTGTTATCTACCCTTCAACAGCAAATTTGGAAAAGGTCAAAACAATTCTATGTTGGACATATAAGAGCTCATTCTAATTTACCTGGACCCCTCCATACGTTTAACCAAGAGGCAGATTTGCTAACCCGAACCATAGTGGCCAGTGATTTTGAAGATGCTAAAGCCTCACATGCTATGCATCATCAAAATGCAACTGCCCTTCAATACCAGTTCCACATTCCTAGGGAATCTGCACTCGAGATTGTTAGAACATGTCAACTTTGCCCTACTTCAGTTCCCGCTTTGCTTTTTGGGGTAAATCCCCGTGGCTTACTACCTAATGTGCTTTGGCAGATGGATGTAACACATGTTCCTTCTTTTGGAAAACTATCCTTTGTGTATGTTACTGTAGATACCTTCTCCCATGTCATTGTGGCTACTGCCAGAATGGGAGAAGCCTATAAAGATGTAGTTCAACATCTTTTTGCCTGTTTTTCCTATTTAGGAATGCCAAAATCAATTAAGACAGACAATGCTCCAGTTTATACATCTAAGTCCCTTAAAAATTTCTGTGCCCAATTCGGTATATCCCACTCTACAGGAATTCCTTACAATCCCCAGGGACAAGCAATTGTAGAAAGGGCACATCAGACACTTAAAACACAAATTTCTAAATTACAAGAAGGGCAGTTCAAATACAGTTCTCCACACCACGTTTTGCAGCACGCCCTCTTTGTGCTCAATAACCTTAACGCTGATCAAGCCGGTTTAACAGCTATGTTCCGTCACTGGAACCCAGAACAAAAAGATATGAAACCTTTAGTAAAGTGGAAAGACCTCCTTTCCGGACTATGGAAGGGACCTGATCCCTTGCTAACCAGTGGGCGAGGGTATGCTTGTATTTTCCCACAGGGTGCTGACTCGCCAATTTAGATCCCAGACAGACTGATTTGCCATGTCGAAGTCCCCCAGACCTCCGGTTCCCTCGCAGCCTCAGCCACAAAAGAGGAAGAGCACTCCTCTGCCCTCGCCTCGGTCACTCACCCGGGAAGTCCAGCAGACTTGGAAATGACCGGCAACAGAGATCCCGGAGGAACCAATGGCGGATCCACCCACTAAACAGATGTCATGGCTTTGCATGAAAGATGGCGCCCAACCTCCTACTCCTTCACGTCGCAGAAGACCACCAGGACGTCCTGCGTGGACAACTCAACAAGCCTCCATACCCACATGGGGACAAATTAAGTCACTCTGTCATCAAGCACAGGGAATAGCTTCCCTGCAGGGATCTTCAGCCTCTCCCGAAAGGGTTTTTATTGCTATGCTTGCTTTACTGTCTTGTCAGGCAAGTGCTACCTCCTCTACTTCAGAAAAATACTGGGCATATTTCCCTGGTCCCCTGACCTTCCAAGTAGTTACTTGGAACAGCGACCCTATACGGGTCAACACAGACCAGCCTCATCTCTTGGGAGGATCCTATAGTTCTTATGATAAAGATCATTATCCCATCAATTTTAACTATACTTTTAGGGGATTAACAGATGACCTTCCCCTTTGCTTTAACTTCCCCCATAGTCATACAAGTGATCTCATCACTCCCTCTAAGGAGGGACGTGTTGGAGCCTCCAAAACAATTCTGACAGATTCTCCAGCATCAAAATTTTCAGACAATACAGGAGATCGGCTGGTTTGGATATTACAGGCTCATATGCCTGGGGTCCTTGACCCCTATAAATCTTTGTTCCTTAATGCTCCACCAAAATATCCAAATTGTATTGATGTTGCTCCATCAGATGTCATATGGAAAACTATAGACAACCGCCTGGGATACCCAGTATGGAAATCTTGTACTTATAATTCAAACATAGATTATAGAATACCGGGAGGTGGAAATTATTCGGTACAAGACTGGAGCAATCCAAATCCAAGTCAGAATCTAGGAGCTGTCAGTAGGCTTAGCAATTAAAATAATGATTCCCTCCCTTGGCCTTTGGTGCCCAGCAGATGGCATTATAATCAATTTGTTCCCCCCATGTTGTCCTATACAACTAAGGGTAAAACTTTTTGACAGCCAGAAATTTGGAGAGCCCTTGCTGCCACCTCCATTGTTACTTTAACTCGACCAGAAAACAATTCCACCTATTCTGTGCTGGCTTGTTTACCCTCCCCTTAGGTTTTTTTGTTTACTAATGATTCAAAAAGACTTCGTATACAAATGAATCATTCAGGTGGACCAAATATAGTCTACTGTGAACAATGCATGCTTTCATCCTGTTTAACCCCTCAATGTAATATTTGTTCTTTTGTGGTACTGCAACGTCCACCTTATCTTATGGTGCCTGTCAGAGTGAACGCCTATTGGTATGACAATTGTGGTTTAGCCGTTCTGCAACACCTACAAGATTTAATGTGTTCCCAACGGTTTGTAGGACTACTTATTCTAGGGATTTCAGCTTTGATAACAGCAATTACCTCTGTCACTGTGGCAGCGATATCCTTGACTCAACAAGTACATACCACTCAATATGTCAATGATATTTCAAAAAATGTTTCCTTAACTCTAGCTATGCAAGAGATTATAGATAGGAAATTAGAAGTAAAAATAGATGCCCTGGAAGAAGCAGTCATGCATATTGGAACTGAGTTACAGGCTTTAAGGGTAAAGTTAGCGTTATCCTGTCACGCTGATTATCAGTAGATCTGTGTAATGCCCCCCAAAAGTAAATGATATGGATTACAATGGAGAAAAGATTAAAAATCATATTTCGGGTATATGGAATAGCTCCAGCATTACTTTAGATCTTGGAGAGCTTCACGGTCAGATAAAAACATTAGAACATTCCCGCCTGGACTTTATTACTACAGGAGCTGCTAACGATATTTTTCATAACTTTTCTAACTTTATTACTGAAAAAAATATCCTATCAACTATTTTCAGTTATGCAGCTGTAGCAGCACTAGTTTTACTATTCATTATAATCCTTCCTTGCATCATCAGAACTCTCCGGCAGAGCACTCAAAAGCTTGCGACTCAGATCCATCTGGCTGTCTTAAAAAGTAAAAAAAGGGCGAGATGCCGGGAGCCAACACATGAGACCCTACCCCTAAAAAGGCCATAGGGGAGAAAACCTGATGGGCAAGGCGAATCAGGTTTTCAGGGGTTTCGAAAAAGTCAGCTCACGAAACCCTACCCCTAACAAGGCCGTAAGGGAGATAACCTGACAGGCAAGGCGAATCAGGTTTTCAGGGGTTTCGAAAAAGTCAGCTCACGAAACCCTACCCCTAACAAGGCCGTAAGAGAGAAAACCTGACGGGCAAGACGAATCAGGTTTTCAGGGGTTTTTGAAAAGGCTAGCTCACGAGATCCCACCCATGACAAGGTCACGAGGAGAAAGCCTGACAGGCAAGGCAGATCAGGTTTTCAGGGATTTTGAAAAGCTGCCCCCGGCTCTAACCTTAAAGATGATATCTGTCTTTCTGATGCCTGCCTCAATGGACTACTCCCTAATTTCTCTGACACAGACAGGAAGGCCTTCCCCGATCTCTTCCCAAATAAGAATCAATTTAGAACTTTAATCAATAAGTTTCCCAGGTGGTAGTTTTTTATGAGATTATTCAGGGTGAAAGGAGTGTTTTAATTCAAACACCTCTGCTGGTAGTTTTGTTAGCCAAATGCATTTATGCGCTTGGTACTAATATGCATGATTGCTTATAATATCCTAATCATAAAATAGCATGAAGAACCTGATTATATAAAAGCCCTAATAGACATAGAGCCCTTTTAAGGGGTAAAGGAGTCCTATTAGAAAACATAAGAAAATTATTCTATAGGTGGTTATTGGGTTGTGATTTGCTTGCTGTGTTTTGCTTGCTGTATTTTTGCCTTTAATGTGCTAAGGTTGTGTTATAAAAACCATTGTTAATATAGTTAAAGATCTAGACAAATAAGAACTTAGCCCTAGTGTGGTACCAATGAGACGGTTGTTAATTGTCAGTCAGGAGTACTAGGGCAGAAGTTGCCTCACTGAAGCCGCAGAGTCTGTATGGGGTAAACTTCTTAGATAAACGCAACTGACAACTTTTGCACTAAGATTAATTTTTGTATTAACAAGAATATAATTCTACTCTGTACTGTTTCCCTATGACCCTGTTACCTTTCAGTTAAGGTCACCATAAAATCGGAAAATAGGTTTACAATCACTTGACCTGCATAAAATGTTAATAGCCTCAAGGCCAGAAGATCATGTGCTAAAAACTACTATAGAATTAGAAAGCAAAAAAATCCTGCTTTTCCTAAAAATCAAAATGATGTATGCTAATCCTGTGAAATCATGAGTAAACATCTTGTACCTTAAAAACGTTCTGTGAAAGGGTATAAACCCAGTTATCAGAAAGTAAAACACAGACTTGGGCCTATCAAGGCTAGTCTCACGTCTCTTTCTCTCTCGCCAACGCGGTTCATCCTGAGGTACCACCTGGATCATGTCGAGGCTGGACCCCGGCAGCCTCTGAGGCAGGGCCGACCTAGGGGCACAGTGGGCCTCTTGCTCTCCCTGCTGCCCTGAGGCTGCTGGGCCAAAGAGGCCTTGGGCATCGACCCCCTTCCTGGCCTCTTCCCTCTGACCAGGCTGTCCAGGCTCCAGGCCCCTGCAGTGTGGAGAGAGCCCCTGCCAGAAACCTCCCCTTCAATTAGGCCTCAACTGAGGCCTAGGCAACAGGGGAAAGGCGCTAAGGGAATGAGCCTGGGGAGGCATCTGGGCATGCCTGGACACACTTCCCGCAGCCTGCCTCCTTGTGGGGCAGTACCCCCAGAGGCCAGGAACGTCTGGACAAGGCTGGCCTGGGGCAGGGTCCATGCTGGGACCTGCCCCTGGCCTGTGGGGCCTCTGAGCAGAACCGGCCCTCGCCGCTGGAAGACCTCCCCGGATGCCTCCAAAGGCCGGTTTGCAAGCACTCTCGCTGGCTGGCCGCCGCTCCCTCCCCGAGGGAGGCCCGCGTTTCCCATAAGCCACGAACTCTGCTCCCAAGCCTGGGAGAAAAGCGCTTCGGGGTGATCCTCTCTCAGGGCCCTTGTCCCAGAGCCTGGGGGAGAGGTATAGGCTCCACAATCCCAGGCCAAGGCAGAATCAAATGGACACGTCTGTTCTTGCCCCCTGCAACGTCAGAGAACTCGGGTGAGCAAGAGTCTGTCAGGCAGCTCCTGGGCAAGCACAGCAGCAGCACCTGTGTGGGAAGGGGCAGGGCCGACCTAGGGGCACAGTGGGCCTCTTGCTCTCCCTGCTGCCCTGAGGCTGCTGGGCCAAAGAAGCCTTGGACATCGACCCCCTTGCTGGCCTCTTCCCTCTAACCAGGATGTCTGGACTCCAGGCCCTTACAGTGTGGAGAGAGCCCCTGCCAGAAACCTCCCCTGCAAGTAGGCCTCAAATGAGGCCTAGGCACCAGGGTAAAGGCACTAAGGGAATGAGCCTGGGGAGGCGCCTGGGCATGTCGGGACACACTCCCTGCAGCCTGACCCATCGTGGGGCAGTACCCCAGGAGGCCAGGAAGGTCTGGACAAGGCAGGCCTGGAGCAGGGTCCATGCTGGGACCTGCCCCTGGCCTGTGGGGCCACAGAGCAAATCCAGCACTCTGCCGCTAGAAGACGTCCCCGGCCGACACCTGAGGGCATGTTTGCAAGCACTATACCCGAGGAAAGCCCACGTTTCCCGCAAGCCGCGCACTCTGCTTCCAAGCACGGGAGAAATATGATTAGTGGTGGTCCTCTCTCAGGGCCCTTGCCCCTGAGCCGGGGGCCAGCTAGGGGCTTCACACTCCCAGGCCAAGGCAGAACCACATGCACACGTCTTTTCCTGCCCCCTGCACCGTCAGAGAGCTTGGGTGAGCCAGAGTCTGTCAGGCAGCTCCTGGGCAAGCCCAGCAGCAGCGCCTGCCTGTGAAGGGGCAGGGCCGACCTAGGGGCACAGTGGGCCACTTGTTCCCCCTGCTGCCCTGAGGCTGCTGGGCCAAAGAGGCCTTGAGCATAGACCCTCTTGCTGGCCTCTTCCCTCTGACCAGGCGATCTGTGCTCCAGACCCTTGCAGTGTGGAGAAAGCCCCTGCCAGAAACCTCCCCACCAAGTAGGCCTCAAATGAGGCCTAGGCACCAGGGAAAAGGCGCTAACGGAATGAGCCTGGGGAGGTGCATGGGCATGTCTGGACACACTCCCTGCGACCTGCTCCTTCGTGGGGCAGTACCTCCGGAGGCCAGGAAGGACTGGGCAAGGCTGGCCTGCGTCAGGGTCCATGTTGGGACCTACCCGTGGCCTGTGGGTCCTCTGAGCAGGACCAACACTCTGCTGCTGGACGACCTCCCCGGCTGCATCCAAAGGCCAGTTTGCAAGCACTCTTGCCAGCTGGCCGCCGCTCCCTCCCCGACGGAGGCCCGTGTTTTCCGCAAGCCGCGCATTCTGATCCCAAGCCCGGGAGAACTGCGCTTGGGTGGTCCTCACTCAGGGCCTTGTTCCTGAGCCTGGGGGTCAGCGAGTGGCTCCAAACTCCCAGGCCATGTCAGAGCCACATGCACACGAGTCTTACTGCCCTCTGAACCATCAGACAACTCGGGTGAGCCAGAGTCTGTCAGGCATCTACTGGGCAAGCCCAGCAGCAGTGCCTGTGTGTGAACGGGCAGGGCCGACCTAGGGGTGCAGTGGGCCACTTGCTCTCCCTGCTGCCATGAGGCTGCTGAGCCAAAGATGCCTTGAGCATAGACCCCCTTGCTATCCTCTTCATCTGACCAGGCCGTCCGGGCTCCAGACAATTGTAGTGTGGAGAGAGCCCCTGCCGGAAAACACCCCTCAAAGTAGACCTCAAATGAGGCATAGGAACCATGGGAAAGGCGCTAAGGGAATGAGACTGGGGAGGTGCCTGGGCATGTCTGGACACATCTCCGCAGTCTGCCACTTCTTGGGGCAGTACCCCCGGAGGCCAGGAAGGTCGGTGCAAGGCTGGCCTGGGGCAAGGTCCATGCTGGGACCTGCCCGTGGCCTGTGGGGCCTCCGAGCAGAACCAGCATTCTGCCGCTGGAAGACCTCCCCGGGTGCCTCCGAAGGCCGGTTTGCAAGATCTCTTCCCGAGGGAGACCCGTGTTTCCGGCAAGCCACGCACTCTGCACTCAAGCCCAGGACAATAGCGCATAGGGGTGGTCCTCTCTCAGGTGCTTACCCCAGACCCTGGGGGACAGCTAGGGGCTCCACACACCCAGGTCAAGGCAGAACCACATGCACACATCTCTTCCTGCCCCCTGCACCGTCAGAGAGCTCGGGTGAGCCAGAGTCTGTCAGGCAGCTCCTGGGCAAGCCCAGGATCAGCGTCTGTGTGCGATGGGGCAGGGCCGACCTAGTGGCACTGTGGGCCACTTGCTCACCCTGCGGCCCTGAGACTGCTGGAACAAAGAGGCCTTGGGAATTGACCCCCTTGCTGGCCTCTTCCCTCTGACAAGTCCGTCCGGGCTCCAGTCCCTTGCAGTGTGGAGAGAGCCCCTGCCAGAGACCTCCCTTCCAAGTAGGCCTCAAATGAGGCCTAGGCACCAGGGGAAAGGCACTCAGGGAGTGAGCCTGGGGAGGCGCCTGGGCATGTCTGGACACACTCGCTGCAGCATGCTCCTTCGTGGGGCAGTACCCCCGGAGTCCAGGAAGGTCTGGTCAAGGCTGGCCTCTGGCAGGGTCCATGCTGGGACCTGGCCCTAGCCTGTGGGGACTCTGAGAAGAACCAGCATTCTGCCGCTGGAAGACCTACCAGGCTGATTCTAAAGGCCAGTTGCAAGCACTCTCGCTGGCTGGCCACCTCTCCCTCACCAAGGGAGGCCCGTGTTTCCAGCAAGCTGCGCACTCTGCAAACAAGCCTGGGAGAAAAGCACTTCAGGGTGTTGCTCTCTCAGGCCTTTGCCCCTGAGCCTGGGGGACAGCTAGGGGATCCACACACCCAGGCCAAGGCAAAACCACATGCCCACGTCTCTTCCAGCACTCTGCACCATCATAGAGCTCTGGTGAGCCACAGTCTGTCAGACAGCTCCTGGGCAAGCCCAGCAGCAGCACCTGTGTGTGAAGGGGCAGGGCTGACCAAGGGGCACAGTGGGCCACTTGCTCTCCCTGCTGCCCTGAGGCTGCTGGGCCAAAGATGCCTTGAGCATAGACCCCCTTGCTGGCCTCGTCCCGCTGACCAGGCAATCCGTGCTCCAGACCCTTGAATTGTGGAGAGAGCCCCTGCCAGAAACCTCCCCTCCAAGTAGGCCTCAAATGAGGCCTAGGCACCAGGGAAAAGGCGCTCAGGGGATGAGCCTGGGGAGGTGCTTGGGTATGTCTGGAAACACTCCCCGCAGCCTGCCCCTTCGTGGGGCAGTACCCCCAGAGGCCAGGAAGGTCTGGGCAAGGCTGGACTGGGGCAGGGTCCATGCTGGGACCTGCCCCTGTCCTTTGGGTAATCTGAGCAAAACCAAAACTCTGCCGCTAGAAGACCTCCCCGGCTGCCTCCAAAGGCCTGTTTGCAAGCACTCTCACCGGCTGGCCGCCTCGCCGTCACTGAGGGAGGCCCGCGTTTCCCGCAAGCCGCGCACTCTGCTCCCAAGGCTGGGAGAAAAGCACTTCAGAGTGTGCCTCTCTCAGGCCTTTGCCCCTGAGCCTGAGGAACAGCTAGGGGCTCCAACACCCAGGCCAAGGCAGAACCACATGCCCACGTCTCTTGCGACCCTCTGCACCGTCAGAGAGCTCGGGTGAGCCACAGTCTGTCAGGCAGCTCCTGGGCAAGCCCAACAGCAGCACCTATGTGTGAAGGGGCAGGGCCGACCTAGGGGCATATTGGGCCACTTGCTCTCCCTGCTGCCCTGAGGCTGTGGCCAAAGAGGCCTTGGGCATCGACCCCCTTTGTGGCCTCTTCCCTCTGACCAGGCCGTCCGGGCTCCAGGCCCTTGCAGTGTGGAGAGAGACCCTGCCAGAAACCTCACCTCCAAGTAGGCCTCAAATGAGGCCTAGGCACCAGGGGAAAGGTGCTCAGGGAGTGAGCCTGGGGAGATGCCTTGGTATGCCTGGACACACTCCCCACAGCCTGCCCCTTCATGGGGCAGTACCCCCGGAGGCCAGGAAGGTCTGGGCAAGGCTGGCCTGGGGCAGGGTCAAAGCTGGAACCTGACCCTGGCCTGTGGGACCTCTGAGCAGAGCTAGCACTCTGCCGCTGGAAGACCTCCCCAGGTGCCTCCAAAGGCCGGTTTGCAAGATCTCTTCCCAAGGGAGACCCACATATCTGGCAAGCCACGCACTCTGTACCCAAGTCCAAGACAATAGCGCATCGGGGTGGTCCTCTCTCAGGCCCTTGCCACAGACCCTGGGGGACAGCTAGGGCCTCCACACACCAGGTCAAGGCAGAACCATATGCACACATCTCTTCCTGCCCCCTGCACCGTCAGAGAGCTTAGGTGAGACAGAGTCTGTCAGGCAGCTCCTGGGCAGGCACAGCAGGAGCGCCTGTGTGTGATTGGGCTGGGCCAACCTAGCGGCATGGTGGGCCACGTGCTCACCCTGCTGCCCTGAGGCTGCTGGGCCAAAGAGGCCTTGGGCATCGCACCCATTGCTGGCCTCTTCCCTCTGACCAGGCCTTCCTGGCTCAAGTCCCTTGCAGTGTGGAGAGAGCCCCTGCCAGAGACCTCCCCTCCACGAAGCCCTCAAATGAGGCCTAGGCACCAGGGGAAAGGCGCTCAGGGAGTGAGCGCTGCACCTGGAGAGGCGCCTGTGCATGTCTGGACACACTCCCTGCAGTGTGCTCCTTCATGGGGCAGTAGCCCCGGAGGCCAGGAAGGTCTGGGCAAGGCTGGCCTGGGGCAGAGTCCTTGCTGGGACCTGCCACTAGCCTCTGGGGCCTCTGAGAAGAACCAGCATTCTGCCGCTGGAAGACCTCCCAGGCTGCCTCCAAAGGCCGGTTGCAAGCACTCTCGCCGGCTGGCCACCTCTCCCTCACTGAGGGAGGCCCACGTTTCCCGCAATCCACGCACTCTGTACCCAAGCCGTGGAGAAAAGCATTTCGGGGTGTTCCTCCCTTAGGCCTTTGCCCCTGATCCTGGGGGACAGCTAGGGGATCCACACACACAGGCCAAGGCAGAACCACATGCACACATCTTTTCCGGCCCTCTGTACCGTCGGCTGAGCTAGAGTTTGTCAGGCAGCTCCTGGGCAAGGCCAGCAGCAGCGCCTGTCTGTGAAGGGGCATGACCGGCCTAGGGGCTCAGTGGGCCACTTTCTCTCACTGCTGCACTGAGGTTGTTGGGCCAAAAAGGCCCTGGGCAAAGACCCCCTTGCTGGCCTCTTCCCGCTAACCAGGCAATCCGTGCTCCAGCCCCTTGCAGTGTGGAGAGAGCCCCTGCCAGAAACCTCCCTGCCAAGTAGGCCTCAAATGAGGCCTAGGCACCAGGGGAAAGACGCTAATGGAAAGAGCCTGGGGAGGCGCCTGAGCATGTCTGGACACACTCCCCGCGACCTGCCCCTTCGTGGGGCAGTACCCCCGGAGGCCAGGAAGGTCTGGGAAAGGCTACCCTGGTTCAGGGTCCATGCTGGGACCTGCCCCTGGCCTTTGGGTCCTCTGAGTAGAACCAACACTCTGCAGCTGGAAAACCTCCCCGGCTGCCTCCAAAGGCCTGTTTGCAAGCACTCTCACCGGCTGGCCGCCTCGCCCTCACTGAGGGAGACCCGCATATCCTGCAAGCCGCGCACTCTGCTCCCAAGTCAAGGAGAATAGCAGTTCGGGGTTTTCTTCTCTCAGGCCTTTGCCCCTGAGCCTGGGGGACAACTAGGGCCTCCACACACACAGGCCAAGGCAGAACCACATGCACACGTCTTTTCCTGCCCTTTGCACCGTCAGAGAGCTCGGGTGAGCCAGAGTCTGTCAGGCAGCTCCTGGGCAAGCCCAGAAGCAGCGCCTGTGTGTGATGTGGCAGGGCCGACCTAGGGGCACTGAAGGCCACTTGCTCACCCTGCTGCCCTGAAGCTGCTGGGACAAAGAGGCCTTGGGCATCGAACCCCTTGCTGGCCTCTTCCCTCTGACCAGGCCGTCCGGCTCCAGTCCCTTTCAGTGTGCAGAGAGGCCCTGCCAGAATCCGCCCCTCCAAGTAGGCCTCAAATGAGGCATAGGAACCATGGGCAAGCCGCTCAGGGAATGAGCCTGGGGAGGTCCCTGGGCATGTCTGGACACACTACCCGTCGCCTGCCCCTTCGTGAAGCAGTATCCCCGGAGGCCAGGAAGGTCTGGTCAAGGCTGGCCTGGGGCAGGGTCGGTGCTGGGATCTGCCCCTGGCCTGTGGGGCTTCTGAGCAGAACCAGCAGTGTGCCCCTGGAAGACCTCACTGGCAGCCTCCAAAGGCTGGTTTGCAAGCACTCTCGGTGGCTAGGCACCTCTCCCTCACCTAGGAACACCCGTGATTTACGCAAGCCACACACTTTGCTCCCAAGCCCAGGAGAAAAGCGCTTTGGTTGTCCATTCTAAGGGCCTTGCCCCTGAGCCTGGGGGACAGCTAGGGGCTCCAAACTCCCAGGCCAAGGCAGAGCCACATGCACACGAGTCTTCCTGCCCCCTGCATTTTCAGAGAGCTCAGGTGAGCCAGAGTCGGTTAGGCAGCACCTGGGCAAGCCCAGCAGCAGCGCCTGAGTGTGAAGGGGCAGGGGCGACCTAGGGGCACAGTGGGCCAAACCTCCCCTCCAAGTAGGCCTCAAATGAGGCCTAGGAATCATGGGAAAGGCGCTAAGTGAATGAGAATGGGGAGGCCCCTGGGCAAGTCTGGACACACTCCCTGCCACCTGCCCCTTCGTGGGGCAGTACCCAAGAGGCCAGGAAGGTCTGTTCAAGGCTGGCCTGGGGCAGGGTCCTTGCTGGGACCTGCCCCTGGCATGTGGGGCCTCTGAGCAGAACCAGCACTGTGCCGTTGGAAGACCTCACCAGCAGCCCCCAAAGGCCGGTTTGCAAGCACCTCCCAGGCTGGCCGCCTCTCCCTCACCGAGGGAAGCCCGCGTTTCCCACAAGCCGCGCACTCTGCTCCCAAGCCTGGGAGAAAAGTGCTTCGGGGTGTTCCTCTCTCAGTCCTTTGCCCCTGAGCCTGGGAGACAGCTAGGGGCTCCACACACCCAGGCCAATGCGGAGCCACATGCACACGTATTATATTGCCCCCTGCTCCGTCAGAGAGCTTGCGTGAGCCAGAGTATGTCAGGCAGCTCCTGGGAAAGCCCAGCAGCAGCGCCTGTGTGTGATGGGGCAGGGCTGACCAAGGGGCACTGAAGGCCGCTTGCTCACCCTGCTGCCCTGAGACTGCTGGGAAAAATAGTTCTTGGGCATCGACCCCCTTGCTGGCCTTTTCCCTCTGACCAGGCCGTCCGTGCTCCAGACCCTTGCAGTGTGGAGAGAGGTCCTGCCAGAAACCTCCCCTACAAGTACCCTCAAATGAGGCCTAGGAACCATGGGAAAGGCGCTCAGGGATTGAACCTGGGGAGGTGCCTGGGCATGCCTGGACACACACCCCGCCGCCTGCCCCTTCGTGAGGCAGTACCCACGGAGTCCAGGAAGGTCAGGTCAAGGCTGGCCTGGGGCAGGGTCCGAGCTGGGACCTGCCACGGTCCTGTGGGGTCTCTGAGCAGAACCAGCACTGTGCCAATGGAAGACCTCGCCGGCAGCCTCCAAAGGCCGGTTTGCAAGCACTCTCGCCGGCTGGCCACCTCTCCCTCACCGAGGGAGGCCCGCGATTCCCGCAAGCCACGCACTCTACTCACAAGCCCAGGAGAAAAGCGCTTGGGTGGTCCCGTCTCAGGGCCTTGCCCCTGAGCCTGGGGGACAGCGAGTGGCTACACAAACCCAGGCCAAGGCACAACCACATGCACACGAGTCTTCCTGCCCCCTGAACTGTCAGAGAGCTCGGGTGAGCCAGAGTCTGTCAGGCAGCTCCTGGGCAAGACCAGCAGGAGCGCCTGTGTGTGAAGGGGCAGGGCTGGCCTAGGGGCAAAGTGGGCCACTTGCTCTTCCTGCTGCCCTCAGGCTGCTGGGCCGAAGAGGCCATGGACAACGACCCCCGTGCAGGCCTCTTCCCTCTGACCAGGCCGTCCGGGATCCAGTCCCTTGCACTGTGAAGAGAGCCCCTGCCAGAAACCTCCCCTCCAAGTAGGCCTCAAACGAGGCCTAGGAACCTGGGAAAAGGCGCTCAGGGAATGAGCCTGGGGAGGAGCCTGGGCATGTCTGGACACACTCCCCGCAGCGTTCTCCTTCGTGGGGCAGTACCCCCGGAGGCCAGGAAGGTCTGGTCAAGGCTGGCCTGGGTCAGGGTCCAGGCTGGGACCTGCCCCTGGCCTTTGGGTCCTCTGAGTAGAACCAACACTCTGCAGCTGGAAGACCTCCCCGGCTGTCTCCAAAGGCCTGTTTGCAAGCACTCTCGCCGGCTGGCCACCTCGCATTCACTGAGGGAGGCCGGCGTATCCCGCAAGCCGCGCACTCTGCTCCCAAGCCTGGGAGAAAAGCACTTCTGAGTGTTCTTCTCTCAGGCCTTTGCCCCTGAGCCTGGGGGACAGCTAGGGGCTCCACACACCAAGACCAAGGCAGAACCACATGCCCACGTCTCTTCCGGCCCTCTGCACCGTCAGAGAGCTCAGGTGATCCAGAGTATGTCAGGCAGCTCATGGGAAAAACCCAGCAGCAGCCCCTGTGTGTGAAGGGGCAGGGCCAACCTTGGGGCACAGTGGCCACTTGCTCTTCCTGCTGCCCTGAGGCTGCTGGGCCAAAGAGGCCTTGGGGATCAAACCCCTTGCTGGCCTCTTCCCTCTGACCAGACCGTCCGGGCTCCAGTCCCCTGCAGTGTGGAGAGAGGCCCTGCCAGAAACCTCCCCTCCTAGTAGGACTCAAATGAGGTCTAGGAATCATGGGAAGGCGCTAATGGATTGAGACTGGGGAGAGGACTGGGCATGTCTGATCACACTCCCTGCCACCTGCCCCTTCGTGGGGCAGTACCCCCGGAGGACAGGAAGGTCTGGTCAAGGCTGGCCTGGGGCAGGGTCCTTGCTGGGACCTGCCCCTGGCCTGTTGGGGCTCTGAGCAGAACCAGCATTGTGCCGTTGGAGAACCTCACCCGCAGATTCCAAATGCCGGTTTGCAAGCACTCTCGCCACCTGGCCTCTTCTCCCTCACTGAGGGAGGCCCGCGTTTCCCGCAAGCCGCGCACTCTGCTTCCAAGCCAAGGAGAATAGCAGTTCGGGGTGTTCCTCTCTCAGGCGTTTGCCCCTGAGCCTGGGAGACAACTAGGGTATCCACACACCCAGGCCAATGCAGAACCACATGCACACGTCTCTTCCGGCCCTCTGCACCGTCAGAGAGCTCGAGTGAGGCACAGTCTGTTAGGCAGCTCCTGGGCAAGCCCAGCAGCAGTGCCTGTGTGTGAAGGGGCAGGGCCGACCAAGGGGCACATTGGGCCACTTGCTCATCCTGCTGCCATGACGCTGCTGGGCCAAAGAGGCCTTGGGCATCGTCCCCCTTGCTGGCCTCTTTCCTCTGACCAAGCCCTCTGGGCTCCAGGCCCTTGCAGTGTGGAGATAGCCCATGCCAGAAACCTCCCCTCCAAGTAGGCCTCAAATGAGGCCTAGGCACCAGGGAAAAAACGCTAATGGAATGAGCCTGGGAAGGTGCCTGAGCATGACTGGACACACCTCCGCAGCCTGCTCCTTCGTGGGGCAGTACCCTCGGAGGCCAGGACGGTCTGGGCAAGGCTCTCCTGGGGCAGGGTCCATGCTGGAACCTGCGCGTGTCCTGTGGGGCCCCAGAGAAAATCCAGCACTCTGCCGCTAGAAGACCTCCCTGGCTGCCTCCAAAGGCCAGTTTGCAAGCACTCTCCCCGAGGGAGGCCCGCGATTCCCGCAAGCTGAGCACACTGCTCCCAAGCCCGGGAGAAAAGCGCTTCGGGGTGGTCCTCTCTCAGGGCCCTTGCCCCTGAGCCTGGGAGCCAGCTAGGGGCTCCACACTCCCAGGCCAAGGCAGAACCACATGCACACGTCTTTTCCTGCCCTTTGCACCGTCAGAGAGCTCGGGTGAGCCAGAGTCTGTCAGGCAGCTCCTGGGCAAGCCCAGAAGCAGCGCCTGTGTGTGATGTGGCAGGGCCGACCTAGGGGCACTGAAGGCCACTTGCTCACCCTGCTGCCCTGAGACTGCTGGGAAAAATAGTTCTTGGGCATCGACCCCCTTGCTGGCCTTTTCCCTCTGACCAGGCCGTCCGTGCTCCAGACCCTTGCAGTGTGGAGAGAGGTCCTGCCAGAAACCTCCCCTACAAGTACCCTCAAATGAGGCCTGGGAACCATGGGAAAGGCGCTCAGGGATTGAACCTGGGGAGGTGCCTGGGCATGCCTGGACACACACCCCGCCGCCTGCCCCTTCGTGAGGCAGTACCCACGGAGTCCAGGAAGGTCAGGTCAAGGCTGGCCTGGGGCAGGGTCCGAGCTGGGACCTGCCACGGTCCTGTGGGATCTCTGAGCAGAACCAGCACTGTGCCAATGGAAGACCTCGCCGGCAGCCTCCAAAGGCCGGTTTGCAAGCACTCTCGCCGGCTGGCCACCTCTCCCTCACCGAGGGAGGCCCGCGATTCCCGCAAGCCACGCACTCTACTCACAACTCCAGGAGAAAAGCGCTTGGGTGGTCCCGTCTCAGGGCCTTGCCCCTGAGCCTGGGGGACAGCGAGTGGCTACACAAACCCAGGCCAAGGCACAACCACATGCACACGAGTCTTCCTGCCCCCTGAACTGTCAGAGAGCTCGGGTGAGCCAGAGTCTGTCAGGCAGCTCCTGGGCAAGACCAGCAGGAGCGCCTGTGTGTGAAGGGGCAGGGCTGGCCTAGGGGCAAAGTGGGCCACTTGCTCTTCCTGCTGCCCTCAGGCTGCTGGGCCGAAGAGGCCATGGACAACGACCCCCGTGCAGGCCTCTTCCCTCTGACCAGGCCGTCCGGGATCCAGTCCCTTGCACTGTGAAGAGAGCCCCTGCCAGAAACCTCCCCTCCAAGTAGGCCTCAAACGAGGCCTAGGAACCTGGGAAAAGGCGCTCAGGGAATGAGCCTGGGGAGGAGCCTGGGCATGTCTGGACACACTCCCCGCAGCGTTCTCCTTCGTGGGGCAGTACCCCCGGAGGCCAGGAAGGTCTGGTCAAGGCTGGCCTGGGTCAGGGTCCAGGCTGGGACCTGCCCCTGGCCTTTGGGTCCTCTGAGTAGAACCAACACTCTGCAGCTGGAAGACCTCCCCGGCTGTCTCCAAAGGCCTGTTTGCAAGCACTCTCGCCGGCTGGCCACCTCGCATTCACTGAGGGAGGCCGGCGTATCCCGCAAGCCGCGCACTCTGCTCCCAAGCCTGGGAGAAAAGCACTTCTGAGTGTTCTTCTCTCAGGCCTTTGCCCCTGAGCCTGGGGGACAGCTAGGGGCTCCACACACCAAGACCAAGGCAGAACCACATGCCCACGTCTCTTCCGGCCCTCTGCACCGTCAGAGAGCTCAGGTGATCCAGAGTATGTCAGGCAGCTCATGGGAAAAACCCAGCAGCAGCCCCTGTGTGTGAAGGGGCAGGGCCAACCTTGGGGCACAGTGGCCACTTGCTCTTCCTGCTGCCCTGAGGCTGCTGGGCCAAAGAGGCCTTGGGGATCAAACCCCTTGCTGGCCTCTTCCCTCTGACCAGACCGTCCGGGCTCCAGTCCCCTGCAGTGTGGAGAGAGGCCCTGCCAGAAACCTCCCCTCCTAGTAGGACTCAAATGAGGTCTAGGAATCATGGGAAGGCGCTAATGGATTGAGACTGGGGAGAGGACTGGGCATGTCTGATCACACTCCCTGCCACCTGCCCCTTCGTGGGGCAGTACCCCCGGAGGACAGGAAGGTCTGGTCAAGGCTGGCCTGGGGCAGGGTCCTTGCTGGGACCTGCCCCTGGCCTGTTGGGGCTCTGAGCAGAACCAGCATTGTGCCGTTGGAGAACCTCACCCGCAGATTCCAAATGCCGGTTTGCAAGCACTCTCGCCACCTGGCCTCTTCTCCCTCACCGAGGGAGGCCCGCGTTTCCCGCAAGCCGCGCACTCTGCTTCCAAGCCAAGGAGAATAGCAGTTCGGGGTGTTCCTCTCTCAGGCGTTTGCCCCTGAGCCTGGGAGACAACTAGGGTATCCACACACCCAGGCCAATGCAGAACCACATGCACACGTCTCTTCCGGCCCTCTGCACCGTCAGAGAGCTCGAGTGAGGCACAGTCTGTTAGGCAGCTCCTGGGCAAGCCCAGCAGCAGTGCCTGTGTGTGAAGGGGCAGGGCCGACCAAGGGGCACATTGGGCCACTTGCTCATCCTGCTGCCATGACGCTGCTGGGCCAAAGAGGCCTTGGGCATCGTCCCCCTTGCTGGCCTCTTTCCTCTGACCAAGCCCTCTGGGCTCCAGGCCCTTGCAGTGTGGAGATAGCCCATGCCAGAAACCTCCCCTCCAAGTAGGCCTCAAATGAGGCCTAGGCACCAGGGAAAAAACGCTAATGGAATGAGCCTGGGAAGGTGCCTGAGCATGACTGGACACACCTCCGCAGCCTGCTCCTTCGTGGGGCAGTACCCTCGGAGGCCAGGACGGTCTGGGCAAGGCTCTCCTGGGGCAGGGTCCATGCTGGAACCTGCGCGTGTCCTGTGGGGCCCCAGAGCAAATCCAGCACTCTGCCGCTAGAAGACCTCCCTGGCTGCCTCCAAAGGCCAGTTTGCAAGCACTCTCCCCGAGGGAGGCCCGCGATTCCCGCAAGCTGAGCACACTGCTCCCAAGCCCGGGAGAAAAGCGCTTCGGGGTGGTCCTCTCTCAGGGCCCTTGCCCCTGAGCCTGGGAGCCAGCTAGGGGCTCCACACTCCCAGGCCAAGGCAGAACCACATGCACACGTCTTTTCCTGCCCTTTGCACCGTCAGAGAGCTCGGGTGAGCCAGAGTCTGTCAGGCAGCTCCTGGGCAAGCCCAGAAGCAGCGCCTGTGTGTGATGTGGCAGGGCCGACCTAGGGGCACTGAAGGCCACTTGCTCACCCTGCTGCCCTGAAGCTGCTGGGACAAAGAGGCCTTGGGCACCGAACCCCTTGCTGGCCTCTTCCCTCTGACCAGGCCGTCCGGCTCCAGTCCCTTTCAGTGTGCAGAGAGGCCCTGCCAGAATCCGCCCCTCCAAGTAGGCCTCAAATGAGGCATAGGAACCATGGGCAAGCCGCTCAGGGAATGAGCCTGGGGAGGTCCCTGGGCATGTCTGGACACACTACCCGTCGCCTGCCCCTTCGTGAAGCAGTATCCCCGGAGGCCAGGAAGGTCTGGTCAAGGCTGGCCTGGGGCAGGGTCGGTGCTGGGATCTGCCCCTGGCCTGTGGGGCTTCTGAGCAGAACCAGCAGTGTGCCCCTGGAAGACCTCACTGGCAGCCTCCAAAGGCTGGTTTGCAAGCACTCTCGGTGGCTAGGCACCTCTCCCTCACCTAGGAACACCCGTGATTTACGCAAGCCACACACTTTGCTCCCAAGCCCAGGAGAAAAGCGCTTTGGTTGTCCATTCTAAGGGCCTTGCCCCTGAGCCTGGGGGACAGCTAGGGGCTCCAAACTCCCAGGCCAAGGCAGAGCCACATGCACACGAGTCTTCCTGCCCCCTGCATTTTCAGAGAGCTCAGGTGAGCCAGAGTCGGTTAGGCAGCACCTGGGCAAGCCCAGCAGCAGCGCCTGAGTGTGAAGGGGCAGGGGCGACCTAGGGGCACAGTGGGCCAAACCTCCCCTCCAAGTAGGCCTCAAATGAGGCCTAGGAATCATGGGAAAGGCGCTAAGTGAATGAGAATGGGGAGGCCCCTGGGCAAGTCTGGACACACTCCCTGCCACCTGCCCCTTCGTGGGGCAGTACCCAAGAGGCCAGGAAGGTCTGTTCAAGGCTGGCCTGGGGCAGGGTCCTTGCTGGGACCTGCCCCTGGCATGTGGGGCCTCTGAGCAGAACCAGCACTGTGCCGTTGGAAGACCTCACCAGCAGCCCCCAAAGGCCGGTTTGCAAGCACCTCCCAGGCTGGCCGCCTCTCCCTCACCGAGGGAAGCCCGCGTTTCCCACAAGCCGCGCACTCTGCTCCCAAGCCTGGGAGAAAAGTGCTTCGGGGTGTTCCTCTCTCAGTCCTTTGCCCCTGAGCCTGGGAGACAGCTAGGGGCTCCACACACCCAGGCCAATGCGGAGCCACATGCACACGTATTATATTGCCCCCTGCTCCGTCAGAGAGCTTGCGTGAGCCAGAGTATGTCAGGCAGCTCCTGGGAAAGCCCAGCAGCAGCGCCTGTGTGTGATGGGGCAGGGCTGACCAAGGGGCACTGAAGGCCGCTTGCTCACCCTGCTGCCCTGAGACTGCTGGGAAAAATAGTTCTTGGGCATCGACCCCCTTGCTGGCCTTTTCCCTCTGACCAGGCCGTCCGTGCTCCAGACCCTTGCAGTGTGGAGAGAGGTCCTGCCAGAAACCTCCCCTACAAGTACCCTCAAATGAGGCCTAGGAACCATGGGAAAGGCGCTCAGGGATTGAACCTGGGGAGGTGCCTGGGCATGCCTGGACACACACCCCGCCGCCTGCCCCTTCGTGAGGCAGTACCCACGGAGTCCAGGAAGGTCAGGTCAAGGCTGGCCTGGGGCAGGGTCCGAGCTGGGACCTGCCACGGTCCTGTGGGGTCTCTGAGCAGAACCAGCACTGTGCCAATGGAAGACCTCGCCGGCAGCCTCCAAAGGCCGGTTTGCAAGCACTCTCGCCGGCTGGCCACCTCTCCCTCACCGAGGGAGGCCCGCGATTCCCGCAAGCCACGCACTCTACTCACAAGCCCAGGAGAAAAGCGCTTGGGTGGTCCCGTCTCAGGGCCTTGCCCCTGAGCCTGGGGGACAGCGAGTGGCTACACAAACCCAGGCCAAGGCACAACCACATGCACACGAGTCTTCCTGCCCCCTGAACTGTCAGAGAGCTCGGGTGAGCCAGAGTCTGTCAGGCAGCTCCTGGGCAAGACCAGCAGGAGCGCCTGTGTGTGAAGGGGCAGGGCTGGCCTAGGGGCAAAGTGGGCCACTTGCTCTTCCTGCTGCCCTCAGGCTGCTGGGCCGAAGAGGCCATGGACAACGACCCCCGTGCAGGCCTCTTCCCTCTGACCAGGCCGTCCGGGATCCAGTCCCTTGCACTGTGAAGAGAGCCCCTGCCAGAAACCTCCCCTCCAAGTAGGCCTCAAACGAGGCCTAGGAACCTGGGAAAAGGCGCTCAGGGAATGAGCCTGGGGAGGAGCCTGGGCATGTCTGGACACACTCCCCGCAGCGTTCTCCTTCGTGGGGCAGTACCCCCGGAGGCCAGGAAGGTCTGGTCAAGGCTGGCCTGGGTCAGGGTCCAGGCTGGGACCTGCCCCTGGCCTTTGGGTCCTCTGAGTAGAACCAACACTCTGCAGCTGGAAGACCTCCCCGGCTGTCTCCAAAGGCCTGTTTGCAAGCACTCTCGCCGGCTGGCCACCTCGCATTCACTGAGGGAGGCCGGCGTATCCCGCAAGCCGCGCACTCTGCTCCCAAGCCTGGGAGAAAAGCACTTCTGAGTGTTCTTCTCTCAGGCCTTTGCCCCTGAGCCTGGGGGACAGCTAGGGGCTCCACACACCAAGACCAAGGCAGAACCACATGCCCACGTCTCTTCCGGCCCTCTGCACCGTCAGAGAGCTCAGGTGATCCAGAGTATGTCAGGCAGCTCATGGGAAAAACCCAGCAGCAGCCCCTGTGTGTGAAGGGGCAGGGCCAACCTTGGGGCACAGTGGCCACTTGCTCTTCCTGCTGCCCTGAGGCTGCTGGGCCAAAGAGGCCTTGGGGATCAAACCCCTTGCTGGCCTCTTCCCTCTGACCAGACCGTCCGGGCTCCAGTCCCCTGCAGTGTGGAGAGAGGCCCTGCCAGAAACCTCCCCTCCTAGTAGGACTCAAATGAGGTCTAGGAATCATGGGAAGGCGCTAATGGATTGAGACTGGGGAGAGGACTGGGCATGTCTGATCACACTCCCTGCCACCTGCCCCTTCGTGGGGCAGTACCCCCGGAGGACAGGAAGGTCTGGTCAAGGCTGGCCTGGGGCAGGGTCCTTGCTGGGACCTGCCCCTGGCCTGTTGGGGCTCTGAGCAGAACCAGCATTGTGCCGTTGGAGAACCTCACCCGCAGATTCCAAATGCCGGTTTGCAAGCACTCTCGCCACCTGGCCTCTTCTCCCTCACCGAGGGAGGCCCGCGTTTCCCGCAAGCCGCGCACTCTGCTTCCAAGCCAAGGAGAATAGCAGTTCGGGGTGTTCCTCTCTCAGGCGTTTGCCCCTGAGCCTGGGAGACAACTAGGGTATCCACACACCCAGGCCAATGCAGAACCACATGCACACGTCTCTTCCGGCCCTCTGCACCGTCAGAGAGCTCGAGTGAGGCACAGTCTGTTAGGCAGCTCCTGGGCAAGCCCAGCAGCAGTGCCTGTGTGTGAAGGGGCAGGGCCGACCAAGGGGCACATTGGGCCACTTGCTCATCCTGCTGCCATGACGCTGCTGGGCCAAAGAGGCCTTGGGCATCGTCCCCCTTGCTGGCCTCTTTCCTCTGACCAAGCCCTCTGGGCTCCAGGCCCTTGCAGTGTGGAGATAGCCCATGCCAGAAACCTCCCCTCCAAGTAGGCCTCAAATGAGGCCTAGGCACCAGGGAAAAAACGCTAATGGAATGAGCCTGGGAAGGTGCCTGAGCATGACTGGACACACCTCCGCAGCCTGCTCCTTCGTGGGGCAGTACCCTCGGAGGCCAGGACGGTCTGGGCAAGGCTCTCCTGGGGCAGGGTCCATGCTGGAACCTGCGCGTGTCCTGTGGGGCCCCAGAGCAAATCCAGCACTCTGCCGCTAGAAGACCTCCCTGGCTGCCTCCAAAGGCCAGTTTGCAAGCACTCTCCCCGAGGGAGGCCCGCGATTCCCGCAAGCTGGGCACACTGCTCCCAAGCCCGGGAGAAAAGCGCTTCGGGGTGGTCCTCTCTCAGGGCCCTTGCCCCTGAGCCTGGGAGCCAGCTAGGGGCTCCACACTCCCAGGCCAAGGCAGAACCACATGCACACGTCTTTTCCTGCCCTTTGCACCGTCAGAGAGCTCGGGTGAGCCAGAATCTGTCAGGCAGCTCCTGGGCAAGCCCAGAAGCAGCGCCTGTGTGTGATGTGGCAGGGCCGACCTAGGGGCACTGAAGGCCACTTGCTCACCCTGCTGCCCTGAAGCTGCTGGGACAAAGAGGCCTTGGGCACCGAACCCCTTGCTGGCCCCTTCCCTCTGACCAGGCCGTCCGGCTCCAGTCCCTTTCAGTGTGCAGAGAGGCCCTGCCAGAATCCGCCCCTCCAAGTAGGCCTCAAATGAGGCATAGGAACCATGGGCAAGCCGCTCAGGGAATGAGCCTGGGGAGGTCCCTGGGCATGTCTGGACACACTACCCGTCGCCTGCCCCTTCGTGAAGCAGTATCCCCGGAGGCCAGGAAGGTCTGGTCAAGGCTGGCCTGGGGCAGGGTCGGTGCTGGGATCTGCCCCTGGCCTGTGGGGCTTCTGAGCAGAACCAGCAGTGTGCCCCTGGAAGACCTCACTGGCAGCCTCCAAAGGCTGGTTTGCAAGCACTCTCGGTGGCTAGGCACCTCTCCCTCACCTAGGAACACCCGTGATTTACTCAAGCCACACACTTTGCTCCCAAGCCCAGGAGAAAAGCGCTTTGGTTGTCCATTCTAAGGGCCTTGCCCCTGAGCCTGGGGGACAGCTAGGGGCTCCAAACTCCCAGGCCAAGGCAGAGCCACATGCACACGAGTCTTCCTGCCCCCTGCATTTTCAGAGAGCTCAGGTGAGCCAGAGTCGGTTAGGCAGCACCTGGGCAAGCCCAGCAGCAGCGCCTGAGTGTGAAGGGGCAGGGGCGACCTAGGGGCACAGTGGGCCAAACCTCCCCTCCAAGTAGGCCTCAAATGAGGCCTAGGAATCATGGGAAAGGCGCTAAGTGAATGAGAATGGGGAGGCCCCTGGGCAAGTCTGGACACACTCCCTGCCACCTGCCCCTTCGTGGGGCAGTACCCAAGAGGCCAGGAAGGTCTGTTCAAGGCTGGCCTGGGGCAGGGTCCTTGCTGGGACCTGCCCCTGGCATGTGGGGCCTCTGAGCAGAACCAGCACTGTGCCGTTGGAAGACCTCACCAGCAGCCCCCAAAGGCCGGTTTGCAAGCACCTCCCAGGCTGGCCGCCTCTCCCTCACCGAGGGAAGCCCGCGTTTCCCACAAGCCGCGCACTCTGCTCCCAAGCCTGGGAGAAAAGTGCTTCGGGGTGTTCCTCTCTCAGTCCTTTGCCCCTGAGCCTGGGAGACAGCTAGGGGCTCCACACACCCAGGCCAATGCGGAGCCACATGCACACGTATTATATTGCCCCCTGCTCCGTCAGAGAGCTTGCGTGAGCCAGAGTATGTCAGGCAGCTCCTGGGAAAGCCCAGCAGCAGCGCCTGTGTGTGATGGGGCAGGGCTGACCAAGGGGCACTGAAGGCCGCTTGCTCACCCTGCTGCCCTGAGACTGCTGGGAAAAATAGTTCTTGGGCATCGACCCCCTTGCTGGCCTTTTCCCTCTGACCAGGCCGTCCGTGCTCCAGACCCTTGCAGTGTGGAGAGAGGTCCTGCCAGAAACCTCCCCTACAAGTACCCTCAAATGAGGCCTAGGAACCATGGGAAAGGCGCTCAGGGATTGAACCTGGGGAGGTGCCTGGGCATGCCTGGACACACACCCCGCCGCCTGCCCCTTCGTGAGGCAGTACCCACGGAGTCCAGGAAGGTCAGGTCAAGGCTGGCCTGGGGCAGGGTCCGAGCTGGGACCTGCCACGGTCCTGTGGGGTCTCTGAGCAGAACCAGCACTGTGCCAATGGAAGACCTCGCCGGCAGCCTCCAAAGGCCGGTTTGCAAGCACTCTCGCCGGCTGGCCACCTCTCCCTCACCGAGGGAGGCCCGCGATTCCCGCAAGCCACGCACTCTACTCACAAGCCCAGGAGAAAAGCGCTTGGGTGGTCCCGTCTCAGGGCCTTGCCCCTGAGCCTGGGGGACAGCGAGTGGCTACACAAACCCAGGCCAAGGCACAACCACATGCACACGAGTCTTCCTGCCCCCTGAACTGTCAGAGAGCTCGGGTGAGCCAGAGTCTGTCAGGCAGCTCCTGGGCAAGACCAGCAGGAGCGCCTGTGTGTGAAGGGGCAGGGCTGGCCTAGGGGCAAAGTGGGCCACTTGCTCTTCCTGCTGCCCTCAGGCTGCTGGGCCGAAGAGGCCATGGACAACGACCCCCGTGCAGGCCTCTTCCCTCTGACCAGGCCGTCCGGGATCCAGTCCCTTGCACTGTGAAGAGAGCCCCTGCCAGAAACCTCCCCTCCAAGTAGGCCTCAAACGAGGCCTAGGAACCTGGGAAAAGGCGCTCAGGGAATGAGCCTGGGGAGGAGCCTGGGCATGTCTGGACACACTCCCCGCAGCGTTCTCCTTCGTGGGGCAGTACCCCCGGAGGCCAGGAAGGTCTGGTCAAGGCTGGCCTGGGTCAGGGTCCAGGCTGGGACCTGCCCCTGGCCTTTGGGTCCTCTGAGTAGAACCAACACTCTGCAGCTGGAAGACCTCCCCGGCTGTCTCCAAAGGCCTGTTTGCAAGCACTCTCGCCGGCTGGCCACCTCGCATTCACTGAGGGAGGCCGGCGTATCCCGCAAGCCGCGCACTCTGCTCCCAAGCCTGGGAGAAAAGCACTTCTGAGTGTTCTTCTCTCAGGCCTTTGCCCCTGAGCCTGGGGGACAGCTAGGGGCTCCACACACCAAGACCAAGGCAGAACCACATGCCCACGTCTCTTCCGGCCCTCTGCACCGTCAGAGAGCTCAGGTGATCCAGAGTATGTCAGGCAGCTCATGGGAAAAACCCAGCAGCAGCCCCTGTGTGTGAAGGGGCAGGGCCAACCTTGGGGCACAGTGGCCACTTGCTCTTCCTGCTGCCCTGAGGCTGCTGGGCCAAAGAGGCCTTGGGGATCAAACCCCTTGCTGGCCTCTTCCCTCTGACCAGACCGTCCGGGCTCCAGTCCCCTGCAGTGTGGAGAGAGGCCCTGCCAGAAACCTCCCCTCCTAGTAGGACTCAAATGAGGTCTAGGAATCATGGGAAGGCGCTAATGGATTGAGACTGGGGAGAGGACTGGGCATGTCTGATCACACTCCCTGCCACCTGCCCCTTCGTGGGGCAGTACCCCCGGAGGACAGGAAGGTCTGGTCAAGGCTGGCCTGGGGCAGGGTCCTTGCTGGGACCTGCCCCTGGCCTGTTGGGGCTCTGAGCAGAAACATCACTGTGCGATTGGAAGACATCACCAGCAGCCTCCAAAGGCCGGTTTGCTGGCACTCTCGCTGGATTGCTGCCTCACCCTCACCGAGGGAGGCCCGCGTTTCCCGCAAGCCGCGCACTCGACTCCCAAGCCTGGAAGAAAAGCGCTTCGGGGTGTTCCTCTCTCAGACCTTTGCCCCTAATCCTGGGAGACATCTAGGGGCTCCACACACCCAGGCCAATGCAGAACCACATGCAGACGTCTCGTCCTGCCCCTGCACCGTCAGACAGCTTGGGTGAGCCAGAGTCTGTCAGACAGCGCCTGGGCAAGTCCAGCAGCAGCGCCTGTGTGTGATGGGGCAGGGCCGAGCTAGGGGCACTGAGGGCCATTGCTCACCCTGCTGCCCTGAGGCTGCTGGGACAAAGAGGCCTTGGGCAATGACACCCTTGATGGCCTCTTCCCTCTGACCAGGCCGTCCGGGCTCCAGTCCCTTGCATAGTGGAGAAAGGCCCTGCCAGAAACTTCCCCACCAAGTAGGCCTCAAATGAGGCCTAGGAACCTTGGGAAAGGCGCTCAGGCAATGAGCCTGGAGAGGTGCCTGGGCATGTCTGGACACACTCCCTGCTACCTGCCCCTTCGTGAGGCAGTACCCCCGGCGGCCAGAAAAGTCTGGGCAAGGCTGGCGTGGGGCAGGGTCCATGCTGGGACCTGCCCGTGGCCTGTGGGGCCTCTGAGAAGAACCAGCACTCTGCCACTGGATGACATCCCCAGCTGCCTCCAAAGGCCAGTTTGCAAGCACTCTCCCCGAGTGAGGCCCACGATTCCCGCAAGCTGCGTGCTCTGTTCCCAAGCCCCAGAGCAAAGCTCTTCATGGAGGTCCTCTCTCAGGATCCTTGCCCCTGAGCCTGGGGGATAGCTAGGGGTTCCACTCACCCAGGCCAAGGCAGAACCACATGAACACGTCTCTTCCGGCCCTCTTCACCATCAGAGAGCTCGGGTGAGCCACAATCTGTCAGGTTCCATCTGGGCAAGCCCAGCAATTGCGCCTGTGTGAGAAGGGCCAGGGCCGACCTAGGGGCACAGTGGCCACATGCTCTCCCTGCTGCCTTGAGGCTGCTGGGCTAAAGAGCCCTTGGAAATCTACCCACTTGCTGGCCTCTTCCTTCTGACCAGGCCGTACATGCTCCAGTCCTTTGCAGTGTGGAGAGAGGCCCTGCCAGAAACCTCCCCTCCAAGTAGGCCTCAAATGAGGCCTAGGAAAGGCGCTCAGGGAATGAGCCTGGGGAGGTCCCTGGTCATGTTATTACACACACCCCACCGCCTGCCCCTTCCTGAGGAAGTACCCCCGGAGGCCAGGAAGGTCTGGTCAAGGCTGGCCTGGGGCAGGGTCCGAGCTGGGACCTGCCACTCTCCTGTGGGGCTTCTGAGCAGAACCAGCACTGTGGCAATGGAAGACCTCGCCGGCAACCAGCAAAGGCTGGTTTGCACGCACTCTCGTTGGCTGGCTACCTATCACTCACTGAGGGAGGCCCGTGATTCCCACAAGCCATGCACTGTGCTCCCAAGCCCAGGAGAAAAGTGCTTGGGTGGTCCCCACTAAGGGTCTTGCCCCTGAGCGTGGGGGACAGCTAGGGGCTCCAAACTCCCAGGCCAAGGCAGAACCACGTGCACACGAATCTTCCTGCCCCCTGCACCATCAGAGAGCTCAGGTGAGCCAGAGTCTGTCACGCAGCTCCTGGGCAAGCCCAACATCAGAGCCTGTGTGTGAAGGGACAGGGCCGACCTAGGGGCACAGTGGGCCACTTGCTTACCCTGCTGCCCTGAGGCTGCTGGGACTAAGAGGCCTTGGGCATCCACCCCCTTGCTGGCCTCTTCCCTCTGACCAGGCCGTCAGGGCTCCAGTCCCTTGCAGTGTGGAGAGAGGCCCTGCCAGACACCTCCCCTCCAAGTAGGCCTCAAATGAGGCCTAGGAACCATGGGAAGGGCGCTAAGTGAATGAGACTGGTGAGGCATCTGGGCATGTATGGACACACTACCCACCGCCTGCCCCTCCGAGGGGGAGTACCCCCGGAGGCCAGGAAGGTCTGGGCAAGGCTGAACTGAGGCAGGGTCCTTGCTGGGGCCTGCCCCTGGCCTGTGTGCCACAGAGCAAATTCAGCACTCTGCTGCTGGAAGACCTACCCGGCTGCCTCCAAAGGCCAATTTGCTAGCACTCTCTGCGAGGGAGACCCGCCTTTCCTGCAAGCCACGCACTCTGCTCCCAAGACCAGGACAATAGTGCATCGTGTTCATTCGCTCTCAGGCCCTTGCCCCAGTGCCTGGGGGAGAGCTAGGGGCTCAACACACCCAGGCCAAGGCAGAACCACATGCACACATCTCTTCCTGCCCCCTGCACTGTCAGAGAGCTTGGGTGAACCAGAGTGTGTCAGTCAGTGCCTGGGCAAGCCCAGCAGCAGCGCCTGTGTGTGATGGGGCAGGGCCCACCTAGGGGCACTGAGGGCCAGTTGCTCACCCTGCTGCCCTGAGGCTGCTTGGCCAAAGAGGCCTTGGACATCGACCCCATTGCTGGCCTCTTCCCTCTGACGAGCCTGTCCGGGCTCCAGTCCCTTGCAGTGTGGAGAGAGGCCCTGCCAGAATCCTCCCCTCCAAGTAGGCCTCAAATGTGGCCTATGAAGCATGGGAAAGGCACGAATGGAATTAGACTGGGGAGGCACCTGGGCATGTCTGGACACACTCCCCGCCAACTGCCCCTTTGTGGGGCAGTACCCCCAGAGGCCAGGAATGTCTGGTCAAGGCTGACCTGGTGCAGGGTCCTTGCTGGGACCTGCCCCTGGCCTGTGGGTCCTCTTAGCAAAACCAGCACTGTGCCACTGGAAGACCTCACCGGCAACCTCGAAAGACCGGTTTACAAGCACTCTCGCCGGCTGGCTGGCTCTCCCTCACCGAGGGAGGCCAGCGATTCCCGCAAGCCACGCACTCTGCTCCAAGCCCAGGAGGAAAGCGCTTGATTGGTCTTGGGACCAATTGCTCAGGGACTTGCCCCTGAGCGTGAGGGACAGCTAGGGGCTCCAAACTCCCAGGCCAAGGCAGAACCACATGCACACGAGTCTTTCTGCCCCCTGCACCATCAGAGAGCTCAGGTGAGCCAGAGTCTGTCACGCAGCTCCTGGGCAAGCCCAACAGCAGAGCTTGTGTGTGAAGGGGCAGGGCCGACCTAGGGGCACAATGGGCCACTTGCTTACCTTGCTGCCCTGAGTCTGCTGGGACCAAGAGGCCTTGGGCATCGAGTCCCTTGCTGGCCTCGTTCCTCTGACCAGGCCGTCCAGGCTCCAGTCTCTTGCAGTTTGGAGAGAGGCCCTGCCAGGAACCTCCCTTCCAAGTAGGCCTCAAATGAGGCCTAGGAATCATGGGAAAGGGGCTAAGGAAAAGATACTGGGGAGGCGCCTGGTCATGTCTGTAGACACTCCCCGCCGCCTGCCCATTCATGAGGCTGTACCCCCGGAGGCCAGAACGGTCTGGTCAAGGCTGGCCTGGGGGAGGGTCCATGCTGGGAACTGCCACTGGCCTGTGGGGCCTCTGATCATATACAGCACTGTGCCGCTGGAAGACCTCACTGGCAGCCTCCAAAGGCCGGTTTGCAAGGACTCTCCCCAAGGGAGACCCACGTTTCCCGCAAGCCAAGCACTCTGTTCCCAAGCCCAGGACAATAGCGCATTAGGTTCGTCCGCTCTCAGGCTCTTTCCCCAGTGCCTGGGGGACAGCTAGGGTCTACACACACCCAGGTCAAGGCAGAACCCCATGAACACGTCTCTTCCGGCCCTCTGCACTGTCAGAGAGCTCGGGTGAGCCACAGTCTGTTAGGAAGCTCCTGGGCAAGCCCAGCAGCAGCGCCTGTGTGTGAAGGCGCAGGGCTGACCTAGGGGCACAATGGACCACTTGCTCTCCCTGCTGCCCTAAGGCTGCTGGGCCAAGGAGGCCATGGGCATCGACCCCCTTGCTGGCCTCTTTCCTCTGACCAGGCCTTCAGGGCTCCAGGCCCTTGCAATGTTCAGAGAGCCCCTGCCAGAAACCTCCCCTCCAAGTAGGCCTCAAATGAGGCCTAGGCACCAGGGAAATGGCATAATGGAATGAGCCTGAGGAAGTACCTGGGCATGTCTCGACACTGTCCCAGCCACCTGCCCCTTCATGAGGCAGTACCCCTGGAGGCCAGGAAGGTCTGGGAAAGGCTGGCCTGGGGCAGCGTCCATGCTAGGACCTGCCCCTGGCCTGTGGGGCCTCTGAGCAGAACCAGCACTGTGGCGATGGAAGACCTCCCCGGCAGCCTCCAAAGGCCGGCTTGCAAGCACTCTCGCCGGTAGTCCACCTCTCCCTCACCGACGGATGTCTGCGATTCCCGCAAGCCATGTACTCTGTTCCCAAGCCCAGGAAAAAAGCTCTTGTGTGGTCCCCTCTCAGGGCCTTGCCCCTGAAACTGGGGTCAGCTAGGGGCTCCAAACTCCCAGGCTAAGGCAGAACCACGTGCACACGAGTCTTCCTGTCCCCTGCACCGTCAGAGAGGTCGGGTGAGCCAGAGTCTGTCAGGCAGCTCCTGGGCAAGCCAAGCACCAGCGCCAGTGTGTGAAGGGTCAGGACCAACCTAGGGGCACAGTGGGCCACTTGCTCACCCTGATGCCCTGAGGCTGCTGGGACAAAGAGGCCTTGGGCATCGACCCCCTTGCTGGCCTCTTCCCTCTGACCAGGCCGTCCGGGCTCTAGGCCCTTGCAGTGTGGAGAGAGCCCGTGCCAGAAACCTCCCCTCGATGTAGGCCTCAAATGAGGCCTAGGAACCATGGGAAAGGCGCTAAGGGAATGAGTCTTGGGAGGCTTCTGGGCATGTCTTGACACACACCCCGCTGCCTGCCCCTTCGTGGGGCAGTTCCCCCAGAAGCCAGAAAGGTATGGTCAAGGCTGGCCTTGGGCAGGGTCCATGCTTGTGGGTACTCTGAGCACAATCAGCATTGTGCCGCTGGAAGACCTCACCGGCCGCCTCCAAAGGCTGGTTTGCAAGCAGTCTCACCAGCTGGCTGCCTCTCCCTCACCGAGGGAGGCCCGTCTTTCCCGCAAGCCCCGCACTCTGTTCCCAAACCTGGGAGAAAAGCACTTTAGTGTGTTCCTCTCTCAGGCATTCGCCCCGGAGCCTGGGGACAGCTAGGTGTTCCACTCACCCAGGCCAAGGCAGAACCACATGCACACGTCTCTTCTGGCCCTCTGCACCTTTAGAGAGCTCGGGTGAGCCAGAGTCTGTCAGGCTGCCCCTGGGCAAGCCCAGCAGCAGCGCCTGTGTGTGAAGGGGCAGGGCCTACCTAGGGGCACAGTGCGCCACTTGCTCTTCCTGGTGCACTTAGGATGCTGGGCCAAAGAGGCCTTGGGAAACGACCTCCTTGCTGTCCTCTTTCCTCTGACCAGGCCATCCGTCCTCCAGACCCTTGCAGTGTGCAGAGAGCCCCTGCAAGAAACCTCCCCTCCAAGTAGGCCTCAAAAGTCCTAGGCAACAGGGAAAAGGTGCTAATGGAATGAGCCTATGGAGGCGCCTGGGCATGTATGGACACACATTCCACAGCCTGCTCCTTCATGGGGCAGTACCCCCAGAGGCCGGGAAGGTCTGAGCTTGGCTGGGCTGGAGCAGGGTCCATGCTGGGACCTGCCCCTGGCCTGTGGGGCCACAGAGCAAATCCAGAACTCTGCCGCTGGAAGACCTCCCTGGCTACCTCCAAAGGCCAGTTTGCAAGCACTCTCCCCGAGGGAGCCACGTGATTCCCACAAGCCCCGCACTCTGCTCCCACGCCCGGGAGAAAACACTTCGAGGTGGTCCTCTCTCAGGGCCATTGCCAATGAGCCTGGGGGCCAGCTCGGGGCTCAACACTCCCAGGCCAAGGCAGAACCACATGCACACGTCTTTTCCTGCCCCCTGCACCGCCAGAGAGCTTGGGTGAACAAGAGTCTGTCAGGCAGCCCCTGGGCAAGCCCAGTAGCAGCGCCTATGTATGATGGGGCACGGCCAACCTAGGGGCACAGTGGGACACTTGCTCTTCCTGCTGCCCTGAGGCTGCTGGGACAAAGAGGCCTTGGGCATCGACCGCCTTGCTGGCCTCTTCCCTCTGACCAGGCCATCCGGGCTCCAGTCCTTGTAGTGTGGAGAGAGGCCCTGCCAGAAACCTCCCCTCGAAGTAGGCCTCAAATGAGGCCTAGGAACCATGGGAAAGGTGCTCAGGGAATGAGCCTGGGGAGGTGCCTGTGTATGTCTGGACACATTCCCCACTGCCTGCCCCTTCGTGAGGCAGTATCCTCGGAGGCCAGGTAGGTCTGGTCAAGGCTGGCCTGGGCAGGGTCCGTGCTGGGACCTGCCACTGGCCTGTGGATCCTCTGTGCAGAACCAGCACACTGCCGCTGGAAGACATCACCGGCAGCCTCCAAAGGCCGTTTTGCAAGTACTCTCTCCAGCTGGAAACCTCTCCCTCACTGAGGGAGGCCCGCGATTCCCGCAAGCCTCCCACTCTGCTTCCAAGCCCAGGACAATAGCGCTGGGTGGTCCCCTCTCAGGGCCTTGCCCCTGAGCCTTGGAGACAGCTAGGGGCTCCAAACTCCCAGGCCAAGGCAGAACCACATGCACACGAGTCTTCCTGCCCCCTGCACCATCAGAGAGCTCAGGTGTGCCAGAGTATATCAGGCAGCTCATGGGCAAACCCAGCACCACGGCCTGTGCATGAAGGGGCAGGATCAACCTAGGGGCACAGAGGGCCACTTGCTCATCCTGCTGCCCTGAGGCTGTTGGGCCAAAGAGGCCTTGGGCATCGACCTCCTTGCTGGCCTCTTCCCTCTGACCATGGCCTCAGCGCTCCAGGCCCTAGCGCGGTGGAGAGAGCCCCTGCCAGAAACCTCCCCTCTAAATAGGCCTCAAATGCGGCCTAGGCACCAGGGGAAGAGTGCTCACGGAATGAGCCTGGGGAGGTGCATGAGCATGTCTGGACACACTTCCCACAGCCTGCCCCTTCGTGGGCACTACCCCCAAAGGACAGGAAGGTCTGGTCAAGACTGGCCTGGGGCAGTGTCCATGCTGGGACCTGCGCCTGGAATGTGGGGCCTCTGAGCACATCCAGCATTCTGCTGCTGGAATACCTCACCGGCAGCCTCCAAAGGCTGGTTTGCAAGCACTCTCACAGGCTGGCGTCCTCTCCCTCACCGAGGGAGACCCGCGTTTCCCACAAGCCATATACTCTGTTCCCAAGACCAGGAAAATAGTGCATCGTGTTCGTCCGATCTAAGGCCCTTGCCCCAGTGCCTGGGGGACAGCTACGGGCTCCACACACCCAGGCCAAGGCAGAACCACATGCACACGTCTCTTTCTGCCCCCTGCACCGTCAGAGAGCTTGGGAGAGCCAGAGTCTGTCTGTCAGCACCTGGGCAAGACCAGCAGCAGCACCTGTGTGTGATGGGGCAGAGCCGACCTAGAGGCAGTGAGGGCCAGTTGCTCACCCTGTTGCCCTGAGGCTGCTGGGCCAAAGACACCTTGGACATCGACCCCATTGCTGGCCTCTTCTCTCTGACCAGGCCGTCCAGGCTCCAGTCCCTTGTAGTGTGAAGAGAGGCCCTGCCAGAAACGTCCCCTCCAAATAGACCTGAAATGAGGCCAAGGTATCTTGAGAAAGGTACTAAGGGAATGAGACTGGGGAGGCGCCTGAGCATGTCTGGACACACTCCCTGCTGCCTGAATCTTCATGGGGCAGTACACCCAGAGGCCAGGAAGGTCTTGGCAAGGCTGGCCTGGGGCCGGTCCTTGCTGGGGCCTGCCCCTGGCCTGTAGGGCCTCTGAGCAGAACCAGCACTGTGCCATTGGAACACCTCACCAGCAGCTGGTTTGCAAACACTCTCACAGGCTGGCATCCTCTCCCTAACCGAGGGAGGACTGGGTTTCCCGCAAGCCGCGCACTCTGCTTCCATGCCTGGGAGAAAAGAGCTTGGGATGTTCCTCTCTCAGGCCTTTGGCGCTGAGCCTGGGAGACAGCTAGGGGCTCCACAATAACAGGCCAAGGCAGAACCACATGCACACGTATCTTCCGGCCCTCTGCACGGTCAGAGAGCTCGGGAGAGCCACAGGCTGTTAGGCAGCTCCTGGGGAAGCCCAGTAGCAGTGCCTGTGTGTGAAGGGGCAGGGCCGACCTAGGGTCACTGAGGGCCACTTGTTCACCCTGCTGCCCTGAGTATTCTGGGAAAAAGAGGCCTTAGGTATCGACCGCCTTGCTGGACTCTTCCCTCTCACCACGCCGTCCGGACTCGAGTCACTTGCAGTGTGGAGAGAGCCCCTGGCAGAAACTCCCCTCCAAATAGGCCTCAAATGAGGCCTAGGAACCATGGGAAAGGCGCTCAGGGAATGATCCTGGGGAGGTGTCTGGGCATGCCTGAACAACTCGCCGCCGCCTGCCCTTTCATGAGGCAGTACCCCGGAGGCCAGGAAGGTCTGGTCATGGCTGTCCTAGGGCAGGGTCTATGCTGGAAACTGCCCATGGCCTTTGGGGCCTTTGAGCAGAACCAGGACTCTGTCCTTGGAAGACCTCACCAGCAGCCTCCAAAGGCCTGTTTGCAAGACCTCTCGTCTGCTGGCCGTAACTCCCTCACCGAGGCCCATTCTGCCCCTAGGTCGGCTCTGCCCCTTGACACACAGGCAGTACTGCTGGGGCTGCGGAGGACATGTCTGACAGGGCTCAATGAAGCCCTCGGAAGGTGCAGGGGGCAGGAACAAAAGTATGCATGTGATTCTGCCTCTTCCTGGCAATGTGGATGTCCAAGCTTGACTCCAAGCTCAGGCGCAAGGGCCCAGAGAGAGGACCACCCTGAAGCGCTTTTCTCCTGGGCTTAAGAGCAGAGTGTGCGACTTGCGGGAAAAGCAGGCCTCCCTCGGTAGGGAGCGGCAGCAGTCTGGCGAGAAGGCTTGCAATCCGGCCTTTGGAGGCAGTTGGGGAGGTCTTCCTGCGGGAAAGGGCCGGTTCTGCTCAGAGTCCCCACAGGCCATGGGAAGGACCCAGCAAGACCCCTGTCCTTGGCCAGCCTTGCCCAGACCTTCCTGGTCTCCGGGGCTCCTGCCCCATGAAGGAGCAGGCTGCGGCGTGTGTGTCTAGACATGCGTGGTCGCTTCCCCAGTCACATACTCCGTAGCATATTTTCCCTGGCCTAGGCCTCTTTTGGGTCAAAGTCGGAGGGACGTGCAGGCAGAGGCTGTCTCCACACTGCAAGGACTTGGAGCTCAGACGGCCTGGAGAGAGGGAAGTGGGGAGCAATGGGTCTTTCTCCCAGCAGCCTCAGGGCAGCTGGGAGAGCAAGAGGCCCACTCTGCCCCTAGGTCGGCTCTGCCCCTTGACACACAGGCTGTGCTGCTGGGGTGGCCGAGGAGCTGCCTGAGAGACTCTGACTCACTCGAGCTCTCGGAAGGTGCAGGGCTCAGGAAACGACGTGTGCATGTGGTTCTTTCTTGGTCTGGGAGTGTGGAACCCCAAGGTTGACTCCAGGCTCAGGGGAAACGGCCCAGAGAAAGGACCACCCCGAAGCGCTTTTCTCCCGGGCTTAAGAGCAGAGTGCGCGACTTGCGGGAAAAGCAGGCCTCCCTCGGCAGGGAGCGGCAGCAGTCTGGCGAGAATGCTTGCAAACCGGCCTTTGGAGGCAGTCGGGGAGGTCTTCCTACGGGAGAGGCCTGGTTCTCCTCAGAGTCCCCACAGGCCAGGGGAAACACCCAGCAAGATTCCTGCCCTTGGTCAGCCTTGCCCAGACCTTCCTGGCCTCCGCGGCCGCTGTCCCATGAAGGGGCAGGCTGCGGGTGTGACTAGACATGCCCGGCTTCCTCCCCAGTCTCTTACCCCCTAGCGCATTTCCCCTGGATCTAGGCCTCTTTTGAGTCCTACTCGGAGGGAAGGTGCTGGTAGAGGCTGTCTCCACACTGCAAGGACTTGGAGCTCAGACGGCCTGGTGAGAGGGAAGTGGGGAGCAATGGGTTGGATGCCCAAAGCCTTTTTCACCCAGCAGCCTCAGGGCAGCTGGGAGAGCAAGAGGCCCACTCTGCCCCTAGGTCGGCTCTGCCCCTTGGCACACAAGCTGTGCTGCTGGGGTGGCCCAGGATATGCCTGAGAGACGCTGGCTCACTCGAACTCTCGGAAGGTGCAGGGCTCAGGAAACGGCGTGTGCATGTGGTTCTTTCTTGGTCTGGGAGTGTGGACCTCCAAGGTTGACTCCAGGCTCAGGGGCAAGGGCCCAGAGAAAGGACCACCCCGATGTGCTTTTCTCCCGGCTTGGGAGCGGATTGCGCGACTTGCGGGAAAAACAGGCCTCCCTTGGGGAGGGACGTGCGGCAGCCGGCGAGAATGCTTTCAACGGGCCCTTGGAGGCAGCCGGGGAGGTCTTCATGCGGGAAAGGGGTGGTTCTGAAGAGAGGACCCACAGGCCAGGGGCAGCACCCAGCATGGTCTCTGTCCTTGGCCAGGGTTGCCCCGACCTTCCTGGCCTCCGGGGCTGCTGCCTCATGAAGGGCAGGCTGCGGGGAGTGTGTCCAGACATGCCTCGTCACCTCCCCAGTCTCTTACACCCTAGCGCATTTGCCCTGTGCTTGGCCTAATTTAAGGCCTACTCGGAGGGCAGGTGCTGGCATGGGCTGTTTACACACAGCAAGAGCCTGGAGCTCAGACCACCTCGTCACAGGGAAGTGCGGAGCAAGTGTGTGGATGCCCAAGTCCTCTTTGGCCCAGCAGCCTCCGGGCAGCTGGGAGAGCAGGAGGCCCACTCTGCCCCTAGATCAGCCCTGCCACTTGACACTCAGGCAGGCCTGCTGGGGCTGCGGAGGACATGTCTGACAGACTCTGGCTCAACCAAGTCCTCGGAAGTTGCAGGCGGCAGGAACAAAGGTATGCACGTGATTCTGCCTCTTCCTGGCAATGTGGACGTCCAAGCTTGACTCCAGGCTCAGGGGCAAGGGCCCAGAGAAAGGACCACCCCGAAGCGCTTTTCTCCCGGGCTTAAGAGCAGAGTGCGCGACTTGCGGGAAAAGCAGGCCTCTCTCGGCAGGGAGCGGCAGCAGTCTGGCGAGAATGCTTGCAAACCGGCCTTTGGAGGCAGTCGGGGAGGTCTTCCTACGGGAGAGGCCTAGTTCTCCTCAGAGTCCCCACAGGCCAGGGAAGACACCCAGCAAGATTCCTGCCCTTGGTCAGCCTTGCCCAGACCTTCCTGGCCTCCGGGGCTGCTGTCCCATGAAGGGGCAGGCTGCGGCGTGTGTCTAGACATGCCCGGCTTCCTCCCCAGTCTCTTACCCCCTAGCGCATTTCCCCTGGACATAGGCCTCTTTTGAGTCCTACTCGGAGGGAAGGTGCTGGCAGAGGCTGTCTCCACACTGCAAGGACTTGGAGCTCAGACGGCCTGGTGAGAGGGAAGTGGGGAGCAATGGGTTGGATGCCCAAAACCTTTTTCTCCCAGCAGCCTCAGGGCAGCTGGGAGAGCAGGAGGCCCACTCTGCCCCTAGGTCGGCTCTGCCCCTTGACACACAGGCTGTGCTGCTGGGGTGGCCGAAGAGCTGCCTGAGAGACTCTGGCTCACTTGAGCTCTCGGAAGGTGCAGGGCTCAGGAAACGACGTGTGCATGTGGTTCTTTCTTGGTCTGGGAGTGTGGACCCCCAAGGTTGACTCCAGGCTCAGGGAAAACGGCCCAGAGAAAGGACCACCCCGATGTGCTTTTCTCCCGGCTTGGGAGCGTATTGCGCGACTAGCGGGAAAAACAGGCCTCCCTTGGGGAGGGTCGTGCGGCAGCCGGCGAGAATGCTTGCCACCGGCCCTTGGAGGCAGCCGGGGAGGTCTTCATGCGGGAAATGGGTGGTTCTGCTGAGAGGACCCACAGGCCAGGGGAAACACCCAGCATGGTCTCTGTCCTTGGCCAGGGTTGCACAGACCTGCCGGGCCTCTGGGGCTGCTGCCTCATGAAGGGGCAGGCTGCAGGGAGTGTGTCCAGACATGCCTGGTCACCTCCCCAGTCTCTTACCCCCTAGCGCATTTCCCCTGTGCTTGGCCTAATTTAAGGCCTACTCGGAGGAAAGGTGTTGACATGGGCTGTTTTCACACAGCAAGAGCCTGGAGCTCCGACGGCCTCGTCATAGGGGAGTGCGGAGCAAGTGTGTGGATGCCCTACTCTTCTTTGGCCCAGCAGGTTCCGGGCTACTGGGAGAGCAGGAGGCCCACTCTGCCCCTAGATCAGCCCTGCCACTTGACACTCAGGCAGGCCTGCTGGGGCTGCGGAGGACATGTCTGACAGACTCTGGCTCAACCAAGTCCTCGGATGGTGAAGACGGCAGGAACAAAGGTATGCACGTGATTCTGCCTCTTCCTGGCAATGTGGACGTCCAAGCTTGACTCCAGGCTCAGGGGCAAGGGCCCAGAAAAAGGACCACCCCGAAGCGCTTTTCTCCCGGGCTTAAGAGCAGAGTGCGCGACTTGCGGGAAAAGCAGGCCTCCCTCGGCAGGGAGCGGCAGCAGTCTGGCGAGAATGCTTGCAAACCGGCCTTTGGAGGCAGTCGGGGAGGTCTTCCTACGGGAGAGGCCTGGTTCTCCTCAGAGTCCCCACAGGCCAGGGGAAACACCCAGCAAGATTCCTGCCCTTGGTCAGCCTTGCCCAGACCTTCCTGGCCTCCGGGGCTGCTGTCCCATGAAGGAGCAGGCTGCGGCGTGTGTGACTAGACATGCCCGGCTTCCTCCCCAGTCTCTTATCCCCTAGCGCATTTCCCCTGGATCTAGGCCTCTTTTGAGTCCTACTCGGAGGGAAGGTGCTGGCAGAGGCTGTCTCCACACTGCAAGGACTTGGAGCTCAGACGGCCTGGTGAGAGGGAAGTGGGGAGCAATGGGTTGGATGCCCAAAGCCTTTTTCTCCCAGCAGCCTCAGGGCAGCTGGGAGAGCAAGAGGCCCACTCTGCCCCTAGGTCGGCTCTGCCCCTTGGCACACAGGCTGTGCTGCTGGGGTGGCCCAGGATATGCCTGAGAGACGCTGGCTCACTCGAGTTCTCGGAAGGTGCAGGGCTCAGGAAACGGCGTGTGCATGTGGTTCTTTCTTGGTCTGGGAGTGTGGACCTCCAAGGTTGACTCCAGGCTCAGGGGCAAGGGCCCAGAGAAAGGACCACCCCGATGTGCTTTTCTCCCGGCTTGGGAGCGGATTGCGCGACTTGCGGGAAAAACAGGCCTCCCTTGGGGAGGGACGTGCGGCAGCCGGCGAGAATGCTTTCAACGGGCCCTTGGAGGCAGCCGGGGAGGTCTTCATGCGGGAAAGGGGTGGTTCTGAAGAGAGGACCCACAGGCCAGGGGCAGCACCCAGCATGGTCTCTGTCCTTGGCCAGGGTTGCCCCGACCTTCCTGGCCTCCGGGGCTGCTGCCTCATGAAGGGCAGGCTGCGGGGAGTGTGTCCAGACATGCCTCGTCACCTCCCCAGTCTCTTACCCCCTAGCGCATTTGCCCTGTGCTGGCCTAATTTAAGGCATACTCGGAGGGCAGGTGCTGGCATGGGCTGTTTTCACACAGCAAGAGCCTGGAGCTCAGACCGCCTCGTCACAGGGAAGTGCGGAGCAAGTGTGTGGATGCCCAAGTCCTCTTTGGCCCAGCAGCCTCCGGGCAGCTGGGAGAGCAGGAGGCCCACTCTGCCCCTAGATCAGCCCTGCCACTTGACACTCAGGCAGGCCTGCTGGGGCTGCGGAGGACATGTCTGACAGACTCTGGCTCAACCAAGTCCTCGGAAGTTGCAGGCGGCAGGAACAAAGGTATGCACGTGATTCTGCCTCTTCCTGGCAATGTGGACGCCCAAGCTTGACTCCAGGCTCAGGGGCAAGGGCCCAGAAAAAGGACCACCCCGAAGCGCTTTTCTCCCGGGCTTAAGAGCAGAGTGCGCGACTTGCGGGAAAAGCAGGCCTCCCTCGGCAGGGAGCGGCAGCAATCTCCGAGAATGCTTGCAAACCGGCCTTTGGAGGCAGTCGGGGAGGTCTTCCTACGGGAGAGGCCTGGTTCTCCTCAGAGTCCCCACAGGTCAGGGGAAACACCCAGCAAGATTCCTGCCCTTGGTCAGCCTTGCCCAGACCTTCCTGGCCTCCGCGGCCGCTGTCCCATGAAGGGGCAGGCTGCAGGTGTGACTAGACATGCCCGTCTTCCTCCCCAGTCTCTTACCCCCTAGCGCATTTCCCCTGGATCTAGGCCTCTTTTGAGTCCTACTCGGAGGGAAGGTGCTGGTAGAGGCTGTCTCCACACTGCAAGGACTTGGAGCTCAGACGGCCTGGTGAGAGGGAAGTGGGGAGCAATGGGTTGGAGGCCCAAAGCCTTTTTCACCCAGCAGCCTCAGGGCAGCTGGGAGAGCAAGAGCCCCACTCTGCCCCTAGGTCGGCTCTGCCCCTTGGCACACAGGCTGTGCTGCTGGGGTGGCTGAGGATATGCCTGAGAGACGCTGGCTCACTCGAACTCTCGGAAGGTGCAGGGCTCAGGAAACGGCGTGTGCATGTGGTTCTTTCTTGGTCTGGGAGTGTGGACCTCCAAGGTTGACTCCAGGCTCAGGGGCAAGGGCCCAGAGAAAGGACCACCCCGATGTGCTTTTCTCCCGGCTTGGGAGCGGATTGCGCGACTTGCGGGAAAAACAGGCCTCCCTTGGGGAGGGACGTGTGGCAGCCGGCGAGAATGCTTTCAACGGGCCCTTGGAGGCAGCCGGGGAGGTCTTCATGCGGGAAAGGGGTGGTTCTGAAGAGAGGACCCACAGGCCAGGGGCAGCACCCAGCATGGTCTCTGTCCTTGGCCAGGGTTGCCCCGACCTTCCTGGCCTCCGGGGCTGCTGCCTCATGAAGGGCAGGCTGCGGGGAGTGTGTCCAGACATGCCTCGTCACCTCCCCAGTCTCTTACCCCCTAGCGCATTTGCCCTGTGCTTGGCCTAATTTAAGGCCTACTCGGAGGGCAGGTGCTGGCATGGGCTGTTTACACACAGCAAGAGCCTGGAGCTCAGACCGCCTCGTCACAGGGAAGTGCGGAGCAAGTGTGTGGATGCCCAAGTCCTCTTTGGCCCAGCAGCCTCCGGGCAGCTGGGAGAGCAGGAGGCCCACTCTGCCCCTAGATCAGCCCTGCCACTTGACACTCAGGCAGGCCTGCTGGGGCTGCGGAGGACATGTCTGACAGACTCTGGCTCAACCAAGTCCTCGGAAGTTGCAGGCGGCAGGAACAAAGGTATGCACGTGATTCTGCCTCTTCCTGGCAATGTGGACGCCCAAGCTTGACTCCAGGCTCAGGGGCAAGGGCCCAGAAAAAGGACCACCCCGAAGCGCTTTTCTCCCGGGCTTAAGAGCAGAGTGCGCGACTTGCGGGAAAAGCAGGCCTCCCTCGGCAGGGAGCGGCAGCAATCTGGCGAGAATGCTTGCAAACCGGCCTTTGGAGGCAGTCGGGGAGGTCTTCCTACGGGAGAGGCCTGGTTCTCCTCAGAGTCCCCACAGGCCAGGGGAAACACCCAGCAAGATTCCTGCCCTTGGTCAGCCTTGCCCAGACCTTCCTGGCCTCCGCGGCCGCTGTCCCATGAAGGGGCAGGCTGCAGGTGTGACTAGACATGCCCGTCTTCCTCCCCAGTCTCTTACCCCCTAGCGCATTTCCCCTGGATCTAGGCCTCTTTTGAGTCCTACTCGGAGGGAAGGTGCTGGTAGAGGCTGTCTCCACACTGCAAGGACTTGGAGCTCAGACGGCCTGGTGAGAGGGAAGTGGGGAGCAATGGGTTGGAGGCCCAAAGCCTTTTTCACCCAGCAGCCTCAGGGCAGCTGGGAGAGCAAGAGGCCCACTCTGCCCCTAGGTCGGCTCTGCCCCTTGGCACACAGGCTGTGCTGCTGGGGTGGCTGAGGATATGCCTGAGAGACGCTGGCTCACTCGAACTCTCGGAAGGTGCAGGGCTCAGGAAACGGCGTGTGCATGTGGTTCTTTCTTGGTCTGGGAGTGTGGACCTCCAAGGTTGACTCCAGGCTCAGGGGCAAGGGCCCAGAGAAAGGACCACCCCGATGTGCTTTTCTCCCGGCTTGGGAGCGGATTGCGCGACTTGCGGGAAAAACAGGCCTCCCTTGGGGAGGGACGTGTGGCAGCCGGCGAGAATGCTTTCAACGGGCCCTTGGAGGCAGCCGGGGAGGTCTTCATGCGGGAAAGGGGTTGTTCTGAAGAGAGGACCCACAGGCCAGGGGCAGCACCCAGCATGGTCTCTGTCCTTGGCCAGGGTTGCCCCGACCTTCCTGGCCTCCGGGGCTGCTGCCTCATGAAGGGCAGGCTGCGGGGAGTGTGTCCAGACATGCCTCGTCACCTCCCCAGTCTCTTACCCCCTAGCGCATTTGCCCTGTGCTTGGCCTAATTTAAGGCCTACTCGGAGGGCAGGTGCTGGCATGGGCTGTTTACACACAGCAAGAGCCTGGAGCTCAGACCGCCTCGTCACAGGGAAGTGCGGAGCAAGTGTGTGGATGCCCAAGTCCTCTTTGGCCCAGCAGCCTCCGGGCAGCTGGGAGAGCAGGAGGCCCACTCTGCCCCTAGATCAGCCCTGCCACTTGACACTCAGGCAGGCCTGCTGGGGCTGCGGAGGACATGTCTGACAGACTCTGGCTCAACCAAGTCCTCGGAAGTTGCAGGCGGCAGGAACAAACGTATGCACGTGATTCTGCCTCTTCCTGGCAATGTGGACGTCCAAGCTTGACTCCAGGCTCAGGGGCAAGGGCCCAGAGAAAGGACCACCCCGAAGCGCTTTTCTCCCGGGCTTAAGAGCAGAGTGCGCGACTTGCGGGAAAAGCAGGCCTCTCTCGGCAGGGAGCGGCAGCAGTCTGGCGAGAATGCTTGCAAACCGGCCTTTGGAGGCAGTCGGGGAGGTCTTCCTACGGGAGAGGCCTAGTTCTCCTCAGAGTCCCCACAGGCCAGGGAAGACACCCAGCAAGATTCCTGCCCTTGGTCAGCCTTGCCCAGACCTTCCTGGCCTCCGGGGCTGCTGTCCCATGAAGGGGCAGGCTGCGGCGTGTGTCTAGACATGCCCGGCTTCCTCCCCAGTCTCTTACCCCCTAGCGCATTTCCCCTGGACATAGGCCTCTTTTGAGTCCTACTCGGAGGGAAGGTGCTGGCAGAGGCTGTCTCCACACTGCAAGGACTTGGAGCTCAGACGGCCTGGTGAGAGGGAAGTGGGGAGCAATGGGTTGGATGCCCAAAACCTTTTTCTCCCAGCAGCCTCATGGCAGCTGGGAGAGCAGGAGGCCCACTCTGCCCCTAGGTCGGCTCTGCCCCTTGACACACAGGCTGTGCTGCTGGGGTGGCCGAAGAGCTGCCTGAGAGACTCTGGCTCACTTGAGCTCTCGGAAGGTGCAGGGCTCAGGAAACGACGTGTGCATGTGGTTCTTTCTTGGTCTGGGAGTGTGGACCCCCAAGGTTGACTCCAGGCTCAGGGAAAACGGCCCAGAGAAAGGACCACCCCGATGTGCTTTTCTCCCGGCTTGGGAGCGTATTGCGCGACTTGCGGGAAAAACAGGCCTCCCTTGGGGAGGGTCGTGCGGCAGCCGGCGAGAATGCTTGCCACCGGCCCTTGGAGGCAGCCGGGGAGGTCTTCATGCGGGAAAGGGGTGGTTCTGCTGAGAGGACCCACAGGCCAGGGGAAACACCCAGCATGGTCTCTGTCCTTGGCCAGGGTTGCACAGACCTGCCGGGCCTCTGGGGCTGCTGCCTCATGAAGGGGCAGGCTGCAGGGAGTGTGTCCAGACATGCCTGGTCACCTCCCCACTCTCTTACCCCCTAGCGCATTTCCCCTGTGCTTGGCCTAATTTAAGGCCTACTCGGAGGAAAGGTGTTGACATGGCTGTTTTCACACAGCAAGAGCCTGGAGCTCCGACGGCCTCGTCATAGGGGAGTGCGGAGCAAGTGTGTGGATGCCCTACTCTTCTTTGGCCCAGCAGGTTCCGGGCTACTGGGAGAGCAGGAGGCCCACTCTGCCCCTAGATCAGCCCTGCCACTTGACACTCAGGCAGGCCTGCTGGGGCTGCGGAGGACATGTCTGACAGACTCTGGCTCAACCAAGTCCTCGGATGGTGAAGACGGCAGGAACAAAGGTATGCACGTGATTCTGCCTCTTCCTGGCAATGTGGACGTCCAAGCTTGACTCCAGGCTCAGGGGCAAGGGCCCAGAAAAAGGACCACCCCGAAGCGCTTTTCTCCCGGGCTTAAGAGCAGAGTGCGCGACTTGCGGGAAAAGCAGGCCTCCCTCGGCAGGGAGCGGCAGCAGTCTGGCGAGAATGCTTGCAAACCGGCCTTTGGAGGCAGTCGGGGAGGTCTTCCTACGGGAGAGGCCTGGTTCTCCTCAGAGTCCCCACAGGCCAGGGGAAACACCCAGCAAGATTCCTGCCCTTGGTCAGCCTTGCCCAGACCTTCCTGGCCTCCGGGGCTGCTGTCCCATGAAGGAGCAGGCTGCGGCGTGTGTGACTAGACATGCCCGGCTTCCTCCCCAGTCTCTTATCCCCTAGCGCATTTCCCCTGGATCTAGGCCTCTTTTGAGTCCTACTCGGAGGGAAGGTGCTGGCAGAGGCTGTCTCCACACTGCAAGGACTTGGAGCTCAGACGGCCTGGTGAGAGGGAAGTGGGGAGCAATGGGTTGGATGCCCAAAGCCTTTTTCTCCCAGCAGCCTCAGGGCACCTGGGAGAGAGCAAGAGGCCCACTCTGCCCCTAGGTCGGCTCTGCCCCTTGACACACTGCTGTGCTGCTGGGGTGGCCGAGGAGCTGCCTGAGAGACTCTGGCTCACTCGAGCTCTCAGAAGGTGCAGGGCTCAGGAAACGGCGTGTGCATGTGGTTCTTTCTTGGTCTGGGAGTGTGGACCCCCAAGGTTGACTCCAGGCTCAGGGGCAAGGGCCCAGAGAAAGGACCACCCCGATGTGCTTTTCTCCCGGCTTGGGAGCGGATTGCGCGACTAGCGGGAAAAACAGGCCTCTCTTGGGGAGGGACGTGCGGCAGCCGGCGAGAATGCTTGCATCGGGCCCTTGGAGGAAGCCGGGGAGGTCTTCATGCGGGAAAGGGGTGGTTCTGAAGAGAGGACCCACAGGCCAGGGGCAGCACCCAGCATGGTCTCTGTCCTTGGCCAGGGTTGCCCCGACCTTCCTGGCCTCCGGGGCTGCTGCCTCATGAAGGGCAGGCTGCGGGGAGTGTGTCCAGACATGCCTCGTCACCTCCCCAGTCTCTTACCCCCTAGCGCATTTGCCCTGTGCTGGCCTAATTTAAGGCCTACTCGGAGGGCAGGTGCTGGCATGGGCTGTTTTCACACAGCAAGAGCCTGGAGCTCAGACCGCCTCGTCACAGGGAAGTGCGGAGCAAGTGTGTGGATGCCCAAGTCCTCTTTGGCCCAGCAGCCTCCGGGCAGCTGGGAGAGCAGGAGGCCCACTCTGCCCCTAGATCAGCCCTGCCACTTGACACTCAGGCAGGCCTGCTGGGGCTGCGGAGGACATGTCTGACAGACTCTGGCTCAACCAAGTCCTCGGAAGTTGCAGGTGGCAGGAACAAAGGTATGCACGTGATTCTGCCTCTTCCTGGCAATGTGGACGTCCAAGCTTGACTCCAGGCTCAGGGGCAAGGGCCCAGAGAAAGGACCACCCCGAAGCGCTCTTCTCCCGCGCTTAAGAGCAGAGTGCGCGACTTGCGGGAAAAGCAGGCCTCCCTCGGCAGGGAGCGGCAGCAGTCTGGCGAGAATGCTTGCAAACCGGCCTTTGGAGGCAGTCGGGGAGGTCTTCCTACGGGAGAGGCCTGGTTCTCCTCAGAGTCCCCACAGGCCAGGGGAAACACCCAGCAAGATTCCTGCCCTTGGTCAGCCTTGCCCAGACCTTCCTGGCCTCCGGGGCCGCTGTCCCATGAAGGGGCAGGCTGCGACGTGTGTGACTAGACATGCCCGGCTTCCTCCCCAGTCTCTTACCCCCTAGCGCATTTCCCCTGGATCTAGGCCTCTTTTGAGTCCTACTCGGAGGGAAGGTGCTGGCAGAGGCTGTCTCCACACTGCAGGGACTTGGAGCTCAGACGGCCTGGTGAGAGGGAAGTGGGGAGCAATGGGTTGGATGCCCAAAACCTTTTTCTCCCAGCAGCCTCAGGGCAGCTGGGAGAGCAGGAGGCCCACTCTGCCCCTAGGTCGGCTCTGCCCCTTGACACACAGGCTGTGCTGCTGGGGTGGCCGAAGAGCTGCCTGAGAGACTCTGGCTCACTTGAGCTCTCGGAAGGTGCAGGGCTCAGGAAACGACGTGTGCATGTGGTTCTTTCTTGGTCTGGGAGTGTGGACCCCCAAGGTTGACTCCAGGCTCAGGGAAAACGGCCCAGAGAAAGGACCACCCCGATGTGCTTTTCTCCCGGCTTGGGAGCGTATTGCGCGACTTGCGGGAAAAACAGGCCTCCCTTGGGGAGGGTCGTGCGGCAGCCGGCGAGAATGCTTGCCACCGGCCCTTGGAGGCAGCCGGGGAGGTCTTCATGCGGGAAAGGGGTGGTTCTGCTGAGAGGACCCACAGGCCAGTGGAAACACCCAGCATGGTCTCTGTCCTTGGCCAGGGTTGCACAGACCTTCCGGGCCTCTGGGGCTGCTGCCTCATGAAGGGACAGGTTGCGGGGAGTGTGTCCAGACATGCCTGGTCACCTCCCCAGTCTCTTACCCCCTAGCGCATTTCCCCTGTGCTTGGCCTAATTTAAGGCCTACTCGGAGGAAAGGTGTTGACATGGGCTGTTTTCACACAGCAAGAGCCTGGAGCTCCGACGGCCTCGTCACAGGGCAGTGCGGAGCAAGTGTGTGGATGCCCTACTCTTCTTTGGCCCAGCAGGTTCCGGGCTACTGGGAGAGCAGGAGGCCCACTCTGCCCCTAGAGCAGCCCTGCCACTTGACACTCAGGCAGGCCTGCTGGGACTGCGGAGGACATGTCTGACAGACTCTGGCTCAACCAAGTCCTCGGAAGGTACAGAGGGCAGGAACAAACGTATGCATGTGATTCTGCCTCTTCCTGGCCAAGCTTGACTCCAGGCTCAGGGGCAAGGTCCCAGAGAAAGGACCTCCCCGAAGCGCTTTTCTTCCGGGCTTAAGAGCAGAGTGCGCGACTTGCGGGAAAAGCAGGCCTCCCTCGGCAGGGAGCGGCAGCAGTCTGGCGAGAATGCTTGCAAACCGGCTGTTGGAGGCAGTCGGGGAGGTCTTCCTACGGGAGAGGCCTGGTTCTCCTCAGAGTCCCCACAGGCCAGGGGAAACACCCAGCACGATTCCTGCCCTTGGTCAGCCTTGCCCAGACCTTCCTGGCCTCCGGGGCTGCTGTCCCATGAAGGAGCAGGCTGCGGTGTGTGTCTCTAGACATTCCCGGCCTCCTCCCCAGTCTCTTACCCCCTAGCGCATTTCCCCTCCATCTAGGCCTCTTGTGAGTCCTTCTCGGAGGGGAGGTGCTGGCAGAGGCTGTCTCCGCAGTGCAAGGGCTTGGAGCTCAGGCAGCCTGCTGAGAGGGAAGTGGGGAGCAATGGGGTGGATGCCCAAGGCCTCTTTAGTCTAGCAGCCTCAGGGCAGCTGCGAGAGCACGAGGCCCACTCTGCCCCTAGGTCGGCTCTGCCCCTTGACACACAGGCTGTGCTGCTGGGGTGGCCGAGGAGCGGCCTGACATACTCTGGCTCACTCGAGCTCTCGGAAGGTGTAGGGCACAGTAATAGACATGTGCATGTGGTTCTGCCTCGACCTGGGAGTGTGGACTTCCAAGCTTGACTCCAAGCTGAGGGGCAAGGTCCCAGAGAAAGGACCACCCCGATGTGCTTTTCTCCCGGCTTGGGAGCGGATTGCGCGAATAGCGGGAAAAACAAGCCTCCCTTGGGGTGCGAGGTGCGGCAGCTGGCGAGAAGGCTTCCAACCGGCCCTTGGAGGCAGCCGGGGAGGTCTTCATGCGGGAAAGGGGTGGTTCTGCTGAGAGGACCCACAGGCCAGGGGCAGCACCCAGCATGGTCTCTGCCCTTGGCCAGGGTTGCCCAGACCTTCCGGGCCTCCGGGGCTGCTGCCCCATGAAGGGCAGGCTGCGGGGAGTGTGTCCAGACATGCCTGGTCGCCTCCCCAGGCTCTTACCCCCTAGCGCATTTCCCCTCTGCTTCGCCTAATTTAAGGCCTCCTTGGAGGGGAGGTGCTGGCATGGGCTGTTTTCACACAGCAAGAGCCTGGAGCTCCGACGACCTGGTCACTGGGAAGTGCGGAGCCAGGATGTGGATGCCCAATTCCTCTTTGGCCCAGCAGCCTCAGCGCAGCTGGGAGAGCAAGAGGCCCACTCTCCCCCTAGGTCAGCTCTGCCCTCTGACACACAGGCAGGCCTGCTGGGGCTGCGGAGGGCATGTCTGACAGACTCTGGCTCAATCAATTCCTCGGAAGGTGCAGGGGGCAGGAACAAATGTATGCATGTGATTCTGCCTCTTCCTGGCAATGTGGATGTCCAAGCTTGACTCGGGGCTCAGGGGCAAGGGCCCAGAGAAAGGACCACACCGAAGCGCTTTTCTCCCGGGCTTAAGAGCAGAGTGCGTGACTTGCGGGAAAAGCAGGCCTCCCTCGGCAGGGAGCGGCAGCAGTCTGTTGAGAATGCTTGCAAATCGGCCTTTGGAGGCAGTTAGGGAGGTCTTCCTGCGGGAAGGGGCCGGTTCTGCTCAGAGTCCCCACAGGCCATGGGAAGGGCCCAGCAATACCCCTGTCCTTGGCCAGCCTTTCCCAGACGTTCCTGGCCTCTGGTGCTGCTGCCCCATGAAGGGGCAGGCTGCGGGGTGTGTGTCTAGACATGCCCGGTCGCCTCCCTAGGCTCTTACCCCTAGCGCTTTTCCCCTGAGCTTGACCTAATTTAAGGCCTACTCAAAGGGGAGGTGCTGGCATGGGCTGTTTTCACACAGTCAGAGCCTGGAGCTCAGACAGCTTGGTCACAGGGAAATGCAGAGCAAGTGTCCACACACCCAGGCCAAGGCAGAATCACATGACCATGTCTCTTCCTGCCCCCTACACTGTCAGAGATCTTGGGTGAGCCAGAGTCTGTCACGCCATCTCCTGCCCAAACCCAGCAGCAGCGCCTGTGTGTGATGGGGCAGGGCCGACCTAGGGGCACAGTGGGCCACTTACTCTCCCTACTGCCCTGAGGCTGCTGGGCCAAAGAGGCCTTGGACATCGACCCCCTTGCTGGCCTCTTACCTCTGACCAGGCCATCCGGGCTCCAGGCCCTTGGAGTGTGGAGAGAGCCCCTGCCAGAAATCTCCCCTCCAACTAGGCCTCAAATGAGGCCCAGGAACCAGGGGAAAAGCACTCAGGGAAGGAGCCTGAGGAGGTGCCTCAGCATATCTGGACACACTTCCTGCAGCCTGCCCCTTCGTGGGCAGTTCCCCAGAGGCCAGGAATGTCTGGGCAAGTCTGGCCTGGGACAGGTTCCATGCTGGAATCTGCCTGTTGTCTGTGGGGCCTCTGAGCAGAACCAGCTCTTTGCTGCTGGAAGACCTCCCCGGCTGATTCAAAGGCCAGTTTGCAAGCACTCTCCCCGAGCGAGTCCCACAATTGCCGCAAGCTGCGCACTCTGCTCACAGGCCGGGAGAAAAATGCTTCGGGGTAGTCCTCTCTCAGGGCTCTTGCCCCTGAGCCTAGGGGACAGCTAGGGGCGCAACACACCCAGGCCAAGGAAGAACCACATATACACGTCCTTTCCTGCCCCCTACACCGTCAGAGAGCTCGGGTGAACCAGAGTCTGTCAGACAGCTCCTGGGCAAACCCCGGAGCAGCGCCTGTCTGTGATGGGTCAGGGCCCACGTAGGGGACTGTGGGCTACCTGCTCAACCTGCCTCCCTGAGGCTGCTGGGAGAAACAAGCCTTGGGCATCGACCCCCTTGCTGGCCTCTTCCCTCTGACCAGGCCGTCCAGGCTCCAGGCCCTTGCAGTGTGGAGAGAGGCCCTGCCAGAAACCTCCCCTCTAATTAGGCCTCAAATGAGGCCTAGGAACCATGGGAAAGGCGCTAAGGGAATGAGACTGGGTAGGTGCCTGGGCATGTCTGGACACACACCCCGCCGCCTGTCCATTGGTGAGGCAGTACCCCCTGAGGCCAGAAAGGTCTGGTTAAGGTTGTCCTGCGGCAAGGTCCGTGCTGGGACCTGCCACTGGCCTGTGGGACCTCTGAGAAGAACCAGCACTGTGCCGCGGGAAGACCTCACCGGCAGTCTCCAAAGGTCGGTTTGCAAGCACTCTCACTGGCTGGCCGCCTCTCCCTCACCGAGGGAGGCATGTGTTTGCCGCAAGCCGTGCACTCTGCTCCCAAGTCTGGGAGAAAAGCGCTTCGGTGTGTTCCTCCCTCAGGCCTATGCTCCTGAGCCTGGGGGACATCTAGGGGTTCCACTAACGCAGGCCAAGGCAGAACCACATGCACACGCCTCTTCCGGCCCTCTGCACCATCAGAGAGCTCGGGTGAGCCACAGTCTGTCAGACTCCTCCTGGGCAAGCCCAGCAGGAGCGCCTGTGGTTGAAGTGGCAGGGCCGATGCAGGGGAACAGTGGGCCACTTGCTCCTCCTGCTGCCCTGAGGCTGCTGGACCAAAGAGGCCTTGGGCATCGAACCCCTTGCTGGCCTCTTCCCACTGACCAGGACATCCGTGCTCCAGACCCTTGGAGTGTGGAGAGAGCCCTTGCCAGATACCTCCCCTCTAAGTAGGCCTCAAATGAGGCCTAGGAATCATGGGAAAGGCGCTAAGGGAATGAGACTGCGGAGGCGCCTGAGCATGTGTGGACACACAGCACGCAGCCTGCTCCTTCGTGGGGCAGTACGACCGGAGGCCAGGAAGGTCTGGTTAAGGCTGGCCTGGGGCAGGCTACTTGCTGGGACCTGCACCTGGCCTGTGGGGCCTCTGAGCAGAACCAGCACTGTGCCGCTGGAAGACCTCACCTGCTGCCTCCAAAGGTCGGTTTGAAAACACTCTCGCCGGCTGGCCACCTCTGCCTCACCGAGGGAGGCCCACCTTTCCGGCAAGCCGCGCACTCTGTTCACAAGCCTGGGAGAAAAGCGCTTTGGGGTGTTACTCTCTCATGCCTTTGCCCCTGAGCCTGGGAGACAACTAGGGGCTCCACACACCCAGGCCAAGGCAGAACCACATGCACACGTATCTTCGAGCCCTCTGCACCGTCAGAGAGCTCGGGTGAGCCACAGTCTGTTAGGCAGCTCCTGAGCAAGGAGCAGAAGTGCCTGTGTGTGAAGGGGCAGAGCCGACCTAGGGGCACAGTGGGCCACTTGCTCTCCCTGCTGCCCTGAGGCTGCTGGGCCAAAGAGGCCTTGGGCATCAACCCCCTTGCTGGCCTTTTCCCTCTGACCAGGCCATCCGGGCTACAGTCCCTTGCAGTGTGGAGAGTGCCCCTGCCAGAAACCTCCCCTCCAAGTAGGCCTCAAATGAGGCCTAGGCACCAGGGAAAAGGCGCTAATGGAATGAGCCTGGGGAGGTGCCTGAGCATGTCTGGACACACTCCACGCAGCCTGCTCCTGGGCAATCCCAGAAGCAGCGCCTGTGTGTGATGGGGCAGGGCTGACCTAGGGGCACTGAAGGCCACTTGCTCACCCTGCTGCCCTGAGGCTGCTGGGATAAAGGGGCCTTGGGCATCGAACCCGTTCCTGGCCTCTTCACTCTGACCAGGCCGTCCGGGCTCCAGTCCCTTGCAGTGTGGAGAGAGGCCCTGCCAGAAACCGCACCTCCAAGTAGGCCTCAAATGAGGCCTATGAACCAAGGGAAAGGCGCTCAGGGAATGAGCCTGTGGAGGACCCTGGGCATGTTATGACACATACCGCGCCGCCTGCCCCTTTGTGAGGAAGTATCTCCGGAGGCCAGGAAGGTCCAGTCAAGGCTGGCCTGGGGCAGGGTCCGTGCTGGGACCTGCCACTGGCCTGTGGAGCCTCTGAGCAGAAACAGCACTGTGGCCATGGAAGACCTCATCGGCAGCCTCCAAAGGCCGGTTTGCAAGCACTCTCGCTGTCTGGCAACCTCTCCCTCACCGAGGGAGCCCTGCGATTCCCGCAAGCCACGCACTCTGCTCCTAAGCCCAGGAGGAAAGTGCTTGAGTGGTCCCCTCTAATGGATTTGCCCCTAGGCGTGGGGGACAGCTAGGGGCTCCAAACACCCAGGCCAAGGCAGAACCACATGCACACGAGTCTTCCTGCTCCCTGCACCATCAGAGAGCTCAGATGAGCCAGAGTCTGTCAGGCAGCTCCTGGGCAAGCCCAACAGCAGAGCCTGTGTGTGAAGGGGCAGGGCCGACCTAGGGGCACAGTGGGCCACTTGCTTACCCTGCTGCCCTGAGGCTGCTGGGACCAAGAGGCATTGGGCATCGACCCCCTTGCTGGCCTCTTTCCTCTGACCAGGCCGTCCAGGCCCCAGTCTCTTGCAGTTTGGAGAGAGGCCCTGCCAGGAACCTCCCTTCCAAGTAGGCCTCAAATGAGGCCTAGGAATCAAGGGAAAGGAGCTAAGGAAATGAGACTGGGGAGGCGCCTGGTCATGTCTGTAGACACTCCCCACCGCCTGCCCATTCGTGAGGCTGTACCCCCGGAGGCCAGAAAGATCTGGTCAAGGCTGGCCTGGGGGAGGGTCCGTGCTTGGACCTGCCCCTGGCCTGTGGGGCCTCTGATCAGATACAGCACTGTGCCGCTGGAAGACCTCACTGGCAGCCTCCAAAGGTCGGTTTGCAAGCACTGCCCTGAGGCTGCTGGGCCAAGGAGGCCTTGGGCATCGACTCCCTTGCTGGCCTCTTCCCTCTGACCAGGTCTTCTGGGCTCCAGGCCCTTGCAATGTGGAGAGAGCCCCCTGCCAGAAACCTCCCCTCCAAGTAGGCCTCAAATGAGGCCTAGGCACCAGGGAAAAGGCATAATGGAATGAGCCTGGGGAGGTGCCTGGGCATGTCTTGACACTGTCCCCGCTGCCTGCCCCATCGTGAGGCAGTAGCCCCAGAGGCCAGGAATGTCTGGTCAAGGCTGGTCTGAGGCAGGGTCCGTGCTGGGACCTGCCCCTGGCCTGTGGGGCCTCTGAGCAGAACCAGCACTGTGGCGATGGAAGACCTCCCCGGCAGCCTCCAAAGGCCGCTTTGCAAGCACTCTCGCTGGCAGTCCACCTCTCCCTCACCGAGGGATGATTGCGATTCCCGCAAGCCATGCATTCTGTTCCCAAGCCCAGGAAAAAAGCTCTTGTGTGGTCCCCTCTCAGGGCCTTGCCCCTGAAACTGGGGTCAGCTAGGGGCTCCAAACTCCCAGGCCAAGGCAGAACCACGTGCACAAGAGTCTTCCTGTCCCCTGCACTGTCAGAGAGCTTGGGTGAGCCAGAGTCTGTCAGGCCGCTCCTGGGCAAGCCCAGCAGCAGCGCCTGTGTGTGATGGTGCAGAGGCGACCTAGGGGCACTGAGGGCCACTTGCTCACCCTGCTGCCCTGAGGCTGCTTGGCCAAAGAGGCCTTGGACATCGACCCCCTTGCTGGCCTTTTCCCTCTGACCAGGCCATCCGGGCTCCAGTCCTTTGCAGTGTGGAGAGAGGCCCTGCCAGAATCCTCCCCTAAAAGTAGGCCTCAAATGAGGCCTAGGAATCATGGGAAAGGCGCTAAGGGAATGAAACTGGGGAGGCTCAGGGGCATGTCTGGACACACTCCCCTCCGCCTGCCCCTTCGTGGGGCAGTACCCCCAGAGGCCAGGCAGGTCTGATCAAGGCTGGCCTGGGGCAGGGCCCTTGCTGGGACCTGGCCCTGGCCGGTGGGTACTCTCAGCAGAACCAGCATTGTGCCGCTTGAAGACCTCACAAGCAGCCTTCAAAGGCCGCTTTGCAAGCAGTCTCACCGGGTGGCCACCTCTCCCTCACTGAGGGAGGCCCCTCTTTTCCGGAAGCCGCGCACTCTCTTCCCAAGCCTGGGAGAAAAGCGCTTCGGGGTGTTCCTCTCTCAGGCCTTTGCCCCGGAGCTTGGGGGACAGCTAGGGGTTCCACTCACCCAGGCCAAGGCAGAAACACATGCACACGTCACTTCTGGCCCTATGCACCATCAGAGATCTCGGGTGAGCCAGAGTCTGTCAGGCTGCCCCTGGGCAAGCCCAGCAGCAGCGCCTGTGAGTGAAGGGGCAGGACCGACCTAGGGGCACAGTGCGCCTCTTGCTCTTCCTGATGCCCTTAGGCTGCTGGGCCAAAGATGCCTTGGGAAACGACCCCCTTGCTGGCCTCTTTCGTCTGACCAGGCCATCCGTCCTCCAGACCCTTGAAGTGTGGAGAGACCCTGTGCCAGAAACCTCCCCTGCAAGTAGGCCTCAAATGAGGCCTAGGCACCAGGGAAAATGTGCTAATAAAATGAGCCTGGGGAGGCGCCTGGGCATGTATGGACACACCCCCCACAGCCTGCTACTTCATGGGGCAGTACCTCCGGAGGCCAGGAAGGTCTGGGCAAGTCTGGTCTGGAGCAGTATCCATGCTGGGACCTGCACCAGGCCTGTGGGGCCACAGAGCAAATCCAGCACTCTGGCGCTGGAAGACCCCCCGGCTGCGTCCAAAGGCCAGTTTGCAAGCACTCTACCCGAGGGAGACCCGCATTTCCCGCAAGCCACGCACTCTGCTCCCAAGCCCACGACAATTGCGCATCGGGTTCGTCCGCTCTCAGGCCCTTGGCCATTTGCCTTGGGGACAAGTAGGGGATCCACACACCCAGGAAGAGGCAGAACCACATGAACACGTCTCTTCCTGCCCCTTGCACCGTCAGAGAGCTCGGGTGAGCCAGAGTGTGTCAGTCAGCGCCTGGGCAATCCCAGCAGCAGCGCCTGTGTGTGATGGGGCAGGGGCGACCTAGGGGCACTGAGGGCCAGTTGCTCACCCTGCTGCCCTGAGGCTGCTTGGCCAAAGAGGCCTTGGACATCGACCCCATTACTGGCCTCTTCCCTCTGATGAGGCCGTCCGGGCTCCAGTCCCTTGCAGTGTGGAGAGAGGCCCTGCCAGAAACCTCCCCTCCAAGTAGGCCTCAAATGAGGCCTAGGCACCAGGGAAAAGGCATAATGGAATGAGCCTGGGGAGGTGCCTGGGCAGGTCTCGACATTGACCCCGCCGCCTGCCTCTTCGTGAGGCAGTATCCCCGGAGGCCAGGAAGGTCTGGTCAAGGCTGGCCTGGGGCAGGGTGCGTGCTGGGACCTGCCACTGCCCTGTGGGGCCTCTGAGCAGAACCAGCACTGTGGCGATGGAAGACCTCCCTGGCAGCCTCCGAAGGCCGCTTTGCAAGCACTCTCGCTGGCAGTCCACCTCTCCCTCACCAAGGTATGACTGCGATTCCCGCAAGCCATGCACTCTGTTCCCAAGCCCAGGAAAAAAGCTCTTGTGTGGTCCCCTCTCAGGGCCTTGCCCCTGAAACTGGGGTCAGCTAGGGGCTCCAAACTCCGAGGCCAAGGCAGAACCACGTGCACACGAGTCTTCCTGTCCTCTGCACCGTCAGAGAGGTTGGGTGAGCCAGAGTCTGTCAGGGAGCTCCTGGGCAAACCAAGCAGCAGCGCCAGTGTGTGAAGGGTCAGGACCGACCTAGGGGTACAGTGGGCCACTTGCTCACCCTGCTGCCCTGAGGCTCCTGGGACAAAGAGGCCTTGGGCATCGACCCCCTAGCTGACCTCTTCCCTCTGACCAGGCCGTCCGGGCTCTAGGCCCTTGCAGTGTGGAGAGAGCCCCTGCCACAAACCTCCCCTCCAAGTAGCCCTCAAATGAGGCCTAGGAACCATGGGAAAGGCTCTAAGGGAATAAGACTGGGGAGGCTTCTGGGCATGTCTTGACACACTCCCCGCCACCTGCCCGTTCGTGCGGCAGTTCCCGTGGAAGCCAGGAAGGTATGGTCAAGGCTGGCCTTGGGCAGGGTCCATGCTGGGACCTGCCCCTGGCCAGTGGGTACTCTCAGCAGGATCAACATTGTGCCGCTGGAAGACCTCACAGGCCGCCCCCAAAGGCAGGTTTGCAAGCAGTCTCACCAGCTGGCCGCCTCTCCCTCACCGAGGGAGGCCCGTCTTTCCCGCAAGCCCCGCACTCTGTTCCCAAGCCTGGGAGAAAAGCGCTTCGGTGTGTTCCTCTCTCAGGCATTTGCCCCGGAGCCTGGGGACAGCTAGGTGTTCCACTCACCCAGGCCAAGGCAGAACCACATGCACACGTCTCTTCTGGCCCTCTGCACCATCAGAGACCTCGGGTGAGCCAGAGAATGTCAGGCTGCTCCTGGGCAAGCCCAGCAGGAGCACCTGTGTGTGAATGGGCAGGACCGACCTAGGGGCACAGTGGGCCACTTGCTCTTCCTGCTGCCCTGCGGCTGCTGTGCCAAAGAGGCCTTGGTATTCGACCCCCTTGCTGGCCTCATTCCTCTGACCAGGCCATCCATGCTCCAGACCCTTGAAGTGTGGAGAGAGCCCCTGCCAGAAACCTCCCCTCCAAGTAGGCCTCAAATGAGGCCTAGGCACCAGGGAAAAGGCGCTAATGGAATGAGTCTGTGGAGGCGCCTGGGCATGTATGGACACACTCCCCGCAGCCTGCCCCTTCGTGGGGCAGTTCCCCCGGAGGCCAGGAAGGTCTGGACAAGGCTGACCTGGGGCAAGGTCCATGCTGGAACCGGCCCGTGGCCTGTGGGGCTTTTGAGCAGAACCAGGACTCTGGCGCTGGAAGACCTCCCCGGCTGCCTCCAAAGGCCAGTTTGCAAGCACTCTCCCCGAGAGACGCCCGCATTCCCCAGAAGCTGTGCACTCTGCTCCTAAGCCCGGGAGAAAAGCGCTTCGAGGTGGTCCTCTCTCAGGGCCCTTGCCCCTGAGCCTCGAGCCAGCTAGGGGCTCCACACACCCAGCCAAGGCAGAACCACATGCACATGTCTTTTCCTGCCCCCTGCCCCATCAGAGAGCTTGGGTGAGCAGAGTCTTTCAGGCAGCTCCTGGGCAAGCCCAGTAGCAGCGCCTGTGTGTGATGTAGCAGGGCCGACCTAGGGGCACAGTGGGCCACTTGCTCTTCCTGCTGCCCTGAGGCTGTTGGGACAAAGAGGCCTTGGGCATCGACTCCCTTGCTGGCCTCTTCCCTCTGACCAGGCCATCCGTGCTCCAGACCCTTGAAGTGTGGAGAGAGCCCCTGCCAGAAACCTCCCCTCCAAGTAGGCCTCAAATGAGGCCTAGGCACCAGGGAAAAGGCGCTAATTGAAAGAGTCTGTGGAGGCGCCTGGGCATGTATGGACACACACCCCACAGCTTGCTCCTTCATGGGGCAGTAACCCTGGAGGCCAGGAAGGTCTGAGCAAGGCTGGTCTGGAACAGTATCCATTCTGGGACCTGCCTCAGGCCTGTGGGGCCACAGAGCAAATCCAGCACTCTGGCGCTGGAAGACCTCCCCGGCTGCCTCCAAAGGCCAGTTTGCAAGCACTCTACCCGAGGGAGACCCGCATTTCCCGCAAGCCACGCCCTCTGCTCCCAAGCCCAGGACAATAGCGCATCGGCTTCGTCCGGTCTCAGGCCCTTGGCCAATTGCCTTGGGGACAAGTAGGGGATCCACACACCCAGGCAGAGGCAGAACCACATGCACATGTCTCTTCCGGCCCTCTATACCGTCAGAGAGCTCGGGTGAGCAAGAGTCTGTCAGGCAGCTCCTGGGCAAGCCCAGCAGGAGCGCCTGTGTGTGAAAGAGCAGGGCTGACCTAGGGGCACAGTTTGTCACTTGCTCACCCTGCTGCCCTGAGGCTGCTGGGACAAAGAGGCCTTGGACATCAACTCACTTGCTGGCCTCTTCACTCTGAACACGCCATCCGGGCTCCAGTCCGTTGCAGTTGGAGAGAGGCCATGCCAGAAACCTCCCCTCCAAGTAGGCCTCAAATGTGGCCTATGAAGCATGGGAAAGGCGCGAATGGAATTAGACTGGGGAGGCGCCTCGGCATGTCTGGACACACTGCCCGCCACCTGCCCCTTTGTGGGGCAGTACCCCCAGAGGCCAGGAATGTCTGGTCAAGGCTGACCTGGTGCAGGGTCCTTGCTGGGACCTGCCCATGGCCTGTGGGGCCTCTGAGCAGAAACAACACTGTTCCGTTGGAAGACATCACCAGCAGCCTCCAAAGGCTGGTTTGCAAGCACTCTCGCAGGCTGGCTGCCTCTCCCTCACCGACGGAGGCCCACGTTTCCCGCAAGCCGCGCACTCTGCTCCCATGCCTGGGAGAAGAGTGCTTGTGTGGTCCCATCTCAGGCCTTTGCCCATGAGCCTGGGAGACAGCTAGGGGCTCCACACACACAGGCCAAGGCAGAACCACATGTACATGTCTCTTCCGGCCCTCTGTTCTGTCAGAGAGCTCGGGTGAGCAAGAGTCTGTCAGGCAGCTCCTGGGCAAGCCCAGCAGGAGTGCCTGTGTGTGAAGGGGCAGGGCTGACCTGGGGGCACAGTTGGTCACTTGCTCACCCTGCTGCTCTGAGGCTGCTGGGACAAAGAGGCCTTGGACATCAACCCACTTGCTGGCCTCTTCACTCTGACCAGGCCGCCCAGACTCCAGTCCGTTGCAGTTGGAGAGAGGCCATGCCAGAAACCTCCCCTCCAAGTAGGCCTCAAATGTGGCCTATGAAGCATGGGAAAGGCGCGAAAGGAATTAGACTGGGGAGGTGCCTGGGCATGTCTGGACACACTCTCCGCCACCTGCCCATTTGTGGGGCAGTACCCCCAGAGGCCAGGAATGTCTGGTCAAGGCTGACCTGGTGCAGGGTCCTTGCTGGGACCTGCCCATGGCCTGTGGGTCCTCTGAGCAGAACCAGCACTGTGCCGCTGGAAGACCTCACCGGCAACCTCCAAAGGCCGGTTTGCAAGCACTCTCGCCGCATGGTTGCCTCTCCCTCACCAAGGGACGCCTGCGTTTCCCGCAAGCCGCGCACTCTGCTCCGAAGCCTGGGAGAAAACTGCTTCAGGGTGATCCACTCTCAGGCCATTGCCCCTGAACCTGGGAGACAGCCAGGGGCTCCACACACCCAGGCCAAGGCAGAACCAAATGCACACTGCTCTTCCTGCCCTCTGCCCCGACAGAGAGCTCGGGTGAGCCACAGTCTTTTAGGCAGCTCCTAGGCAAGCCCAGCAGCAGCACCTGTGTGTGAAGGGGCAGGGCCGATCTAGGGGCACAGTGGGCCACTTGCTCTCCCTGCTGCCCTGAGGCTCCTGGGTCAAAGAGGCCTTGGGCATTGACCCCGTTTCGGGCCTCTTCCCTCTGACCAAGCCATCCAGGCTCCAGGCCCTTGCAGTGTGGAGAGAGCCTTGCCAGAAACCTCCACTCCTAGTAGGACTCAAATGAGGCATAGGCACCAGGGAAAAGTCGCTAATGGAATGAGCCTGGGGAGGTGCCTGAGCATGTCTGGACTCATGCCCTGCTGCCTGCACCTTCCTGGGGCAGTACCCCCCAGAGGCCAGGAAGGTCTGGTCAAGGCTGGCCTGGGGCAGGGCACATGCTGGAACCTGCCCGTGGCCTGTGGGGCCTCTGAGCAGAATCAGGACTCTGCCGCTGGAAGACCTCCCCGGCTGCCTCCAAAGGCCGCTTTGCAAGCAGCCTCCTCAAAGGAGGCCCGCGCTTCCCGCAAGCTGTACACTCTGTTCCCAAGCCCGGGAGATAAGCGCTTCGGGGTGGTCCTCTCTAAGGGCCCTTTCCATTGACCCTGGGGTCCAGTTAGGGGCTCAACACTCCCAGGCCAAGGCAGAACACATGCACACGAGTCTTCCTGCCCCCTGCACCATCAGAGAGCTCAGGTGAGCCAGAATCTGTCAGGCAGCTCCTGGGCAAGCCCAACAGCAGAGCCTGTGTGTGAAGGGGCAGGGCCGACCTAGGGGCAAAGTGAGCCACTTGCTTACCCTGCTGCCCTGAGGCTGTTGGGACCAAGAGGCCTTGGGCATCGACCCCCTTGCTGGCCTCTTCCCTCTGACCAGGCCTTCTGTGCTCCAGGCCCTTGAAATGTGGAGAGAGCCCGTGCCAGAGACCTCCCCTGCAAGTAGGCCTCAAATGAGGCCTAGGCACCAGGAAAAAGGCATAATGGAATGAGCCTGGGGAGGTGCCTGGGCAGGTCTCGACACTTTCCCCGCCGCCTGCCCCTTCGTGAGGCAGTATCCCCGGAGGCCAGGAATGTCTGGTCAAGGCTGGCCTGGGCAGGGTCCGTGCTGGGACCTGCCCCTGGCCTGTGGGGCCTCTGAGTAGAACCAGCACTGTGGCGATGGAAGACCTCCCTGGCAGCCTCCGAAGGCCGGTTTGCAAGCTCTCTCGCCGGCAGTCCACCTCTCCCTCACCAAGGTATGACTGCGATTCCCGCAAGCCATGCACTCTGTTCCCAAGCCCAGGAAAAAAGCTCTTGTGTGGTCCCCTCTCAGGGCCTTGCCCCTGAAACTGGGGTCAGCTAGGGCTTCCAAACTCCCAGGCCAAGGCAGAACCATGTGCACAGGACTCTTTCTGTCCCCTGCACCATCAGAGAGGTCGGGTGAGCCAGAGTCTGTCAGGGAGCTCCTGGGCAAGCCAAGCAGCAGCGCCAGTGTGTTAAGGGTCAGGACCGACCAAGGGGCACAGTGGGCCACTTGCTCACCCTGCTGCCCTGAGGCTGCTGGGACAAAGAGGCCTTGGGCATCGACCCCCTTGCTGACCTCTTCCCTCTGACCAGGCCGTCCGGGCTCTAGGCCCTTGCAGTGTGGAGAGAGCCCCTGCCACAAACCTCCCCTCCAAGTAGCCCTCAAATGAGGCCTCTGAACCATGGGAAAGGCGCTAAGGGAATGAGACTGGGGAGACTTTTGTGCATGTCTTGACACACTCCCTGCCACCTGCCCCTTCGTGGGTCTGTTCCCGCAGAAGCCAGGAAGGTCTGGTCAAGGCTGGCCTTGGCAGGGTCCATGCTGGGACCTGCCCCTGGCCGGTGGGTACTCTGAGCAGAATCAACATTGTGCCGCTGGAAGACCTCACCGGCCGCCTCCAAAGGCCGGTTTGCATGCAGTCTCACCAGCTGGCCGCCTCTCCTCACTGAGTGAGGCCCGTCTTTCCCACAAGCCGCGCACTCTGTTCCCAAGCCTGGGAGAAAAGCGCTTCGGTGTGTTCCTCTCTCAGGCATTTGCCCCGGAGCCTGGGGACAGCTAGGTGTTCCACTCACCCAGGCCAAGGCAGAACCACATGCACACGTCTCTTCTGGCCCTCTGCACCATCAGAGAGCTCGGGTGAGCCAGATCCTGTCAGGCTGCCCCTGGGCAAGTCCAGCAGCAGCGCCTCTGTGTGAAGGGGCAGGGCCTACCTAGGGGCACAGTGCGCCACTTGCTCTTCCTGCTGCCCTGAGGCTGCTGGGACAAAGAGGCCTTGGGAAACGACCCCCTTGCTGGCCTCTTTCCTCTGACCAGGCCATCTGTCCTCCAGACCCTTGCAGTGTGGAGAGAGCCCCTGCCAGAAACTTCCCCTGCAAGTAGGCCTCAAAAGGCCTAGGCAACAGGGAAAAGGAGCTAATGGAATGAGCCTAGCGAGGCGCCTGGGCATGTTTGGACACACATTCCATAGCCTTCTCCTTCATGGGGCAGTACCCCCAGAGGCCAGGAAGGTCTGGGCATGGCTGGGCTGGAGCAGGGTCCATGCTGGTACCTGCCCCTGGTCTGTGGGGCCACAGAGCAAATCCAGCACTCTGCCACTGGAAGACCTCCCGGCTGCCTCCAAAGGCCGGTTTGCAAGCACTCTCCCCGAGGGAGACCCGCTTTTCCCGCAAGTCACCCACTCTGGTCCCAAGCCCAGGACAGTAGCGCATCGGGTTTGTCCGCTGTCAGGCGCTTGGCCTGGTGCTTGGGGACAACTAGGGGCTCCACACACCCAGGCCAAGGCAGAACCACATGCACACGTATCTTCCTGCCCCTTGCACCATCAGAGAGCTCGGGTGAGCCAGAGTGTGTCAGGCAGCTACTGGGCAAGCCCAGCAGCCACGCCTGTGTGTAACGGGACAGGACCGACCTAGGGACACAGTTGGCCACTTGCTTCCCCTGCTGCCCTGAGGCTGCTGGGCCAAACAGTCCTTGGGCATCGACTCCCTTGCTGGCCTCTTCCCTCTGACCTGGCCATCAGAGCTCCAGGCCCTTGTAGTGTGGAGAGAGGCCCTGCCAGAAACCTCCCCTCCAATTAGGCCTCAAATGCGGCCTAGGCACCAGGGAAAAGCGCTCACGGAATGAGCTTGGGGAGGTGACTGAGCATGTCTGGACTCGGTTCCCGCAGCCTGCTCCTTCGTGGGGCAGTTCCCCCGTAGGCCAGAAAGGTCTGGACAAGGCTCTCCTGGGGCAGTGTCCATGCTGGCACCTCCCTGTCGCCTGTGGGGCCTCTGAGCAGAACCAGCACTCTGCCACTGGAAGACCTCCCCGGCTGCCTCCAAAGGCCAGTTTGCAAGCACCCTCCCCGAGGGTGGCCCGCAATTCCCGTAAGCTGTGCACTCTGCCCCCAAGCCCGGGAGAAAAGTGCTTCGGGGTTGCGCTCTCTCAGGGACCTTGCCCCAAGCCTGGGCGCCAGCTAGGGGCTCCACACACCCAGCCAAGGAAGAACCACATGCACAAGTATTTTCCTACCCCTGCACCGTCAGAGAGCTTGGGTGAGCAAGAGTCTGTCAGGCAGCTCCTGGGTAGGCCCAGCAGCAACGCCTGTGTGTGATGGGGCAGGGCCGACCTAGGGGCACTGAGGGTCACTTGCTCACAATGCTGCACTGACGCTTCTGGGACAAAGAGGCCTTGGGCATCGACCCCCTTGCTGGCCTCTTCCCTCTGACCAGGCCGTCCGGGCTCCAGTCCCTTGCAGTTTGGAGTGAGGCCCTGCCAGAAACCTCCCCTCCAAGCAGGCCTCAAATGAGGCCTAGGAACCAAGGGAAAGGCGCTCAGGGAATGAGCCTGGGGAGGCTCCTGGGCATGTCTGGACACACTCCCCACCGCCTGCCCCTTCGTGAGGCAGTACCCCCGGAGGCCAGGAAGGTCTGGCCATGGCTGTCCTGGTTCAGGGTCCATGCTGTTACCTGACCATGGCCTTGGGGCCTTTGAGCAGAACCAGGACTCTGCCGTTGGAAGACCTCACCAGCAGCCTCCAAAGGCCTGTTTGCAAGACCTCTCATCTGCTGGCCACAACTCCGTCACAAAGGTCCACTCTGCCCCTAGGTCGGCTCTGCCCCTTGACACACAGGCAGTCCTGCTCGGGCTGCGGAGTACGTGTCTGACAGACTCTGGCTCAAACAATCCCGCAGAAGGTGCAGGGGGCAGGAACAAATGTATGCATGTGATTCTGCCTCTTCCTGTCAATGTGGATGTCCAAGCTTGACTCCAGGCTCAGGGGCAAGGGCCCAGAGAGAGGACCACCCCGAAGCGCTTTTCTCCCGGGCTTCGGAGCAGAGTGTGCGACTGGCGGGAAAAGCAGGCCCCCCTCGTGCAGGGAGCGGCAGCAGTCTGGCGAGAATGTTTGCAAACCGGCCTTTGGAGGCAGTCGGGGAGGTCTTCCTACGGGAGAGGCCTGGTTCTCCTCAGAGTCCCCACAGGCCAGGGGAAACACCCAGCAAGTTTCCTGCCCTTGGTCAGCCTTGCCCAGGCCTTCCTGGCCTCTGGGGCTGCTGCCCCATGAAGGGGCAGGCTGCGGGACGTGTGTCTAGACATGCCCGGTCACCTCCCCAGTCTCTTACCCAAAGCGCATTTCCCCTGGTCTAGGCCTCTTTTGAGTCCTACTCGGAGGGGAGGTGCTGGCAGAGGCTGTCTCCACACTGCAAGGGCTTGGAGCTCAGACGGCCTGCTGAGAGGGAAGTGGGGAGCAAGGGGGTGGATGCCCAAGGCCTCTTTAGACCAGCAGCCTCAGGGCAGCTGGGAGAGCAAGAGGCCCACTCTGCCCCTTGGTCGGCTCTGCCCCTTGACACACAGGCTGTGCTGCTGGGGTGCCCGAGGAGCTGCCTGACAGACTCTGGCTCACTCGAGCTCTCAGAAGGTTCAGGGCGCAGTAACAGACATGTGCATGTGGTTCTGCCTCAGCCTGGGAGTGTGGACTTCCATGCTTGACTCCAGGCTCAGGGGCAAGGGCCCAGAGAAAGGACAACCCCGATGTGCTTTTCTCCCGGCTTGGGAGCGGATTGCGCGACTTGCGGGCAAAAGAAGCCTCCCTTGGGGTGGGAGGTGCGGCATCCGGCGAGAATGCTTGCAACCGGCCCTTGGCGGCAGCCGGGGAGGTCCTCATGCGGGAAAGGGGTGGTTCTGCTGAGAGGACCCACAGGCCAGGGGCAGCACCCAGCATGGTCTCTGCCCTTTGCCAGGGTTGCCCAGACCTTCCGGGCCTCCAGGGCTGCTGCCCCATGAAGGGCAGGCTGCGGGGAGTGTGTCCAGACATGCCTGGTCGCCTCCCCAGTCTCTTACCCCCTAGCGCATTTCCCCTGTGCTTGGCCTAATTTAAGGCCTACTTGGAGGGGAGGTGCTGGCATGGGCTGTTTTCACACAGCAAGAGCCTGGAGCTCAGACGGCCTGGTCACAGGGAAGTGCGGAGCAAGTGTGTGGATGCCAAAGGCCTCTTTGGCCCAGCAGCCTCCGGGCAGCTGGGAGAGCAAGAGGCCCACTCTGCCCCTAGATCAGCTCTGCCCCTTGACACACAGGCAGTCCTGCTGCGGCTGCGGAGGACATGTCTGACAGACTCTGGCTCAACCAAGTCCTTGGAAGGTGCAGGGGACAGGAACAAACATATGCATGTGATTCTACCTCTTCCTGGCTATGTGGATGTCCAAGCTTGACTCCAGGCTCAGGGGCAAGGACCCAGAGAAAGGACCACCCCGAAGCACTTTTCTCCCGGGCTTAAGAGCAGAGTGCGCGACTTGCGGGAAAAGCAGGCCTCCCTCGGCAGGGAGCGGCAGCAGTCTGGCGAGAATGCTTGCAAACCTGCCTTTGGAGGCAGTTGGGGAGGTCTTCCTGCGGGAAAGGGCAGGTTCTGCTCAGAGTCCCCACAGGCCATGGGAAGGACCCAGCAAGACCCGTGTCCTTGGCCAGCCTTGCCCAGACCTCCCTGGCCTCTGGGGCTGCTGCCCCTTGAAGGGGCAGGCTGCGGGGTGTGTGTCTAGACATACCTGGTCGCCTCCCCAGTCTCTCATCCCCTAGCATATTTCCCCTGGCCTAGGCCTCTTTTGAAACCAACTCGGAGGGGAGGTGCTGGCAGAGGCTGTCTCCACACTGCAAGTGCTTGGAGCTCAGACGGCCTGGTGAGAGGGAAGTGGGGAGCAACGGGTTGGATGCCCAAAGCCTTTTTCTCCAGCAGCTTCATGGCAGCAATGAGAGCAATAGGCCCACTGAGCCACTAGGTCACAAGCGCAGATGAGCCTGTGTTTCGCCTGGGTATGTCTGGCCACAATCCCCGCAGCCTGCCCCTTCGCGGGGCAGTTTGCCCGGAGGCCAGGAAAGTCTCCGAAAGGCTGGCCTGGTGCAGGGACCATGCTGGTACCTGATCCTTGCTTGTGGGGCCTCTGAGCAGAACCGGCATTCTGTCGCTGGAAGACCTCCCCGCCTGCTTCCAAAGGCCTGGTTGCAAGCACTCTCGCCGGCTGGCTACTGCTCCCTCCCCAAGGGAGGTCCGCGTTTCCCTCAAGCCAGGCACTCTGCTCCCAAGCCCAGGAGAAAAACACTTCATGGTGATCCTCTCTCAGGGCCCTTGCCCCTGAGCCTAGTGGCCAACTAGGGGCTCCACACTCCCAGGACAAGGCAGAACCACATGCACCCGTCTGTTCCTGCCCCTTGCACCGTCAGAGAGCTCGGATGAGCCAGAGTCTTTCAGGCAGCTCCTGGGCAAGCCCACCATCACCCCCTGTGTTTGAAGAGGCAGTTCCTACCTAGGGACACAGTGGGCCTCTTTCTCTCCCTGCTGAGCTGAGGCTGCTGGGCCAAAGAGGCTTTGGGCATCGACCCCCTTGCTGGCCTCTTCCCTCTGACCAGGCCGTCCGGGCTCCAGGCCCTTGCAGTGTGGAGAGAGCCCCTGCCAGAAACCTCCCCTCGAAGTAGGCCTCAAATGAGGCCTATGCTCCAGGGGAAAGGCGCTAAGGGAATGAGCCTGGGGAGGCGCCTGGGCATGTCTGGACACAGTCCCCACAGCCTGCCCCTTCGTGGGGCTGTACCCCCGGAGGCCAGGAAAGTCTGGTCAAGGCTGGCCTGGGGCAGGGTCCATGCTGTGACCTGCCCCTGGCCTGTGGGTCCTCTGAGCAGAACCGGCCCTCTGCCGCTGGAAGACCTCCCCGGCTGCCTCCAAAGGCTGGTTTGCAAGCCCTCTCACCGGCAGGCCACCGCTCCCTCCCCGAGGGAGGCCCGCGTTATCTGCAAGCCTCGCACTCTGCCTCCAAGCATGGGAGAAAAGTGCTTCGCAGTGGTCCTCTCTCAGGGCCCTTGCCCTTGAGCCTGGGGGCCAGCTAGGGGCTCCACACTCCCAGGCTAAGAACAGAACCACATGCACACGTCTGTTCCTTCCCCCTACACCGTCAGAGAGCTCGGGTGAGCCAGAGTCTGTCAGGCAGCTCCTGGGCAAGCCCAGCTGCACCGGCTGTGTGGGAAGGGGCAGGGCCAACCTAGGGGAACAGTGGGCCTCTTGCTCTCACTGCTGCCCTGAGGCTGCTGGACCAAAGAGGCCTTGGGCATCGACCCCCTTGCTGGCCCCTTCCCTCTGACCAGGCTGTTCGGGCTCCAGGCCCTTGCAATGTGAAGACAGCCCCTGTTCATTCATATGTAACTCCTGTGAGTTAATTTATGAAATGAGATTTTGGTCCTAAGCACATTTCTTAGAAGTAAATAAGAAATTTAGGTAAAGATTATGAAAGTTTGTTTGAAGCTACGACTGTACTTCCTCATCTATCAATTTTAGTAGCTGTTTTTCAAACACCATTGTTTGAAGGGAGCTTTGTTTTTCTCAGCTCCATCTCCCATCTGCTACATTTATTAACAAAGCCATAATCTGGGATTTATGATATTAGTTGCTGTCGAAATTAATGTAATGCTATGCTCTCAATGTTTTACTGAGACAGCATGGATCAGTAAAAGGGTTTGAAACATAAACTATAGTAAGCATTTGAGAAAAGTGAAACATTCAATGAATGGAATCAATTTTAGAATTAATATGTGCTCACCTTTGTACTCACATACTGTTTGGTTGCAGGTACAATTTAAAGGATTAGGTGAAAGAAAATTCTGTTAAAAAGGAAACAACCTATTACTTGGGAAATGAAATTGCCAACAAAAGAAAAGATGAAGCTATTGTATTTTAAAGTGGCCTCCAATCTATGTCCCAGGATAAAATGTTTTGACAAAGATAATTAATCTCTCTTCTGCCTCAGAATACTAGATTATTAACACTTGTTTGTGTGTGTGTGTGTGTGTGTTAGTTTAGTATTCAGCACTAAAGGAAATAAACTACCAAATCATTAAAAGAGGGGAGGGTGAACTAGTATAGGAGGAAAGACAGAGTCCTGTTATAGAAGACTTTTCTTGCTTTAATAGTTTTCTTAAAGCCTTTTATTCCTGCAACTAGAGTGAAAGGAAGCAACGCCTCTCTTCCTTGGCATCATTCCCTTAGCCTGCCTTCCCATTCCCTCTGGTTCAAGTCGAACAAGACTGGACCTGAGCCTTCCTCCAAGCTTCTTGCCTCACGAATTTACTAAACCCTGGAAAGCAGTGAGTAGTTTACAATATTCATGTCGAATAACAATAACAAAAAAGGAACGTCTACTCTTCTCTTGTCCTATAAGCAAAAATAGATGGTAGACATAAATGTATTATACAACTTATAAACTATAAAACTTCTAGAAGAATTCATAGGAAAACCATTTTGTGACCTTGAGTGAGGCAAGCTTTTTTATTTTTTAAATTAATTTATTTATTTTAATTGGAGGCTAATTACTTTACATTATTGTGGTGGTTTTGCCATACATTGACATGAATCAGCCTTGGGTGTACATGTGTCCCCCATCCTGAACTCCCCTCACACCTCCCTCCCCATCCCTCAGGGTCATCCCAGGGCACCAGCACTGAGCACCTTGTCTCATGCATTCATTGAACCTGGACTGGCGATCTGTTTCACGCTTGATAATATACATGTTTCAATGCTATTCTCTCAAATCATCCCACCCTCGCCCTCTCCCACAGAGTCCAAAAGACTGTTCTATACATCTCTGTCTCTTTTGCTGTCTCATATACAAGTTTATCATTACCATCTTTCTAAATTCCATATATATGCATTAATATCCTGTATTTGGTGTTTTTCTTTCTAACTTCACTCTGTATAATAGGCTCCAGTATCATCCACCTCATTAGAGCTGATTCAAATGCATTCTTTTTAATGGCTGAGTAATATTCCATTGTGTATATGTACCATAGCTTTCTTATCCTATCATCTGCTGATGGACATCTAGGTTGCTTCATGTCCTAGCTATTATAAACAGTGCTGTGATGAATATTGAGGTACATGTGTCTCTTTCAATTCTGGTTTCCTTGGTGTGTATGCCCAGGAATGGGATTGCTGGGTCATATGGCAGTCCTATTTCCAGTTTTTTAAGGAATCTCCACACTGTTATCCATAGTGGCTGTACTAGTTTGCATTCCCACCAACAGTGTAAGAGGGTTCCTTTTCTCCACACCCTCTCCAGCATTTATTGCTTGTAGACCTTTGGATAGCAGCCATCCTGATTGGTGTGTAATGATACCCCATTGTGGTTTTGATTTGCATTTCTCTGATGATGAGTGATGTTGAGCATCTTTTCATGTGTTTGTTAGCCATCTGTATGTCTTCTTTAGAGAAATGCCTGTTTAGTTCTTTGGCCCATTTTTTGATTGGGTCGTTTATTTTTCTGGAATTGAGCTGCAGGAGCTGCTTGTATATTTTTGAGATTAACTCTTTCTGAGTTGCTTCATTTGCTATTATATTCTCCCATTCTGAAGGCTGTCATTTCACCGGCAAGTTTTTTTTAGATAGAGCACCAAAAACATATTTTATTAAAAAAAAAAAACCAACATCTGATCATTTAGACTTCAAAATGTTAAACTTCTCTTCAAAAGAGACTGTTAAAATGAAAATACAAGATACGGACTGGGAGAAAGTATTTGTTAAATGCACATCAATTAAAAGATTTGTATCCAGGATATGTAAAGAATTCTCTAAACTTAAAAACAAAAGATACAAGTGCCACCATATAGTTATTAAAAGGACCAAATCTGGAGCACTGAAAACCCCAAATTTTGGCAAGGATGTAGAACAATAGGAACTGTCATTTATTCTTGATGGGAATACAAAATGGTGCAGCCACTTTGGAAGACAGCTTGGCAGGTTCCTACAAAGCTTAACATACTCTTACTATACAATCCATCAGTCATATTGGTATTTACTCAGCAGAGTTAAAAACTTAAATCCACAGAAAAACCTGCACACAGATGTTTATAGCAGTTTTATTCATAGTTGCCAAAACTTGGAAGAAACCAAGAAGTACTTCAGTAAATGAATGAATAAATTAATTGTAATAATTCATATAAAGGAATACTATTCAGCACTAAAAGAAACAAACTACCAAATCATTAACAGACACGAAAGAAACATTATGCTTATAACTAAGTAAGAGATGAGATGGTTGGATGGCATCACCAACTCAATGGACATGGGTTTGGGTGGACTCTGGCAGTTGGTGATGTACAGGGAGGCCTGGCATGCTGCGGTTCCTGGGGTTGCAAAAACTAGGACACAACTGAGAGACTGAACTGAACTGAAGTAAAAGAAGACAATCTGGAAGAGCTTCATACTATATAATTCCAGCTATATGACATTCTAGAAAAGGCAACTCTGTTGAGAAACATCATTGTTTCTTGAGGGACGGTGAGGGTGTGTGTGTGTGTGAGTCACTCAGTCATGTCCGAGTCTTTTCGACTCCATGGACTGTATAGTCTGTTTGGTTCTTCTGCCCATGGAATTTCCGAGGTGTGAATACTGGAGTGGGTAGCCAATTCCTCCTCCTGGGGATCTTCCTAACTCAGGAGTCAAACCCAGGTCTCCCACATTACAGGCAGATTCTTTACCAGCTGAGCCACCAGGACAGCCCCTGGTGGAGGTACAACCAAAGCACTGAGTTTTAATGTCCATGAAAATCCTCCGTATGATCTTCTAGTTATGGCTGTATGTCACTATACATTGATCCAAACCCACAGAATGTACAGTACCAAGAATGACCCCTAAGGTAAATGCCAACTTTGGGTGGCTGTGCTGTGTCACTGGAGATTCATACTTGGTAACAAATTTATGTAACATTTTCATGAGTGATGGTAATAATGGGCAAGATGATTCATGTAGGGAGTACTTGAGGTTATATGGGAAATCTCTGTACTGTCCTCTTAATTTTGTTGTGAGCTTAACTCTGCTCTCTAATACACCATGTTAAGTGAAAGTAGCTAGCCTCAAAAGGCTACATACTGTATGAGTCCGTCTTAGTGTCATTCTGGAAAACAAAACAAGAGGGTAGGAAAGTGGCTAGAGATGGGGAGAGGGGTTGGTCACAAACAGGCTCAAGTGAATTTGGGGAGATGATGGAAATGTTCTATGTCTTGATTGCAGTGGTAGTTGTGTGACTGTATGCATTTATCAAAACTCATAGAACTGTACTCTATGGTGACTTTTACTGTATATAAATTATACCTTTATTTTTTTTTTAATGTGAAAAACAAGCTAAAAACCCTAAAATGACCTCTGACCGAGTGTTAGCATGGTCACTGTTGCTGAAGACTTCTGGCTCCTTAGCTCTCTAAAAATAGGGTCACCAGCTAATCCCATGAATATTTGTGACTCCAGGTCACAATAGTTGTGCAATGGTTTGTCTCTTATCTTGTAGAGAGCTGCTGACTGATGATGAAAGACAAGACAGGGAGAACTTTCTTTTTTTCTTTCTTTCTCTTCTTGTTCTTCCTCCATTTTCTGCTTTCCACTAGCTCTTTTCCTTCACTTCTTTTCCCTATTTATCAGTCTGTGTGTAGCTGAAAGGGATCTGCTAGAGGCTATGGTGAGTGGGACAAATGGAAGCATTTGCTCTGGTCAAAAGTGTATTAGTAAATGATTAACAACCAGCTTTGTGAAGCACACATATTAACACACATGCAGATTTATTTTAAACTCTACTGATATAAAGGGTATAGAACACATAGTTTGCAAATCCTAATAAAATTTACATCATTCTTTAGTGTCAATTCCATATAACCAGTTGATTTCCATCAAATGTTTCACTGAGTTTTGCTGAACTTTGGTATCTGTAGGTTTCCCTAGTAGCTCACTTGGTAAAGAATCTGCCTGCAATGCAAGAGACCCTGGTTTGATTGCTGGGTCGGGAAGATCTGCTGGAGAAGGGATAGGTACCCAGTCCAGTATTCTGGCCTGGAGAATCCCATGGGGGAAATCCACGGGGCCGCAAAGAGCTGGACACGACTGAGCAACTTTCCCTTTCTTGTCTGTAGCCAACATGCCATTGTAAATAATAAACAAATGTGGTTTTGCAAGAATCTTGGCTGATATTTTCATTAACATTAATGATTGAGATGAAAGTGAAACAACAAGAGATATGTGTTGGATCCTGACTTAATCAGGTCATTAATCAGTGACCTGAGTGACTTGGATTCATTTGATGATAGTTTTTGAGTACTGGAGGAATAGTTCCTTGAACTTTGTGCTGGTCACAGTGCAACAGTTATAGACACAACATTTTAAGAATTTTATTCTACATTGTTAACATTTTCTCTGTCACTATACAATCAACAAAAATATGTGAGCCCAAATTTGGAGCTTTCTTCTGTTTCCATGATTTAAATACTCTCACCCTGAAGGATTCCAGACTACCAAGGTGAAAACACTGGATGAAGAGGCGTCCTCCAGCACACCATTATACCCCATTTCTGCAATGTAGATGCAGTAGACAGAAACAGCATCAGGAACACAGACGCCAGCAAAATGTAAATGATTAAAAATGATGACTTGTATGTATTTATGACCTTAGCTTTGAATAGAATTTATTTAACTGAAAGCGTACATCCTTTAATTTTTAATAATGACTTTGTTTTAGAGCTAGCTCACAAAACTCCTGAAATTTAACCATCAGTTCTCTGGCACTTCTTTGAGTTGGCTCCAGTTCATTAAGGATTCAAGTGCAAGGCCACGAGCCCCCCGCCACCCCCCTACCACACACACACAGATTCCACAGCAGCAGAGGCAGCGTGAAGGGAGAGTGCGTGCAGACATATGTTGCTTCTCTGAGCCCTGCTACCCTCAATGTGCTGCCAGGGCTGCTCCAGCCTTATGTGATATTTTCCTGAGCTACTCAGACTGATTGTCAGGGCTAAAATATCCATTGTCATAAGCTACACTTTATATGAAAAATGGATATGAATTTCAGTGGAATAATGGTTTGACATTCTTCATTAAATTTCATCCATTAAAATATTGTGTCCTTAATGAGAACTTGTTGTTGAAGGAAAATATTGTTATTCTGAAATTCCTCTTATTTTTAAAGCCAAATCTGAAAAGATTTTCATCAAAATGTGAACAGTTATCTTGGATGGTGAGATTTTATTTTTCCTTCTTGTAATTTTCTGTAGTTTACAAATTTTCTACAATAAATATGCAACACGATGGTAATATGTAAAAAGAACTGAGACAAATCTTTGTTCACTTGATATGCTAAAGTGCATTGATGTTATCCTTTTAAAGACCAAAACAATAAATCGCATTTTCAGTAAAAAGAATGCCCAAGGAAACAGACATTACTATGTTCAGTTTCATTTGAAAGCCAGATGTCCAGGAATTGGATATGGCTAATTATCAAATTCTACCCAGATGGAGTGTTTTCTTTTCTTTTTTTCTATCATCAGATGGAAAAGCAAGTATCTCTAGCTGCTTACTTTATTACATTTAATCACTTTAGTTGGAAAACTTTAAAGAATAGATGCAGCTTAGAAAAAGGGCAGTTTATTCTATCATGAATGAAAAGTTGAAATGGGTACAAGAAATAGAAGAAAAAGAATTAAAATGTGTAATTAGCTATGTGATAAAGAATTTTAAGCTTGTTCTTTGGCCAATTCCAGCAGTGTTAGAAATGAAATTGATCCCATCTCTTTTGGGGTTGGTCTTCCTGAATTAATCTATTGCTGTGTAACAAATTACTCTAAGACTTATCAGCTAAAAACAATAGAGATTATTTCACAACTTCTGTAGGTCAGGAAAATTATGACCAACCTAGATAGCATATTTAAAAGCAGAGACATTACTTTGCCAACAAAGGTCCGTCTAGTCAATGCTATGGTTACTCCAGTGGTCATGTACAGATGTGAGAGTTGGACAGTGAAGAAAGCTGAGCGCTGAAGAACTGATGCTTTTGAACTGTGGTGTTGGAGAAGACTCTTGAGAGTCCCTTGGACTGCAAGGAGATCCAACCAGTCCATCCTAAAGGAGATCAGTCCTGGATGTTCATTGGAAGGACTGATGCTGAAGCTGAAACTCCAGTACTTTAGCCACCTCATGCAAAGAGTTGGTTCATTGGAAAGGACCCTGATGCTGGGAGGGATTGGGGGCAGGAGGAGAAGGGGATGACAGAGGATGAGATGGCTGGATGGCATCACCAACTCGATGGACATAGGTTTGGGTAGACTCCGGGTGTTGGTGATGGACAGGGAGGCCTGGCATGCTGCGATTCATGTGGTTGCAAAGAGTTGGACATGACTGAGTGACCAAACTGAACTGAATGGAACTGATAGGTTGGGAAGTTGAGCATGGTTTATGAATTAGTTGGCTGCCTATGACTCAGGGGGCTTCCCTTGTGGCTCAGCTGGTGAAGAATCTGCCTGCAATGCAGGAGACCAGGTTCGATCCCTGGGTTGGGAAAATCCCCTGGAGAAGGAAAAGGCTACCCACTCCAGTATTCTGGCCTGGAAAATTCCATGGACTGTATAGTCTATAGGGTCCCAAATAGTCAGACACGACTGAACGACTTTACTTTCACTATTATTCAGGGTCTTTCTGTGAAGACCAGGGCTGTGGTAGCATCTGAAGGCTTGATGGGAGAAGATCCATTTCCAGGCTCACTCACATGATTGCTGGAGGGATTACATTCCCTGTGACCTGTTGCACTAAGAGCCTCAGTTCTTTGCTGGCTTTGGCCAGGAGCCTCCTCTGTTCTTCGCTATACAGACCCCTGCATAGAGCCTCTCGCAGCGTGGCAGCTGGCCTCCTTGGAGCAAACAAGCCAGAGAAACGTCTAAGGCACTTGCTTCCTACCTTTCAGGCTCATTGTCCTCCACCGCCAGGTGTCCAGCACCTCAAAACAAGCGAAAGGCCAAAACCATCACTTCACACACTTCCCCAGCTCGGGGCTGTTTAAAGCTGGAGGGTGTGCCTGCTACTTGCTACTTCATCTTATCCAGAAGTGGAAGCGTCTGAAAATCACGGATAATTCTATCATAGTTCTCTGCTAGAAACAAAGTTAATGTCTCATACTTTTATTTTCATAAGCATAAGGTAATGTTTTAAAATTATTCTTATTGATTAAAGAAAAATTACTAGCACAAAAAGTCACATTTGTTAGAAATCAATGTTGAAATGAGACAGACTGGGGACATTAATAGAGCATTAATAAATGTTAAATTATTCTTTTGCTTGGCATTCAGGGCAATGAATCTCTGAGAAATGCTTGTTCCTCTTTGGTAAAGTGGTGAGAGAGCTATTGTGAAAATAAAGTTGACCAAGAACCAGTATGTATAAGTCAGGATGCCTTCTCAGGTAAATCAGTTTTAGAGAGAAAGTCATGAAATTTGGTGATCTGAGAATCAGTTTCTTAAAACCATGCCTTACATATACTATTATTTCCCACATGTGCCATGACATAAAAATGGTTGGGGAAAAAAAAATGGTTGGGAAACACTAGTGTTGACAGTGCTGCATCTCCCATTTCTTGTAACTATGACTAGCAAACCTGTATCTTTGCTAGACTTCTCCAGGAAGCACTAGCAACTACCTCTGCTGTGATCCTTCACCACAGTCTTCCTGTCTTTCTGTTCTGGGCTGGAGTGTTTGCTCCACCTTGTTCTTCTCTCACTTCTTGTCTTACAGGTATCTGTCAACATCTCTCACAAACTGATGGAACACTCTCCCATTCTTAACATTCATGGATGTACTCCCTTTTATGAACACTTATTGGCCCCAGGCTTTATCTAGTTGCAGTGAGCAGGGGCTCCTCTTCACGATGGTTTCTCTCTTTGCAGAGCACAGGCTCTAGGGGTCACAGGCTTCAGTAGTTCTGGCACGCAGGCTTAGTTGCTCCATACATGTGGGATCTTCCTGGACCAGGGATCGAACCTGTGTCCTCTGCATTGGCAGGCAGATTCTTAACTACTGGACCACCAAAGAAGTCTTCTCCCTTTCTTTTCCCAGGGAATTACAGTGACAAGTTCAATTTCTTCAATGGTTATAGGGCTACTCTATTTCATCTTGTTTGAGCTTTGGTAGTTTGTAGAATTGGTCTATTCTAAGTTGTTGAATTATAAGTTTATGGTATTCCCTTATTAAAGATTGCAGAAATTATAATGATAAGCCATTTCATTACTGATATTGATGATTTATGTCTTTTTATTTTCTATTTTGCAGTCTTGCTAGAAGTCTATTAACTAGTGTTTTATTGCATTTGTTTGTTTTATTTTGTTTTCTAATGTCATTGATTTCTGCTCTTTTTCCCTAACTTCTTGAGGTTATTGATATGAGACTTTCCTAATGTAATATGTCACATTTTTCTGAGCAATATTTAATGTGTAAATTACCTTCTTAGTACTACTTTAGCAATAACCCAGAAATTTTGATATGTTGTATTTTTGTTTTCATTCAGTTCTGTGGGTTTTTATTTTTTGTTTATTTTTAAAAATTTTCTTTCGGTCTTCTTTGACAAGGTATATATATGTGTGTGTGTGTGTGTGTGTGTGTGTGTGTGTGTGTGTGTGTTTCGGTGTGGTTTGTGGGATCTTAATTCCCCAACCAAGGATTGCACCTAGGCCCTTGGCAGTGAAAGTGGAGTCCTAACCAAGAGACTGCCAGGAAATTCAAACAAGGTATGATTTTAAAGTGTGGTGTTTAATTTCCAAGTATTTGGAAAATTTCCAGTTGCCTTTCATTGATTTTTAATTCAATTCCATAAGGGTCAGAGAACATACTTATGTCAATTCTTAAATGTGTTAACATTTGTTTTCTGACCTAGCATTTGGTCTATTATTGGTGCTTGAAGAAAAAACATGTGCATTCTGCTGTTGTGGGTAGAGTGTTCTATAAATGTCCTTTAGATCCTACTGTTTGATTGTACTGCTTAGGTCTTCTATATCTTTGCTCATTTTATGATTTTTAGTTCTATCAGTTGCTGAGAGAGGGATTTTGAAGTCCCCAGTTATAATTTCAGGGGTCCATGCCTTATGGGAGATGAATTTTTCTGTCCCTATTAAGAGAAAAAATATAAAATGTGAATACAAATTTAAGTATGAAAGTTAAGTATTTATTTAGAATGAGGAAAGAACCACAACAAATTACACATCTTGGAATGCTAACAGAAAATCAACAAACATCACAAAACCCAAGAAAGAACATAATAGGTTTATTATTTTACTACCTGATACAATTTCTATAATACTTTTTTCTTACACTTTTTGTCTAGATGCTCTTTTCTTTTCTTTGCATGTGACAGTTATTTTATCGTATTTGTATCAACTGAACAGATCATTCAGTTTTTCTTCAACTATGGTTGATCAAAAAAATTTTTATTGCTGATAGTTTTCATTTTTCCCCCCAGCTTGACAACTTGTAATTTTTTTTTAAGATTGTAGTCACATTTGGGGATGCTTCTATTAGGTTTCATTTATAGGAATTATAAAATTTGGAATAATTTCCCACAAATAGCTTCTGGCTCTATACATACTTCTGGTACAGATAACATAGGCTGTGTTCATATTGCCACAGAACCTCTGGCCCTGCACCTTGGTGTTACAATCCTGGGAGAGCAGACAGTGGGCTGGAGGCAGATAGCTGGAAGCTATTCTTCTACAGCAATGGTTAACAATAAAATGCTACTTACATAAGTGACTGTGAATCATATAAATATCCTCCTACTCAATTCTAACAACTTGTATTTCAAACTAAACTTCCCTTTAACTGGAACCTCAAAATTACTCCAACCACTCTAATACTATCAGACACAAGGAGAACTATGATAAAGGAGAACAATACAAACACATGAACATATTACTAAGGCACCTTCCAGGGCCTTGGAAAGGGCGTGTGTAAATGGGGGGCTTTGAAGCTTAACCCTCATTAGTTTCATTGAAAATTAAGCCCTGCTGCTGACATTTTACTGGGATGCATAGAGAAGGATGTAAACACTTGTACTTAGTTGGCTATCTTGAAGCAGAAGTTTCTTGGATGTCCTTTATAACACTTTTTATTATGAAAATTTCCAATTATACACCAAAGCAGTGAGAATGGTATAACAGATATTCATGGTTTACATCAAGTTCTAAAATGATCAGATTTTGCTGATCTTGTTTACTTGGGTGTGTCCAGTTCCAGAAATTTTTAGGGGATAGATACAAAGAAGAATGAGTCACAGGCTCTGCCCTCATGTATGTATCTGATGAGGAAGATGTGGCATGAGTCCAGCAAACCCTGTCACTGCCCACGGGAGACCTCGGATCTGGGAAGGAGAGAACACCCTCAACCAGGAATGACCAGTAATGGATTTGAGGAGGAAATAAGCTACTTAGCAAACAAGTACCAAGCTGAAACAGAATTGAAATATCTGAAATACATATTCTGGTTTTCACTCTAGAATCTTCCTCTCAGCTTTGGAGAAAAAGTTCAATCTCTTTGCTATTTACCTAAATCTTTAATACTCAAATTTATTCAGATGTAGAACTTCCCTTTCACTTTCATCAAGAGGCTCTTAAGTTCTTCTTTGCTTTCTGCCATAAGGGTAGTGTCAACTGCATGTCTGATGTTATTGATATTTCTCCCAGCAATCTTGATTCCAGCTTGTGCTTCATCCAGCCCAGTGTTTCTCATGATGTACTGTGCATATAAGTTAAATAAGTGCAGTGACAATGTATAGCCTTGATGTATTCGTTTCACTATTTGGAATCAGTCTGTTGTTCCATGTCCAGTTCTAACTGTTGCTTCCTGACCTGCATACAGATTTCTCAACAGGCAGGTCAGGTGGTCTGGTATTCCGGTCTCTTTCAGAATTTTCCACAGTTTGTTGTGATCCACAGAGTGAAACGCTTTGTCATAGTTAATAAAGCAGAAGTAGACAATTTTCTGGTATTCTCTTGCTTTTTCGATGATCCAGTGGATGTTGGCAATTTGATCTCTGGTTCCTCTGCCATTTCTAAAACCAGCTTGAACATCTGGAAGTTCACAGTTCACATATTGTTGAAGCCTGGCTTGGAGAATTTTGAGCATTACTTTACTAACGTGTGAGATGAGTGCAATTGTGCAGTACTTTGAGCATTCTTTGGCATTGCCTTTCTTAGGGATTGGAATGAAAACTGACCTTTTCCAGTCCTGTGGCCAATGCTGAGTTTTCCAAATTTGCTGGCATATTGAGGGCAGCACTTTGACAGCATCATCTCTTAGGATTTGAAATAGCTCAACTGGAATTCCATCACCTCCACTAGCTTTGTTTGTAGTGATGCTTCCTAAGGTCCTCTTGACTTCACATTCCAGGATGTCTGGCTCTAGGTGAGTAAGCATACCATCCTGATTATCTGGGTTGTGAAAATCTTTTTTGTACAGTTCTTCTGTGTATTCTTTTTTTTTTCCTTCTGTGTATTCTTGCCACCTCTTCTTAATATCTTCTGCTTCTGTTAGGTCCATACAATTTTTCCTTTATTGTGCCCATCTTTGCAAGAAATGTTCCCTTGGTATCTCTGATTTTCTTGAACACATTTCTCGTCTTTCCCATTCTTTTGTTTTCCTCTATTTCTTTGCACTGGTCACTGAAGAAGGCTTTCTTATCTCTCCTTGCTATTCTTTGGAACTCTGCATTCAAATGGGTGTCTCTTTCTTCTTCTTCTTTGCCTTTAGCTTCTGTTCTAGTCACAGGTATTTGTAAGGCCTCCTTGGACAACCATTTTGCCTTTTTGCATTTCTTTTTCTTGGGAATGGTCTTGCTCCCTGCCTCCTGTACAATGTCATGAACCTGTGTCCATAGTTCTTCAGGCACTCTATTAGATCTAATGCCTAGAATCTATTTCTCACTTCCACTGTATAATCGTAAGAGATTTGATTTAGGTCACAGGAGTGGCTGCAAGGAGATACACCACGTCCAGGGTCAGAGAAACCCCCATAAGACAGTAGGCGCTGGAGCGGCTATGAGGAGATACCTCACGTCGAAGGGCAAAGGAGAAGCCCTAGCAAGACAGTAGGAGGGGCAAATTCACGTTTAGAATCAAACCCCGTTCCTGCCAGAGATGCTCAGAGGGCTCAAACAAACCTTGTGCACACCAGGATACTGGGATCCCACAGAGACTGAGCCAGAACTGTGTTTGGGCGTCTCCTGTGGAGGTACGGGTCGGCAGTGGTCTGCCGCAGGGACAGGGGCTCTGGGTGTGGGTGTGGTGTAAGCCCTCTTGGAGGAGGTCAGCATTGACCCCACCACAGAGCTGTCAGAACTCACACAGGACTGGGAAACAGACTCTTGGCGGGCAAAATAGAGCCTTGTGCACTAGAAACCAGGAGGAGGGAACAGTAACCCCACAGGAGACTCTCCTCTGGGTGTCCCGGAGTCTCTGACAGAGGCATGGGTTGGCGGTGGCCTGCTGCAGGACTAGGGGCATGGACTGCAGCAGTGCATGCATGAGATTTTTTGAGGGAGGTCACCATTATCTTCATTACCTCCACCATAGTTTGGCCCCAGGTAAATAGCAGGGAGGGAACACAGCTCCACCCATCAACAGAAAATTGGATTAAAGATCTATTGAGCATGGCCCTGGCCATCAGAACAAGACCTAGCACCCTCTCAGTCAGTCTATCCCATCAGGAAGTGTTCATAAGCCTCTTATCCTTCTCCATCAGAGGGCAGAGACTGAAAACCACAATCACAGAAAACTAACTAATTTAATCACATGGACCACAGCCTTGTCTAACTCAATGAAACTATGAGCCATGCAGGACCATTCATGATGGAGAGTTCTGACAAAACGTGGTCCACTGGAGAAAGGAATGACAAACCATTTCTGTATTCCTGCCTCGAGAACCCCATGAACAGTGTGAAAAGGCAAAAAGATAGGACACTGAAAGATGTAGTCACTGAGTTGGTAGGTGCCCAATATGCTCCTGGAGATCAGTGGAGAAATAACTTCAGAAAGAATGAAGAGACGGAGCTAAAACAAAAACAACACCCTGTTATGGATGTGACTGGTGATGGAAGCAAGGTCCGATGCTGTAAAGAGCAATATTGCATAGGAACCTGGAATCTTAGGTCCATGAATCAAGGCAAATTGGAAGTAGTCAAACAGGAGATGGCAAAACTGAACATCGACATTTTAAGAATCAGCAAACTAAAATGGACTGGAATGGGTGAATTTAACTCAGATGCCCATGATATCTACTACTGTGGGCAGGAATCCCTTAGAAGAAATGTCATAGTCAACAAAAGCACCTGAAATGTTTGGGCGCAGTCTCAAAAATGACAGAATGATCTCTGTTCATTTCCAAGGCAAACCATTCAACATCACAGTAATCCAAGTCTATACCCCAACCAGGAATGCTGAAGAAGCTGAAGGCGAACGGCTCTATGAAGACCTACAAGACCTTCTAGAACTAACACCCAAAAAAGATGTCCATTTCATTATAGGGGACTGGAATGCAAAAGGAGCAAGTTACTCCAAGTTACACCTGGAGTAACAGGCAAATTTGGCCTTGGAGTACAGAATGAAGCAGGGCAAAGGTTAATAGAGATCTGCCAAGAGAAAGCACTGGTCATAGCAAACACCCTCTTCCAACAACACAAGAGGAGACTCTACACATGGACATCACCAGATAGTAAACACCGAAATAAGATTGATTATATTCTTGGCAACCAAACATGGAGAAGCTCTATACAGTTAGCAAAAACAAGACTGGGAGCTGACTGTGGCTCAGATCATGATCTCCTTATTGCCAAATTCAGACTTAAGTTGAAGGAAGTAGGGAAAATCATTAGACCATTCAGGTATGACCTAAATCAAATCGCTTATGACTATAGAGGGGAAGTGAGAAATAGATTTAAGGAGCTAGATCTGACAGACAGAGTGCCTCATGAACTATGGACGGAAGTTCATGACATTGTACAGAAGACAGGGATCAAGACCATCCCCAAGAAAAAGAAATGCAAAAAGGCAAAATAGCTGTCTGAGGAGGCCTTACAAATAGCTGAGAAAAGAAGAGAAGCCACAAGGAAACAAGAAAAGGAAAGATACGCCAATTTGAATGCAGAGTTCCAAAGAATAGCAAAGAGAGATAAGGCAGTCTTCCTCAATGATCAGTGCACAGAAACAGAGGGAAACAATAGAATGGGAAAGACTAGAGATGACTTCAAGAAAATCAGAGATACCAAGGGAATATTTCTTGCAAAGATGGGCTCAATAAAGGACAGAAATGGTATGGACCTAACAGAAGCAGAAGATGTTAAGAAGAGGTGGCAAGAATACACAGAAGAATTGTACAAAAAAAGATCTTCACAACACAGATAACCACCTTGGTGTGCTCACTCACCTAGAGCCAGACATCCTGGAATGTGAAGTCAAGTGGGCCTTAGGAAGCATCACTATGAACAGAGCTAGTGGAGGTGATGGAATTCCAGCTGAGCTACTTCAAATCCTAAAAGATGATGCTGTCAAAGTGTTGCACTCAGTAGGCCAGCAAATTGAGTGGCCACAGGACTGAAGAAGGTCAGTTTTCATTCCAATCCTTAAGAAAGGCAATGCCAAAGAATGCTCAAAGTACTGCACAATTGCACTCATCTCACACACTAGTAAAGTAATGCTCAAAATTCTCCAAGCCAGGCTTCAACAATACGTGAACCATGAACTTCCAGATGTTGAAGCTGGTTTTAGAAACGGCAGAGGAACCAGAGATCAAATTGCCAACATCTGCTGGATCATCACAAAAGCAAGAGGGTTCCACAAAAACATCTATTTCTGCTCTACTGACTATGCCAAAGCCTCTGACAGTGTGGACCACAACAAACTGGAAAATTCTGAAAGAGACGGGAATGCCAGACCACTTGACTTGCCTGTTGAGAAACCTGTATGCAGGTCAGGAAGCAACAGTTAGAACTGGACATGGAACAACAGACTGGTTCCAAATAGGAATAGGAGTACGTCAAGGCTGTATCTTGTCACCCTCCTTATTTAACTTATATGCAGAGTACATCATGAGAAACCCTGGGCTGGATGAAGCATAAGCTGGAATCCAGATTCCTGGGAGAAATATCAATAACATCAGATATGCAGATGACACCCTCCTTGTGGCAGAAAGTGAAGAAGAACTAAAGAGCCTCTTGATGAAAGTGAAAGAGGAGAGTGAAAAAGGTGGCTTAATGCTCAACACTCAGAAAACAAAGTTCATGGCATCTGGTCCCATCATTTCATGGCAAACAAATGGGGAAACAGTGGAATCAGTGGTAGACTTTATTTTTCTGGGCTCCAAAATCACTGCAGATGGTGACTACAGCCAAGAAATTAAAAGATGCTTACTCCTTGGATGAAAATTATGACCAAGCTAGACAGCATATTAAAAAACAGAGACATTACTTTGCCAGCAAAGGTCTGTCTAGTCAAGGCTATGGTTTTCCCAGTAGTCTTGTATGGATGTGAGAGTTGGACTATAAAGAAAGTTTAGCACCAAAGAATTGATGCTTTGGAACTGTGATGTTGGAGAAGACTCTTGAGAGTCACTTGGACTGCAAGGAGATCCAACTAGTCCATCCTAAAGGAAATCAGTCCTGAATATTCATTGGAAGGGCTGATGTTGAAGCTCAAACTCCAATACTTTGGCCACCTGATGTGAAGAGCTGACTTATTTGAAAAGACCCTGGTGCTGGCAAAGGTTGAAGGCAGGAAGAGAAGGGGGTAACAGAGTATGAGATGGTTGGATGGCATCACCGACTCAGTGGACATGAGTTTGAGAAAACTGCAGGACTTGTTGATGGACAAGCATGCTGCAGTCCATGGGGTAGCAAAGATTCAGACATGACTGAGTAACTGAATTGAACTGAACTGAGTGCTTCCTTGGTGGCTCAGATGGTAAAGAATCCGCCTGTAATGCAAGAGACCTGGGTTTGATCCCTGGGTTGCGAAGATCCCTTGGAGGAGGGCATGGCAACCCACTCCAGTAATGCATCACTAGCTGCATTTCAGCGCCACAGGCTTAAATGATATTTTGGATGCAAGTGTACCTGCTAAGTCATCACTTAGCAGACATCTCAGACTCTTTGGTACCCCATGGGCTATTGCCCATCACGCTCCTTTACCCATGGGGTTTTGCCAGAAAAAATACTGGAGTGGGCAGCCCATCCTCATCTCTTTCCTCTGCTTCAAGCACTGACAGTTTCTTTCCTTTACTTCACGGCCTCACAGACACACACACACACACACACACACACACACACACACACACACACACACACACACACAGACATGAAGAGAGAGTGGGGTGTATTAGACTTTAAGGCCGCTATAACAAATTGCCATGAACTGGGTAGCTTAAAACAATGGATATTTATTGTCTCACAGTTTTGGAGCCTCTACATCTGATATCAAGTTGTTGACACGACTGTGTTTCCCCTCAAATCTGTAGAGAAATCCTCAATTGCCTCTTCCTCAGTTTTCGTGGCTGGCCAGCAGTCTTTGTTGTTCCTTGGCTTGCAGGTGCACGACACCAATCTTTGCCTTTGCCAACAAACAGCCTTCTCCCCGTGTGTCTCTTCCTCCATTTGGCTGTCTTCTTATAAGGACCCTAGTTATTGGATTAGGGGTCCACCTACTCCAGTATGGCCTCATTTGAACTTAATTACATCGGCAATGATCCTATTCCCAAATAAGCTCATATTGTTGAGTACTTGAGGTTAGGAATTCAACATATCTTTTGAAGAGTGGGTGAATATTCAACCAACAACAGATGGTCTCCATGAGGAGAGCATCCCACAGAAACCAAAGACATTGCCTTGATTCCAGAATTTATTCCAAGAAGGAGTCCTACTACAGTGGTGGTAGAAGATCGAAGAATCTTTTGAAGTATGTATTCCCACCTACTATTTGGTTTGCTTAGGGACTAACTGGGTTTGATCGACAGGTGTATGCTATCATGAGTTAATGATATTAAAAAATCTGAATGCCTTCATGTAAAGGCTGAATGGCCCTGGATACAGGATAGCGGCCCTATCCTTTCTCGTAGTTTCCCCCAGCTATCCCGTTTGGAGGGAAATGATGGTGTATAATTTTGATGAGCAAATGGGATAAGTGATTGATGTGATGAGGCTGTCACTCTTTGCCAGAGAACTGTCTTTGATGTCTAAAGTATTACTTGGGACCTAGATGAAAGAGTCATAAAATAACAAGCCTAACCAAGGGGATGCAGCTAGCATTTAGGAAATGCACCCATTTTTCTGTATCTCCTCTTTTCCTTTGATCAAACTTGTACACATTATTAATAAAAAGAAATACAAATTTTAAAAAGACATGAAGAGGGTATGGTAAAATAAACCCTTCCATAGTCCAAAAGAAAAAAAAAATCACAGCAATTTCACATCAGGCCCTTTGTTGAGATCCTATACAAGAACAGCAGTATGATTGGGATTCTTAAATGGCAGTGGCTGAAATGTCTAATAAAAGCCTGCTAATGACACAGAATCAAATCACCAAACAAACCCATCTCAAAATCCAGTTTCTCTCGAAGGGAAGGGCATCAACTTTATGGTTGGCACTGTCTCTTAATGTAGGACCTTAGGCAAGTTACTTAATCTCTCTCAAGTTTGCTATGTATAAAACTAAGGATAACTACCTAGCAAGGCTGTAGTGACAATTAAGCCAAACGCAGGACACATGTAACAGGTGCTTCACTAAATCGAAGCCTTCCACCTCCCAGCCCTGCAACTATATGCAAAATACAATCTTTGCCCACTACCCGTCACCTACTCTTCATCTCATTCTCTTCCTCTCTCTCTCTCTCTGCCAAAGTTCTTATTTATAGTCTAGCAGAGGGTATATAAACAGGAGATGACTTGCATTTATTTTTAAAAACCAGTGTAAAACAATGTAGTATACCACTGACTACTTAATTGCTGACAAACTCGACATTCCTAAAAACAGCAAACACATATTGAGTGATCATTCATGCCAGGCATGGTGCTAGGCATGGAGTATTCACTAGTAAGTGAAACATCTTCCCTCCCTGGTGGAGTTCAGTTTAGTGAACTGAATGGTGAAGAAGCAATGAATATATAATTGAAAAATATGTTCAGTGCCCATAAAGAAATGATCAGGTGCAATGATGGAGACTAATGAAAGGGCAGGTGGGATACTTAGTTTAGGAAGGATGGCCTTTCTGAGGTGACATTTAAACTGAAACCTGAAAGATGAGAAGCTAGATGTGTAAAGAACAAGAGCAAGTGTCTTTAAGACAGTGGAATCAGCATGTCCAGCGAGGCAGTCAGGAGATAAAAGTGTTTGGGGAGGAGTTCTGGCAGTGTCAGCAAGATGGAGGGTCTGCCATGAGGTAAAAATCCAGTTCTTACCATGGCCTCAATGTCCCACCTAAACTGCCCTGGACCCCACCCCGCCCCCCCACATATCCTCCCCAGGTGTCCACATCACCTAGTCTTTCTGTCCTTTATGTGCTGGTCTCACTCCCACCTCAAGAATGAGAGGTTTGCTGCATTTGCTGTTCTTCTGTCTAGAATGCTCTGCCTGGATGATTCTCATAGCTTCTGGCCCCAGTGGTCAGTCAGGCCTCAGATCAAGTGTCATCTCTGGACAGAGATCGCTAATTACCACCCCTCACCCAACATTAACTTTTGGTGTTTTTTTCCTCTTCCCATCCCTCACCACTATCAAACGTTATTTCGCTGATTTTTTGAAGTTTGTTTTTTTTGTTTGTTTGTTTTATACTCTCCCCTAAAATAGAAGTCCCATGAGTTTATTTTCCTTATTGCTATAACCTAGAAGCATATCTAGAATATAAATGAAACTCAAATAGTACTTGTTGAATTTACAATGAATGAAATAAAGCTTAAAGAGGTAAGGCGAGGTATTAGAAAAAAACTAACCAAATTGTGTGAGAGTAAGGACTTCCTGGAAGAGGTATGTTTTCAGTTATTAAAATCAAAGGGGCAAGAGAGCGAAGGTGGTGTGCAGGTAACAAACAAGAATTGTGGAAATCACTCGTTCATCCCCGTCCTTTTTCACTAGATTAGGAACACCTTTAGCACTGGACGGAGAAGGCGATGGCACCCCACTCCAATACTCTCATCTGGAAAATCCCATGGACGGAGGAACCTGGCGGGCTGCATTCCATGGGGTTGCTAAGAGTCGGACATGACTGAGTGAGTTCACTTTCAGTTTCATGCATTGGAGAAGGAAATGGCAACCCACTCCAGTGTTCTTTCGTGGAGTATCCCAGGGACCGGGGAGCCTGGTGACCTGCCATCTATGGGGTGGTACAGAGTCGGACACAACTGAAGCGATTTAGCAGCAGTGGCAGTTAGCGCTGAAGCCGCGTTTTACTAATCTTTCACCAGCGCCTGTCCCGGGACCTGGCACACAGATAGGGTTTTACACAATGACTGACTGTGAGGTGCGCAGAAGGGTCTATTAACTCGGCTGAGGTGCAGTTTGTGGCTGGCCACTAAGCCTGGCAGCACCCGTGCGAGGGAGCAGACGGCTTTGCGGAAGACGGCCTCGGCGGGTGGGGGTGGGGGGTGGGGTGGGAAGCGCCCCCCGCGCCTGCGCGTTATGGCGGGGAGCCGGCAGCGTCGGCGCGCGCCTGCGCAGTGCGGTCTTTCCTGCCTCCGACAAGATGGCGGCGGCCGAGTAGCGCGGGGGCGGTTTGTGGCCGCAGGAAGCCCGGCCGCTGCAGCGGGCCGAGGCGGGATGCTGTTCCCAGGGAGCGCCGTTGGCCACCGGTGAGGAAGGTCAAGCACAGAGCTGCCTTCCCGAGCCCCCCGGCGCCCCCTACGTACACCCCCGTCTGCTCGAGTGCAGTCGCCGCTTTGCCTACTTCGCTACCGCCCTGTGCTGTCGGGTCCGGAGCTCCGGCGGCGGCAGGGGCTGTGTCCGGCAGGAGAGGAAGCGCCCGGGCTGCGTCCGTGCTTCTGTCAGCGGGGCGAGCGTCTGGCAGGTGGGTGAAGCTGCAAGCTTCGGTGTCTCCTCTTGGGGCAAAGCTTTCTCGGCTTTGCCCCGCCGTGGCTCAGACCCTGGTGGTGTTCAGCCGGAGTCCACCGCTGCTTTGTCTCCACGTCCCGCCCCCTCTCCGCGCCCCGCTCCAGGCCTCCGGCTGGCCCCTGACTTTGCGTGCCCTCCATTCCCACGCAGGGGCCGGGGGTCGCAGCGCCGGCCGCCCTCCGCAACCTTTCCTGCCTCCTGCTGAAGCGTCAGCCCTTGCAAGCGGTCCCTCCTTTGCGTTAGGTGGGTGGGTCGTCTGCCTGTTTTAGTCACCTCCCCATCTTCCTGGTCTCGACCTTTTGCTTCCTTGAGAAGTCTTTTGAACTGTCTGGAAAGCTTTCCCAGGCTTATAGACTTACAGAGAAAAGCTTGCTATCCAGACGCCAGTGGATTTTGTTCATCTTGTCGGGAGGATCCAGCCCCCAGGAGACTTTGATGGTTTTGAGGAATGGTGCCAGTGACGGCAAGTGATTCTTCATCTAAATTAATCCTTTTCTGATTACAGCGAGTCTTTGGTCTCTAACCTTTTTTTGGAGGTGGGGGGGGCGGACGGAGGGACATACGTATACTAGATCCAGGGAAAGAATTGAGAAGTGGTCCTGGTTTTAAAAGAAGGCTATGTGAGGGTAAGAAATGTAATAGCCCAAGAAAGGATAAGCGATTTTAGTGATTCTTTTATTCACTGTTAGGCTAAATCGTCCGTTGAAGCTTCACAATCTTGTGTTGTCCAAGCCCTTTGTTTTATTTGGAAAGGACTGAAATGGAGAAAACGCTTTTTAAACTTGAAACTTCTCAAATTTCTTGGGTTCTCAATTGTTATTAGTACTACTTGGCAATCTTTCTTGTACTTGATATTTTCTGCAAAATTTAGGTTGTGCCAGTGTCATTTCTTCTTCATTTATTACTAGGGCAAGAGTAGTCAGAATTAATGGTGTAAAAAGTGCAAACTGAAGGAGGGATGTGGTAGTGGAGGTTGCCATGTCTGATTTTTCCCAATTTTTTCCTGTAATTGGATAATGTGTCAAGAGCAGCAGAATGGTGAAAAATGAAGCTATGAGTATAAATGGTAGTGTATCCACTGAGATTGCAATGGGTGGAGCTTTTAAAATTAAATTGAGTGATATCCTTTTTTTGAAGCCATGCTAGGTGCTCTCCAGAGTTTCTAAAGCACAGACTGTTGTTGCCTTATTGGAAATTTATGCTAAAAGTCTTTTAACAGGTGGGTTACAATTGGCCTGACAGATTTAACTTTTTGTTCTACCTCCTGACACACATCTGCCTTAACCTTTATTGTAGACTTTTAGCCTCTTGATGAATTTCTTAAATTTGGAGATAGAATTGTTCATTTTAAAAGGAGAGGAGATATTTTAAGTGTTTGATTCCTGTATGGGCAGATTCATTCACTTGTTTGTTGCTGTGCTATGCTAAGTCGCTTCAGTCACGTCCATCTCCTTGCAGTCTCCACAGGACCGCCAGACTCCTCTGTCCATGGGACTTCTCCAGCCACGAATATTGGAGCAGGTTGCCATTTCCTCCTCCACAGGACCTTCCCGACCTAGGGATCAGAGCCACATCTCTTCTGTCTCCTGCGTTGGCAGGTGGGTTCTTTACCACTAGCGCCACCAGGTAAGCCTGTTTGTTTCCTGCACCCGAGGACTGCGTGTTTTTACAGGCACTTGTCTCTCAATTCTGTGCTTTTAGCTGACGGGGTAGTGCTCAGCCCTAGGCAGTAGCTCATTGCCTGAGGCATTGTGTCAAGACCTGTCTGACCACAAACAAGCACTCTTCCACACTTATGGAACCCGATTTCTCTCTCTCTTTCTTCCCCTCTTCCTGTCTTTAGGAACCCTCCCGTCTTTGTGTCTATTCATTCAATTCTTTAGCCTACTGCTCTTTTCATTTGCCACCCCTAGTCACCAGGATCCCATGGTCATCAGTTTTTACCAGCCCATCATTGATACCTTAGAATACTTAACTTTATGTCAATTTATCTTTCTAGTGCCCAGTTCTGAACAGGCCTAATCACTATCTTGATCCCTGAAGGATACAAGAGACAGTTGTGTGAGGATTTTGGATTGTTTTCATACCAGTTAGTGTTCTGTTATCCTCCAGATCTATAATGTCGATTGTGAGGGGGTTTTTTTTGTCTTACTTCATGAAAGTGTTTATAGCAAATAACTTGATCTTTTCCTTTCCTGAGAAAAATCTCAAGCATCTGAGGTATAATCTTTTCTATCCTGATATCATTTCTTTATTTACTCTTCTCTGAAAAGAAGGAATTGTCCTTCCTTTTCTTCAAGAGCAACCTTCTCCAGATGTGTCCATGATCATCCCTCTTTATCTTTCTTTCTCAGTAATTATCCATGATCACTCCTTTTTAAGTTTTGCCCTCTCTAGCCTCCCTGCATGCTTAAATATACCTTTGCCAGGGCTGCCAAACACCGTGCTGTGTGCCGTGCAGCTCACAGAAGCCAGTCTGAATTTTGAGCCTGCTGTGCCACTGTATTTTTATTCTTTAATCCTAGGAGCCTGGTGTAGTTGTTGTTCAGTCGCTCAGTTGTGTCCAACTCTTTGCAACACCAAGAATTGCAGCATGGCAGGCTCCTCTGTCCTCCATTACCTCCTGGGGTTTGCTCAAATTTATGTTCATTGAGTCGGTGACACTACCTAGCCATCTCATCCTCTACCACCTCCTTCTCCTTTTGGCTTCAGTCTTTCCTAGCATCAGGGTCTTTTCCAGTGAGTTGGCTTTTCGCATCAGGTGGCCAAAGTATTGGCGCTTCAGCTTCAGCATCAGTGCTTCCAGTAAATATTCAGGGTTGATTTCCTTTAGGATTGGTTGATCTTCTTGCAGTCCCAGGACGCTTAAGAGCCTTCCCCAGCACCACAATTCTCAATTCTTTGACACTCAGTCTTTATGGTCCAACTCTCACATCCATACATGACCACTGGAAAAACCATAGCCTCGACTCGACGGACCTTTGTCGGCAAAGTGATGTCTCTGCTTTTTAGTATGTTGTTGAGGTTTGTCATAGCATTTCTTCCAAGGAGCAAGCATCTTTTAATTCCATGGCTGCAGTCACCATCCACAGTGATTTTGGAGCCCCCAAAAATAAAGGTCTGACACTGTTTCCACTGTTTCCCCATCTATTTCCCATGAAGTGATGGGACCAGATGCCATGATCTTAGTTTTCTGAATGCTGAGTTTCAAGCCAACTTTGTCATGCTCTTCTTTAACCCTTATCAAAAGGCTCGTTAGTTTCTCTTCACTTTCTGCCCTTAGAGTGATATCATCTTCATATCTGAGGTTATTGATATTTCTCCCAGCAGTCTTGATTCCAGCTTGTGCTTCATCCAGCCCAGTGTTTCTCATGATGTACTCTGCGTAGAAGTTAAATAAGCAGGGTGACAAGATACAGCTTTATTATAACTCTTTCCCAGTCAGTTGTTCAATGTCCGATTCTAACTTGCTTCTTGACCTGCATACAGGTTTCTCAGGAGGCAGGTAAGGTGGTCTGGTACTGGTGTTTCTTTAAGAATTTTCCACAGTTTGTTACGATCCACACATTCAAAGGCTTTAGCGCAGTCAATGAAGCAGAAGCAGACGTTTTTCTGGAATTCTGTTGCTTTCTCTAAAATCGAACAAATGTTGGCAGTTTGCTCCCTGGTTCCTCTGCATTTTCAAAACCTAGCTTGTACATCTGAAAGTTCTAGGTTCACATTCTTTTGAAGCCTAGCTTGAAGGATTTTGAGCGTAACCTTGTTAGCATGTGAAATGAGTGCCGTTGTATGGTAGTTTGAACATTCTTTGACATTACCTTGCTTTGGGATTGGAATGAAAACTGTGACCTTTTTCAGTCTTGTAGCCACTACTGAGTTTTCCAAATTTGTTGACATATTGAGTGCAACACTTTAACAGCATCATCCTTTAGAATTTCAAATAGCTCAACTGGGATTCCGTCACCTCCACTAGCTTTGTTGGTAGTAATGTTTCCTAAGGCCCCCTTGACTTCACGCTCCAGGATGTCTGGCTCTGGGTGAGTGACCACAGTGACTGGTGTACTGTTCTCTGTGTATTCGTGCCACCTCTTCTTGATATCTTCTCCTTCTATTAGGTGCGTACCATTTCTGTCCTTTATGGTGTCCATCCTTGCATGAAATGTTCCCTTGATGCCTCCAGTTTTCTTGAAGAGATCTCTAGTCTTTCCCATTGTGTTGTTTTCTTTGCATTGTTCACTTAAGAAGGGTTTCTTATCTCTTCTTGGTATTCTCTGGATCTCTGCACTCAGTTGAGTATATCTTTCCCTTTCTCCCTTGCCTTTCACTTCTCTCCTTTCCTCAGCTCTTTCTAATGTCTCCTCAGACAATCACTTAAGCTTCTTGCATTTCTTTTTCTTGGACTAGTTTGGTCACTGCCTCCTATACAATGTTACGAACCTCTTTCCAGTGATGAACCTCGTATATAAACTCATATAAAACATATGAATCTCTTTCAATAAACTCATATATGAACCTCTTTCAGTTTTACGAAACTGGTAGACACTTTCTCTACCAGATCTCATCTCGAATCCATTTGTCACCTCCACTGTATAATCATACGGGATTTAATTTAGGTCGTATCTAAATGACCTAGTCGTTTTCCCTACGTTCTTCACTTTAAACCTGAATTTTGCTATTAGGAGCTCATGACCTGAGCCACAGACAGCTCCAGGTCTTCTTTTTGCTGTCTGTGTAGAGCTTTTCCATCTTCAGCTGCAAAGAACATAATCTGATTTTGGTATTGACCATCTGGTGATGTCCGTGTGTATAGCTGTCTCTTGGTTGTTGGAAAAGGGTGTTTGCTATGACCAGCGTGTTCTTTTGACAAAACTCTGTTAGCCTTTGCCCTGCTTTTGCCCTCCAAGGCAAAACTTGCCTATTATTCTGGGTGTCTCTTGGCTTCCTATTTTGTATTCCAATCCCCTGTGATGAAAAGGACATCTTTTTTTTTTTTTTTTTTTTTTTTTTTGGTGTTTGTTCTAGAAGGTGTAGTTCGAGAACTACAGCAGTTCTACTTCATAGAACTGTTCAGCTTCAGCTTCTTTGGCATTAGTGGTTGGGGCAGAGACTTAAGATAACACTGATATTGAACAGTTTGCCTTGGAAATGAACTTAGATTATTTTTTTTTGCCTGAGGTTGCACCCAAGTACTGCATTTAGAACTCTTGTTGACTTTTTTTTTTTTTTAATTTTTTTATTTTTCAGTGGGTTTTGTTATACATTGATGAGAATCAGCCATAGAGTTACACGAATTCCCCATCCCGGTTCTTGTTGACTATTAAGGGCTACTTCCTTTCTCCTAAGGGATTCGCGCCCACAGTAGTAGATATAACAGTCATCTGAATTAAATTCGCCCATTCTCATCCATATTAGTTCAGTGATTCCTAAGATGTTCATTCTTGCCATCTGCTTCACCACATCCGATTTGCCTTGATTCACGGACCTGCCGTTCCAGGTTCCCATGCAAAAAAAGAGCAATAGCTCTTTACAGCGTCGGACTTGACTTTAACCATCAGACACATCCACATAACTGAGCATCATATCCGCTTTGGTCCAGCCACTTCATTCTTTCTGGAACTAACGACTGCCCTCCACTCTTCCCTAGGAGCATATTGGACACCTTTTGATTGTGGTGTTCATCTTCGGTGTCTTATTTTTCTGCCTCATGCTGTTCGTGGGGTTCTCGCAGCAGGACTGCTGGAGTGGTTTGCCGTTCCCTCCTCCAGTGGGCCACGTTTTGTCGGAACTCTTCACCAGGACCCGTCTGTCTTGGCTGGCCCTGCACGGCATGGCCCATGGCTTCACTGAGTTACACAAGCCCCTTCACCACGACGAGTCTGTGATCCATGAAGGGGTATAGTAGGAAGGACATTTACTTTTAAGCTTCAAAGATCTGATTTTGAAGTCTACTGAAACCAGTTACTGTCTGTGTGGCTGTGGGCAACTTACTACTCAGGCTGTGTTCTTTGTCTGTAAAGTAGAATGTTATACGAGGAAGACATGGCAACCCAATGCAGTATTCTTGTTGGAGAGTCAGCATGGACAGAGGAGCTTGGTGGGCTATAGTCCATGGGGTCACAAAGAGTCGGACAAGACTGAGCGACTAAGGACACCACAGAATGTTATACTTACCTCACAGAGTTGTAATCGACGGAGTTTAACACACGTTACATGTCTTTCCAAGGGTTTGGTGCATTATGGAGTTCTTAAAAGTGTAAATTATTCTTTCCTTTGCACTCTGACTTCCCTTACCATCACAGCACCGAAATTGGTTTTTAAAAAGTCATCTTGATGATCTAATTACCAAAGCTAACGGCCTTATCTCAATCATCCAGGTTTTCTTAGACCACTTCTGAAATATACTCCATAGGAATGAAATGATCTAATTTCTTGTTTCTTGGCTTTATAGTTCCTGATTCTCTTATGTCTGAAAGTTTCTTTACATTCCCTGCAGTGTCTCGATTTTGCTCTTTCCCCTAAACATATCTGTTTCCTGTATCAGTTAGGATGCAAATAGGATTTAAAAACAGAAGAAGTGTATTAGCTCAGGTAATTGGCAAAGGCATAGGTAGGATTAGTTTAAAGGGCAGTTTGTGCATAAGCTTGGCTTTGCTCAGTCCTCAGTCCTCAGTCAGCACAGAGGTTCTGTGTTTCCGTTTCCTCTAAACTGCCCTCCCATTTGGGTTCCTGCTCAGACTGGCTTCCCCTCTAGATTGAATCCAAGTGCTTTCCATCTTTATCTGTAGTGTGGCGACCTTTGTGCTCAGGTTTATCCTTTCATAGTTGCATGTTTCTCTTTCTGCTCCAGGCATCACATTCTGACACAACCACCAAAGACGGGAGGAAGTTTGCCCTCTCATCTCTTGATGAGGCAAGTAAACCTTTTACAGAAAGCCTGTATCAGGTTTCATTTTGGCCTTATTACTTATGCCCTAGTTGCAAGGGGACTAGAAAAACCAATATCTAGCATTTCAGTCTAGGAAGAAATTAAATGAATGGCTACAGGGAAGATAACCAACATTGTCAGTGACATATATTGATAATATTATATGGAGAAGTAAGCTTAAATGAATGAGAATTTTCAGATAGTAGTGGCATTCTTAAAGCACTGCTTATCTCAAGAGCGGGTATAAGCTGTGCTTAGGACTGAATCAGTCATTTAGATAGTCATGAATGACTAATTAAAATGGATTACTATATAAAATTAGTATATTTGAGTGGTATATCCCAGTTCTTTTAAGGTTGTTGTTAAGAACATTTACGCGTGCACTGTGAGGAATGGATACAGGTAGCAACTAACAGGGAATAGACCTGTGGTTCTTCTTGAAGATGAGTGGTGTTTGGAAATCTGTGGGTCTGGTAGAGACGAGATATACCAAGTGTCCTGTGATGTTTGCCCGCAAAACAAGAATTGTCCCTTCCAGAATACCAATAGTGCCCCTGTACACTGAAAAAACAAATGCTTTGGTTTTTTTCAAAGAATTCGCTGAGATTCCTCTGTATACTTATATTGCAAGTGACAGAAAACCAAATTCAGACTGGCTACACAGTAAAGGGCATGATTAGGTCTTGTCCTTGAACTTCATCTGGGGCTTCATCCAGTCTGAAATCATCAAGGACTTGGCTTAGTTTCTCTGGTCCTGCTCTGGCATTCCTCTTGTTTTGGTTTCGCTCTCAAGCGAGCTTATCTCATGGTAGCAAATTACTGTAGCACTTTCAGACTTAATACTCTCATTTCATATGTAAAGTAAAATGAAGCATATCTTTTGTTATTTGGTTTTGCAAGTGTTTGTTGAATGTCATCACTGTTGAAACTTCCCTGAACACCTGCCCCTAAAAGTGGATTACTTCCTCTGTTATGTTACAACTTCACAGAACTCTGTTGCATGCCATGTTCTATGGTTATTATGCTCATATGTCTCATGCATTAACTTGCCTTAATTGTCTGTGTGTTCTTAATGTGTAGAATACTCTCTGACTTAGTGGTACACAGTAACCATTTATGGATGAATGAGAGGAAGGAAGGATATGGAAAGGGGCAGGGAAACATAAGAAGTCCCCATTCCTTCCTGTTACTGAACCCTGAATTGTGAACGTTGTACTCCTACCACCAAAGTATGTGTGTAATGCTCTTGTGATTGAGAATGAATTCATTTGAAAGCTTTACTGAATTCTAGTAGTGTTCCATCATTATTTTCTCAGCAAAACTAAAACCAGTTACCATCTTTTGTTCTTTCAACAAGTATTTTTGAAAGCCTGCTATTGGCAGTCATGTGACCAACTGGTAAACAAAGTAGAGCTGTGCTTCCTGAGCTTAAATATCAGCGAGGGGCATAGACATTATTCATGTGTGCACACTCAGTCGCACACACACATCAGGGAGCTCACAGGTTTTGAAGCAGAATAAGATAGATTCAGGGGATTAAATAGTAACAGGATACTGTAATACTTCAGGTAGTTTGGTGAGAAAAGGCTTTTTGAGAAGCCCTTTTCTGAGTGAAGTGGATTAAGCCATGGAACTATCTGGAAGGAAATGTTCGGGTAGAGCAAGCAGCAGCTTCTAACGTGGAAATGTCCTTGGCATGTTGGAAGAGCAGCATGTGGGAGGCCGTGGCTGAAGCGGGGGTGGGGGGTGTGTGGCACGGCAGGTCAGAGGGTAGGTGTGGGCAGGGTAGACCAAGGGGAGTTCTGAAGGTCATTTAAAGACTTGATTTTATTAGCTAGAAAGTCTGGAGAAGGCAATGGCACCCCACTCCATTACTCTTGCCTGGAAAATCCCATGGATGGAGGAGCCTGGTGGGCTGCAGTCCATGGGGTCGTGAAGAGTCAGACACGACTGAGTGACTGCTCTTTCACTTTTCACTTTTGTGCTTTGGAGAAGGAAATGGTAACCCACTCCAGTGTTCTTGCCTGGAGAATCCCAGGGATGGGGGAGCCTGGTGGGCTGCCGTCTATGGGGTTGCACAGAGTTGGACACGACTGAAGCGACTTAGCAGCAGCAGCAGCTAGCTAGAAAGTCACTCAGTCGTGTCTGACCTTTGTGACCCCATGGACTGTACCAGGTCTCCCACATTGCAGGCGGATTCTTTATCAGCTGAGCCACAGGGAAGCCTCAAGGGAACTTCCCTGGTGGCTCAGATGGTAAAAGCATCTTCTTGCAATGCAGGAGACCCGGCTTTGATCCCTGGGTGGGGAAGATCCTCTGGAGAAAGAAACAGCAACTCTCTCCAGTACTCGTGCCTGGAAAATTCCGTGGATGGAGGAGCCTCGTAGGCTACAGTCCATGGGGTCGCAAAGAGCTGGACACAGCTGAGTGGCTTCACTTTCACTTTTCACTTTCTAGCCAGAAAATTGGAGATGATATATCTTTGGAAATCTAATTATTATTTTTAAGTTATATTGTTTTAAGTACTAATTATGATTAAAGTTCTCTCTGTGCTAAGTAACTAGCATATGATAGACTTAACACAATTTAAATGTTAAATAATTTATCTGAATAAAATGGTACTGAGATAAAAGTTGAAATTTTAAAGTTACCCTTTGAAGGAACTTTTTAAAATATTTAGGATACTTTACTTAGGTTTGTGATTATTTTCTTCAGCTCTTATGTACCCCATTACTAAAGTTTTCTGTAGTCATTAAAGAAAATTCAGGAAATACAGAAGTACAGATGACATTCATAAGCTCAACATATGAAGAAAACCAGTTGAGTTTTCGTCTCTCCCAACCCTTCCCTCCCGCTTTCAGTACCCTCTGTCCCTCTCTTCTTCCCTCTGTCTTTCACTTTCTTCTTTGTGCCTATGACTTTTTCCCCCTGTTACAGTGTAAACATGTGTATATGTCTAATTTTTTAAAAATTAGGTTATATTCATTTCTTGGAATATTTGATAAATCTTATTTTTATTGACTGTATAATCCCATTGTAAAAATTATTTTTCTTAATTGTTTCCTGGAGGTGGTTATTTAGTTTAGGTTTTCTATTTTATCATCATGTGGGCAGTGAATGTCTTAACACATGGATTTTTTTCTCTTTGTCTTTTTCCTTAGAATGGAATGATTGGCACTGGAGTAATGTAATGGAATAAGGTTTCATCTTAGACATTGTTAAGGTTCATGATACATGTTGCCACATTGTACCATGTCTTGTAAGCCCAATAAATGTTAACTGGTTTGAAAGTAACGGTAGCTGGGTGGTGGTGGGGAGGTGAGGACCTACGGAGTTGCCAAGCTTGAGTGATAGGCTAGGTTAGCCTTTTATTTCCAAATATTTCTTTCTTTTTTATCTTTAATATATATTTCAAGGTGTATATAAAAGCACCATGGAGAACTTTACATGTTACTGCAAACACACAAACACACATGAACTTATTGCTCAGGTCAAGACGCACAGCGCTGCCGCCACCCCAGAGCTCCTGCCCTTCTGGTTCCCGGTCTCCAAGAGGAAGCTTTCAGCATTTCCCTCCAGGCCTGTTTGCTCAAGTTCGTTTTGTTTTGTTTCTGTGAAACCCTTCATCATGTTCAAAGACGTTCCCTTCTGTACCGGTTTACTAAGAATTTTGTGTTTTGTTCTGTTTGTTTGAATTTAATGCTTTTTTTGTTGTTGTTGCAGCTTTTCATTACTGTATGACTTTTCTCCTTCACTATGTTAATATATTGAATTACATATTATTTAAAATCTTAAACCTAACCTGATTTCTGAGGTAAACCTAATTTGGTTTTACAGTATTACTCTTTTTATGTATTTCTGGATTCAGTTTGATATTCTGTTAATAGTTTTGTATCAGTGAGGTGGCCTATATTGTCCTTGTCAGGATTTGAAATCAGCGGTTATCTCATACTAGCCTTATAAAATGAGCTGACCCTCATTTTCTATTCTGAAAAAGTTTAAGTAGGACTGAATTGTTCCATTAAATTTCTGTGAGAATCTGGCCGAGAAGCCATCTGGGCTGGTAATTTTCTTTGTGGAAAGATTTTTAATTACTCCTTTGATTTTTAATTTTTAACCTTCTCAGATTTTCTGTTGATTATTTTGGTAGTTTTCCCCCTAAGAAGTTGTCCTTTTCATCTAAACTTTTTAAATTTACTAGCATAAAATTATTTATAATAAATATTAGTATCCGTTTAATGGTTGCAGTAAAGAATTATCTTATTGTATCTGTTATAGGCTAAAACTACCTTCTGTTTTTCCTCATTCAGTCTCCCTGGGAATTTAGTAGTCATTCAAAGGAACCAAATTTTGAATCTTGCTGATTCCTTTTCTTTTTATTACATATTTGTTCTCTATTGCATTGATTTCCGCTCTTTATTTCCTTCCTTCTACTTTTTGGGATTTACTTTTTTGTTCTTTTGCTAACTTCTTGTAGATCACTACTTTTCAGCATTTCTCCCTTTTAAATATATGCATTTAAGGCTGAGCATTTCCCTCTAAGTACTGTTTCAGCTAGCAACATTACTCAAATTTTAATATATAGTACTTTTATAATTCACTTTAAAATGGTTTCTAATTTTCACTGGTATCTACTTTAACACTTGGATAAGTTGAATGTATTATATTTCTCGATTTCTGAACACATGGAGATTTTCTAGTTGTTTTCAAATGTCTTTTATTTCTAACAACATAAGGTATGTCATCAGAGAACTCTTAACAACATAGCAATGTCATCAGAGAACAATCTCAGTGTTTCAAAGGTCTGTGATTTCAGACCTTTAACATTTGAGATCTGCACTGTGTCCCCAGTATATTATTTTTTCCCTATAGCTATTGAATGTGGTGTTCTAATATATTTACATTGGATCTTGCTGGTTAATCCCGTATTTCAAATCTTCAGGGTCATAAGTGACCTTTTGTTTGCTTGTATCAATTACACAGACAAGAGTGTATTAAAATATCCCGTTTACCACTGTAGATATTTCCCCTTGTATTCTCTCAGCTTTTGCTTTATTTATTTGAGACATTGCTAGTAGATGAACATATATATATACACTGTGCTTGGTTGCTCAGTCATGTCTGACGCTTTGCAACCCTTTAGACTGTAGCCCTCCGAACTCCCCTGTCCTTGGGATTTTTTAGGCAAGAATACTGGAGTGGGTTGCCAATTCCTTCTCCAGGGGATCTTCTCGACCCAGGGATTGAACCCACATCTCCTGTGTCTCATGCGTTGCCAGCAGATTCTTCCCCTGCTGAGCCATCAGGGAAGCCTAGTATTTGGATAGAAATGTGTAATAGTTATATCTGCTTAGTGACTTACTGTTACGAAGTATTCCACTTTTATTCTGAAAGTGCTTTTTGCATGAAGGTCTAGTTTGTCTGGGATTGATATAACAACACCAGTTTTCTTGTTATTGTTTTCTAAGGCTGATCTACATATGTGGTTTTAAAAAATCATATTCTGCTTTTATGTTATCAAAGCCTGATTGTTTCTTGTCGTATCATCTTGGGTGTTTCTAGCATTGTAACATGTAACTTGCTTCAAATGTAGGCACTAATAAGATACTGAGATAATGTCTTACTTGTTTGAATTTAAAAAGTAATGAGCATGATTTTGAATAAGTACTGAAGTTGTTTTAGGTTTCTCTTATTTTAAACGTTAAAAAATGTAGTTTTGTCAGGAAGAGACTTAAAGATTTATATTCTTGAGCAGATATTACCGGCGTGCAGTATACATATCAAAACTTGCAAGAGAAAATGAAATGAACATAAATATGCTGTCCCTGTCTCTTCCCTGGTGGCTTAGACGGAAAAGAACCTGCCTGCAATGCAGGAGACCCTGCTTCAGTCCCTGGGTTGGGAAGACACGCTGGAAAAGGAATGGCAACCCACTCCAGTATTCTTGTCTGAAGAATTTCCTGCACAGAGGAGTCTGGTGGGCTATAGTCCATGGGGGTCACAGAATCAGACACAACTGAACGACTCACACTTTGACTTTTCATCCCTGTCTCTTAGTTACACATGTCCCCTCCACAGAAGCAATCACTGTGTGATTAACACAGGTAACAGTGTAATCACTGTGACCAGTTTCTTGATTAGCTTTTCACACTGTAGTCCACAGAAACCCAAATTTTGCAAATTCAGCTTGTTAGGTGGGCAAATATATACACTACTGTGGTAAACTCTAATTTGTGTCTTCATCACAAGGTAGCATTCTAGAACATGCATTTTAAATCATAATGATAACTCTCATTCAAGCTCCAGAACAGTTTTTTTTTACTTCAAAAGTTACAAAGCAGATACTGGAAGAGGATAAACAGCTTTCTGCTTCAGTCTGATTAGCCAGTCCTTCAGTTTCGAAATCCTACTGGTTTGGGCTTTAACAGAAGTGGTCCCGTGGTTAAGATAATTGGGGAAATTCTGACAAGGATGGCTCATTTGCTAGTTATTCAAGGGGGTGGTTAGGAGGAATTTCTGTTATGGATTACAGTAAGGTGAAAGAATCTGTGTATTTTGCTTATTCTCTGTCTACATGAGCAACAAGTGCTGAGTAGGGCTAGAGGATCGGCTTCCGGGGTCATTCACTCACTCATCTGGCTGGCAAGTTGGTAGTCATTGTAAGGACACTCAGGTAACCTTATGGAAAGGCCATCCTGGGACCCAAATGTTGACCTTTCCATAAGGTTACCTGAGTGGCCTGAGTGTCCTGATAACCCAGAGGCTGGCTCCACAGTAAGCAATCCAAGGGACCAGGGTAGAAGCCACAGTGTCTTACAGTGACGTAGCCTCAGAAGTCACACGCTTCTGCAATGTTTTATTGGTCACTCATGTGTGCTTAGTCATGTTCAATTCTTTGTGACCCTGTGAACAGTAGCCCAGCAGGCTCCTTTGCTCTTGGGATTCTCCAGGCAAGAATACTGGAGTGGGTTGCCATGTCCTCTTCCAGGGGATCTTCTGACCCAGGGACCGAATTTGAGTCTCCTGCGTCTCCTGCATTGGCAGGTGGATTCTTCACCGCTGAGCCACTGGGAAGCCACTGGTCACTCAGGTCAGCTCTGTTCAGCATAGGTGAACACTGTGCTAAAGCTTGCATATCAGAATTTAAAGATTTTTAAGGATAGTCTTTGAAAGTGGCTCTGGTGCCACTCCCCATTTAAATAAGCATTGGATCAGCGATCTTACAGCTGGTGTTTTTGGTAATCTCAAGGTGAATTTATTCAAAAAAGTAATGCTTTTAGGGTGCTGCATACTTTTCTATTATGCATTGCTCAGGAAAATGCCTGTTTGATTGCCAACGTTTTCACAGTGATTTATTTTTTGTTGTATTTGATGCCTGATAAGAACAACATTCACGTAATCTGGGAATATCTAAAGAATTAGTATTCTGGCTTCCTCTTAGAAATTGTAGAATACATCCTCGAGCTTTAATATGGTGCTGAGATCTTGCCTGTCTTATCTATTGATGTTACTGCTTTAATCTAGCCATTGGATCCAGGTGTCATTCAGAACCCTCACTGTATATAGGGCGTTTTTATTCAGAAAATAATGAATTCTGACTATACTCTTCACAAAATAAGGTGGTGTGAGTGGTAAAGAACCCACCTGCCAGGGCAGGATATGTAAGATACGTAGGTTCAATCCCTGGGTTGGGAAGATCCCCTGGAGGAGGACATGGCAACCCACTCCAGCATTCTTGCCTGGAGAATCCAATGGACAGAGGAGCCTGGTGGGTTACTGTCCATAGGGTCGAAAGAGTCAGACGCGACTGAAGTGACTTAGCACATACATACTCAGGCTGCTGTAATAGTGTGGAAGAGCAAGGCTGCCCCTGTAAGAGATGAAAAAAAAAATTGTCCCTGTATTCTTTGTGACAGAAATCTTCAGAGGAGTAGGTATTTGAAGATTTAAGTCTCATAGGGAGAGGGCCAGGAAATTTGTGAATCAGGCATCTGTTTATTTTAAATGTATCCAAGTGAAATATCAGATAGATAGTTGGATATTCACAGAAGAGGGTTAGGATTTAAATTTGAGATTTAACATCATTCAGTTCAGTTCAGTCACTCAGTCGTGTCCGACTCTTTGCGACCCCATGAACTGCAGCACGCCAGGCCTCCCTGTCCATCGCCAACTCCTGGAGTCCACCCAAACCCATGTCCATCGAGTCAGTGATGCCATCCAACCATCCCATCCTCTGTCTTCCCCTTCTCCCCCTGCCCCCAATCCCTCCCAGCATCAGGGTCTTTTCCAATGAGTCAACTCTTTGCATGAGGTGGCCAAAGTACTGGAGTTTCAGCTTCAGCATCAGTCCTGCCAATGAACAGCCAGGGCTGATCTCTTTTAGGATGACCTGGTTGGATCTCCTTGCAGTCCAAGGGGCTCTTCAGGAGTCTTCTCCAACACCACAGTTCAAAAGCATCAATTTTTCGGCGCTCAGCTTGCTTTATAGTCCGACTCTCACATCCATACATGACCACTGGAAAAACCATAGCCTTGACTACACGGACCTTTGTTGGCAAAATAATGTCTTCTTTTTAATAGGCTGTCTAGGTTGGCCATAACTTTCCTTCCAAGGCGCAAGCGTCTTTTAATTTCATGGCTGCAATCACCATCTGCAGTGATTTTGGAGCCCCCCAAAATAAAGTCAGCCACTGTTTCCACTGCTCCCCCATCTATTTGCAATGAAGTGATGGGACCAGATGCCATGATCTTAGTTTTCTGAATGTTGAGCTTTAAGCCAACTTTTTCACTTTCATCAAGAGGCTCTTTAGTTCTTCCTCACTTTCTGCCATAAGGGTGGTGTCATCTGCATGTCTGAGGTTATTGACGTTAAAGCCTTGGGAGTAGGTGAGAAAACAGGAGAGAAAGCAGTCCTGGTACAAGTCCTCAGGCACTCATGTTTTAGAAGACGCCTGAAGAGAAAAAACAAACCAATAGAGGAAATCAGAGGGAGGAGGAAAGCCAGAAGAACAAGTAGAGGACAAGAGAAGACATCTACTTCAAGTAGAAGAGAATGGTCTGCTTGGTCTAATGTTCCTGAAGAGGTTACTGTACTAAGATGAGGCAATGGAATTAGGCCGCTGGGTAGTCATTAGTGACCTTGACAATTGAGTTTCAGGAGATTGTTTAGGATTAGGGTGGGTTAAAGAGTAAATTAAAGGTGAGAAAATAGAGATAGGAAATGAAGGCCACTAGATGAAGAAGTTTTGCTGTGAGTAGAACAAAGAAATGGTCATATCTAATTGGTGGGGCGGGGGAGGTGAAGGGGAGCTGAGGTCAGGAGAGGAATTTCCTGGCCCAGAGATCGAAACCAGGTCTCCTGCATTGCAGTCAGATTCTTTACCATCTGAGCTATCGGGAAGTCCTGAGGAATTTCTTAAGATGTGTAATAATAGAGCACATTTGTTCATGATAGTGGTTCAGTAGAAGAGGAGAAACTGACTATACGGGAGAGAGAGAGGTTAGTCAGTGGTTTTCTTGCAAAGACAGGAGTAGTTGGACTCCATGCCCACGTTAGGGTATTGATCTTTGATAGAAGCAGTGCTGCTTTTTCTATTTTAATAGAAGAGAAGCAGTGTAGAAGCACTACAATTCTACCGATCTTACGGGACTTGGCAAAGAAAGTTTTTTTAAAGATTTATGAAGTAAATATAAGTTTCAGTTTTAAAAATATTTATCTATATTGAAAGAAGGAATTAAATTTGTTAGTTTGCCTTGATTTTCCTTTCTCTCTTTCACTTTTATAGTGTTAAGTGTTCATGTTGAACTCTTACTGTGATTCATTCTCTCAATCCCTAAAATGAATCTGTGTATTAGATCTACTCTGAGTAGTGCAAGTGACCCAGAGGTTTCTGATTTGATTGACACAATCCAGTAATGCCAGGTAGATTTGGTTTTGTCATTTTACTTAAGAATAAATTTGGATTGTTTACCCTGTAATAGAAAACATTTATCTTCAGATACTCAGAAATGAAATAATTTTATAGGCTATACATTGCCTTACCTGCTAAAATTCAGCATAAAGCAGGAGGGAGGGACGACATTAAAAAAAGCAGGAAATGGTAGTATAGAATTAGGCAATGCTATCTTCAGTATATCGGGTATTGAAAAGGTCATTGTTTTCTCATCCAAGGTAAGAACTTGAGGATACCGTGTAAGAATAAAAGTCTTGACCCAAGTATTTGGTTTGAGGTTCTAATAAATAAACATCATTGTTACGCCATAAATTTATTCTTGCATATACAGTAGATTTTGTCTTTAATGTCAATTTAAAAATTGGACTTTTTCTTATCAAATCAAATGTATTTCCAGGGCTCTTTTGTGTGCTATAAACTGATAAAATGATTGGCCAAGTGATCTAAGTATTTTAAATGTTAAGGTGATGGTAGTTTTAATTGTGTTTTGGAAAAAAGGCTATTTTTTAAAAACTCATTCTGTGTGCTCCTTTTTCTTGAATTCACAGTGATACCATAAACATTTGGTGCTGTTTTGGTAATTTAAGTCCCTGAACTCTTTAGTGTTGACATCTCATCTTTATGGAGGAGGGTTTCTAAGTTTGTATTGTAAATTGTACCTTTGGGAGCAGTGTTATAGCTGTTTTAGGTTTTTAGTAAAGATCAAAGCTGAAAACATTAAACAAGACAACAAGACATGATTTTAAAAAGACACATGGGGAGACATAAAATTCTGCTTTAAACATTTATTAAAAAAAAATTAATCAGAATTTGATTTTTTTTTTCCCCCAGACGAAAGATTGCTTAAAACATTGGATGACCAGAAAGTGGAATTTTATCAGATTAGAGCACATTAAGAATTTAGAAAAAACGTTTCCTTTACTAACGAGGAGATGTTTGAATATTTTTTAATTTGGTAAAATGATTGTCAGAGGTGATTTTTTAGTTCTTTGTCTTATTAAAAACATAAATTAGTAAGTATGCTGTCAAAATTGTCAAAATAAGACTAATTAAAACAATTAAGTTTATTATAGAGTGTAAAATTTTGTGTTTTTTTTTCCTGTTGTTATGTTTTTCAATTGAAAAAGTCTTTGGCCATTAGTTTTAACTATAAATTAGTAGTATATGCATATAATGCTTGGTTATTTCTTCTCTAAAGTAAGAAATATCAACTGGTTCTATTAACTTTTGTAAATCTTGCCATAATCATGTATCCTTCCTTATTTGAAATGTCTGTATTTTTCATTGCCTATAAGAAGATGTCTAAAGTTTTTAGCCTACCAGACAAAATGTAAAACTGCCCTAAAATTCCTAAATATCTTTAAAGGCTACTTCTCTTGCTACTTTCTCTCTGAACTCATTCTTGATTGCCTAGCCAGAAATTATCAAATCTCTCATCCTTTGGTACAGATGTTACCTCGTATTAAAACTTTTCTTGTGCACATTTGTAAGTTGATATCTTACTCCTCTTTGTATCATCTACATTCATACATTCAGCAGTGTTATTGGATGTCTGCTGTGCCCCAAACACTGTTGTAGGTGTGAAGGCAACAGCAGTGCATGAGAATCCAGGTCCCTATCCTCATGAAATTTATGTTCTAGTTTGGGAATGATGAGGGAGACAAAATTAAATAAACAGATAGATGCCTAGAGCCTTTTAGATGTTAAATGTTTTGAGGAGAAAACAGTGTATATGATAGAAGGTTTAAGGACAGTACCAGTGTTGATTTGATGGCGATGGAAGATCTCTTTGAAGATGTGACATTTATGCCAAAGCTGAACGATAACAGTGGAGCAGTCATTTGAAGATTTGGGAGCAGAGTTCTCGAACTGAAAGACAGACAGTGCAAAGGCATTAGAGAGAGGAAAGAACGGGGGAGGTGGGGGAAGAGGGTGGGAATGGAAGCAGGAGGTAGGTTATACAGTCTTGTAAGCAGAGGTAAGGGATTTGAAATTTATTCTAATTTAATTTCGAAGCCTGAGAATTGTTGTTTAGTCGATAAGTTGTGTTTGACTTTGCAACCCCATAGACTGTAGCCCATCAGGCTCCTCTGTCTGTGGGATTTCCCAGGCAAGGCTACTGAAGTGGCTTGCCATTTCCTTCTCCAGGGCATCTTCCCCACACAGGGATCAAACCTGCATCTCCTACATTGGCAGGCGAGTTCTTTACTACTGAGCCACCAGGGAAGCCCCGCATTTACGGGTTCATGTGATTACATTGGGCCCACTCAGGGCCACCCTCCCCCTCCTTTATTGAGAGTGTACTATACAACCAGCACAGTACTAGGCACTGATGTGTATTGCTGAGCAAGCAAAGATTTTAATCCAAAAGCCACATAAAAACAAGACGGAAGTGACCTCCATTCTCAAGGAAAGTCCATGTCAAAATGTCCAGGACCATAGTGCTCTGGAATTGGCCTACTTGAATCATAGGAGTTTGACTGTGGTTGTAAGAGTTATTCCTTACAAGTTACAAGGTAACTTTCTCATGTCTCTCAGTTCAGCTCAGTTCAGTCACTCGGTCGTGTCTGACTCTGTGCGACCCCATGAACTGCAGCACACCAGGCCTTCCTGTCCATCCCCAAATCCCAGAGTCCATCCAAACCCATGTCCATCGAGTTGGTGATGCCATCCAACCATCTCATCCTCCATCGTCCCCTTCTCCTCCTGCCCTCAGTCTTTCCCAACATCAGGGTCTTTTCAAATGAGTCAGCTCTTCACATCAGGTGGCCAAAGTATTGGAGTTTCAGCTTCAGCATCAGTCCTTCCAATGAACACCCAGGACTGATCTCCTTTAGGATGGACTGGTTGGATCTCCTTGCAGTCCAAGGGACTCTCGAGTCTCCTCCAGTACCACAGTTCAAAAGCATCAATTCTTCGGTGCCCAGCTTGCTTTATAGTCCAACTCTCACATCCGTACATGACCACTGGAAAAACCATAGCCTTGACTAGACGGACCTTTGTTGACAAAGTAATGTCTCTGCTTTTTAATATGCTGTATAGGTTGGTCATAACTTTCCTCCCAAGGAGTGAGCGTCTTTCAATTTCATGGCTGCCATCACCATCTGCAGTGACTTTGGAGCCCAGAAAAATAAAGTCAGCCACTGTTTCCTCATCTGTTTGTCATGATGTGATGGGACCGGATGCCATGATCTTCGTTTTCTGAATGTTGAGCTTTAAGCCAGCTTTCTCACTCTCCTCTATTTCACTTTCATCAAGAGACTCTTTAGTTCTTCTTCACTTTCTGTCATAAGGGTGGTATCATCTGCATATCTGAGGTTATTGATATTTCTCCCGGCAGTCTTGATTCCAGCTTGTGCTTCCTCCAGCCCAGCATTTCTCATGATGTACTCTGCACATAAGTTAAATAAGCAGGGTGATAATGTACAGCTTTGACATACTCCTTTTCCTATTTGGAACCAGTCTGTTGTTTCATGTCCAGTTCATTTTTTGTTTGTTTGTTGTTTTTTGGTTTTTTCCATGTCCAGTTCTAACTGTTGCTTCCTGACCTGCATACAGGTTTCTCAACAGGCAGGTCAGGTGGTCTGGTATTCCCGTCTCTTTCAGAATTTTCCTGTTTGTTGTGATCCACACAGTCAAAGGCTTTGGCAAGTCAACAAAGCAGAAATAGATGTTTTTCTGGGACTCTCTTGCTTTTTCGGTGATCCAGCAGATGTTGGCAATTTGATCTCTGGTTCCTCTGCCTTTTCTAAAACCAGCTTGAACATCTGGAAGTTCACGGTTCACGTATTGCTGAAGCCTGGCTTGGAGAATTTTGAGCATTACTTTACTAGCGTGTGAGATGAGTGCAATTGTGTGGTCGTTTGAGCATTCTTTGGCATTGCCTTTCTTTGGGGTTGGAATGAAAACTGACCCTTTCCAGTCCTGTGGCCACTGCTGAGTTTTCCAAATTTGCTGGCATACTGAGTGCTGCACTTTGACAGCAAGCATCATCTCTTAGGATTTGGAACAGCTCAACTGGAATTCCATCACCTCCACTAGCTTTGTTCATAGTGAGACTTCCTCAGGCCCATTTGACTTCGGACTCCAGGATGTCTGGCTCTAGGTGAGTGATCACACCATCGTGATTATGTGGGTTATGAAGATCTTTTTTCTCATGTCACTACATGGTTCTTTATTGCATCCATACTGGTCTTAACTAAAGCAGATATTTTCAATGCCAGCATTGGATAAATGTCAGCCAAACAGAGCCAAAACAAACTTTGCCATTGTTCTGAGCTTTAGGGCAAGGGTCACAGTGCTCTGGGGCTCATCTTCCCCATGTAAGCTCATTCTTTAGAGTGTGTTCCTTCTTTAGGGTTGCAGGCTACCATATGGCATGCAGAGAAAGTGCCAAACGAGTGACAGTGAATCTTGTCTCCTTTTTTTTAAAGTCTGCTAATTAATAACTTTAGTTAACATCTGCCAAGTCCTTCTTACCATGTAATATAGCGTATTCACTACCGTAACACCAGGGCATACATGTTTGACGTCTTTAATATCATATAAGAGCAGTGAAGCAGAATTAACTCTGACAGAGTTAATTTTTGAGTCATTCCAGTTTTTAAATTTCTTTTACCTTTACTTATATGCCTACCTTCAAGGATTACCTTGATAGTGACGCCTGATAGATTAGCCATACTCCATAAGACAACCCGAAACTGTTTATCTTTAGTTTTAGTTATTTAACTAACTGAACATAAAAATGTGGAAATGCCTCTTGCATTTAAAGAGATTTTGTTCTAGATATCTTCCAGAGAAAGCTGTGGTTACTCATTGATAAAAAGTTGTGGGTCAAGAGAATTTATTGATACTGTCTAAGCTGTTTGAGATTTTTTGTTTTCACTTATTCTGATTATTTAAAAGATGTATTCACTCAATAAATGTTTATTGAGCAGTGCTAGGTGCTAGGATGATAATAACTGAACACGTAACTTCTTTTGGTAATTAATTAATTTATTTCAATTGGTAGCTAATTACTTTACAGTGTTGTAGTGTGTTTTGCAGCACATTGACATGAATCAGTCATGGGTGTACATGTGTCCCCCATCCTGAACCCCCCTCCCACCTCCCTCCCCATCCCATCCCTCTGGGTCATCCCAGTGCACCAGCCCTGAGCACCGTGCCTCATGCATCAAGCCTGTCCGGGTGATCTGTTTCACATATGATAATATACATGTTTCAATGCTATTCTCTCAAATCATCCCACCCTCGCCTTCTCCCCCAGAGTCCAAAAGTCTGTTCTTCACACATGTGTCTCTTTGGCTGTCTCGCATATAGATAGGGTCATCGTTACCGTCTTTCTAAATTCCATGTATATGCGTTAGTACACTGTATTGGTGTTTTTCTATCTTCACTCTGTATAAATAGGCTCCAGTTTCATCCACCTCATTAGAACTGATTCAAATGCATTCTTTTTAATGGCTGAGTAACATTCCACTGTATATGTGTACCACAGCTTTCTTATCCGTTCATCTGCCGATGGACATCTAGGTTGCTTCCATGTCCTGGCTATTGTAAACAGTGCTGCGATGAACATTGGAGTACATATGTCTCCTTCAATTCTGGTTTCCTTGGTGTGTATGCCTAGCAGTGGGATTGCTCGGTCGTATGGCAGTTCTATTTCCAGTTTTTTAAGGAATCTCCACACTGTTCTCCACGGTGGCTGTACTAGTTTGCATTCCCACCAACAGTGAAAAGACAGCCTTCAGAATGAGAGAAAATAATAGCAAACAAAGCAACTCGCAAAGAATTAATCTCAAAAACATACAAGCAACTCCTGCAGCTCAGTTCCAGAACAAGAAAAGACCCAATCAATAAATGGGCCAAAGAACTAAACAGACATTTCTCCAAAGAAGACATACAGATGGCTAACAGACACATGAAAAGATGCTCAACATCACTCATTATCAGAGAAATGCAAATCAAAACCACAATGAGGTACCATGTCACGCTAGTCAGAATGGGTGCTATCCAAGAGTCTGCAGGCAATAAGTGCTGGAGAGAGTGTGGAGGAAAGGGAACCCTCTTACACTGTTGGTGGGAATGCAAACTGAACACGTAACTTTTTAGGAATCATGAGACTCTGAAGGAGAAACAAGCTGCTCTGGGAGATAACACAGTCATCGTTTAGTAACTGTGAGTGGTTGGTTCTGAGACCTTGGAGGATATCAAAACCCAGAGATGCTCAAGTCCCTTTTATTAATATAAAACAGTATAGTATTTACATATAGTCTACATATATCCCTCCCATTATACTTTAAGTCGTCTCTAGGTTTGTTATAATAACCTTGTAAGTGCTATGTAAGTAGTTGCCAGGCTGCTTGGCAAATGCAAGTTTTGTCTTTTGGAACTTTCCCCAGATCTTTTCTGTATATTTTTGACCCGTGGCTGGTTGAATCCACAGTGGTTGAATGGAGAACCCAAGGATACAGAGCACCTACTGTACGTATATCTAGGTAGGTGGTCTAGCATGATCTGCTCATGAGGATTTGACCAACACTGGCTTGCCACTTCACTGTGGGTGGACCTGAATTAACCTTGAAATTTCTTTGAGCGTCAGTTTTCTATGTATGTGAATAGTAATCTTTAATTGGAGTTCCTGTGCCCTTTTGCAGTAGCACTAGCAATTTTGAATTAATTTGTATTAAGAAAGGCTCCCCCACAATTTATATATGTACCTGAATCTGCCTTTGGCTCCCTTACTTTTCTTCTCCTTCAAATGTGATGATTTCAAATTGTGTCCAAACTAGAGGTACTTAACTTTTGGAGGAAAAAATACAGAAATAATGTGTGTTAGTTGGTAGAAGTGTTATAAAATTTAGAAAAATGACGATTTTTATCATTTCTACACCCAGGGAAGACCCTTGACATTTTAGTGATCTTTCAGTCTTCTCTGTGCACATGCATAGTTCATTTAAAAAAAGACAAGGTTAGTTGGCTAGATAGTATCATATTACAAATACAGTATGTATTTAACTTTAATTCATAATTATTATGATCACTGTCATTTAATAAATTTATATAATTATTAGATTATATAAATTATACAACTATCATAACATATAATTTAACAAAATATTTATAATATATGTTATCTAGTTATAAATATTTGTGTATTAATAATTTGATAATTCTGCATTTTCACTTAATGCCACATGAATTACATAATACAATTGTATCTAATTATCTTCTATGACATAATTTAATTTTGTTAAGGTTGGAATGATGCATTTCTCAAATGTTTGGTAGAAGGTGTTTATAAAGCCATTTGAATCTGGTATTTTTGTGTGTGTTGGACAGAGGAAAGGGGAAACATTTAAACTCCTCTAGCTTTCAGTAGTTGTAGAACGATTAAGATTATCTATTTCTTTCTTGAGTCAATTCCCCCCATCTTTAAACTGTGTTCACTTTATATATTTGGGATCTTGTCTGTCTCTAATATTCAATCTTTTAAAGAAACTAACCTTTTGCTCTGATCTTCAAACTTTACAAAAACGTATACAATGAAAAGGAAGGCATCTTCTCAGCAGAGCTGAGACCTTTCCAGAGGCAGTCAGTGTACTTTTTCTCAATGACATTTTTATCTTTTTACAACCCTTTTATTTTTTACTAAAACAGGATGAACAGTATGAGACGTAGTGATCAGTACTCTCTTGTTTTCTCTCTTCTTTTTGTTTGTTTGTACATCAACCTCATTTTTAATGCCAGTGTAATATTCCACTTCATGGATGTATCCTGTTTAATTAAAAGTAGTTATGCTTTTTTCCCAGTAAAAACCTGTCCCATTTGTTTGATATAACCTAAGAACTTGATTTATTAACCCTATTGTAGTGATAGACATAATCATTTCAGAGGTCCAACAAGCCTTCCATGTGCCTTACCCTTTCACAAATAAGTTGAAATTAAAATGTTCCTTGCTCTATAATAGCCTCCTTGGAAGAGGGTATGTTCCATTTAAGTATTTTTAATTACAAACACAACTCTCTTCTGTAATTTAAATGCCATGTGATGTTGTTAGCACTTGAACCCCTGTTTCTTCTATAACTTACCCTAATGTGCAGTTTGAGAGATAGGTGCCGTCTTATGCTTCCTCATGGCTGCCCTGCTGCCCTTGCCACTTATTTATTTATTTATTTTTCATTTATTTTTATTAGTTGGAGGCTAATTACTTTACAGTATTGTAGTGGGTTTTGTCATACATTGACATGAATCAGCCATGGATACACATGTGTTCCCCATCTCGATCCCCCCTCCCACCTCCCTCTCCACCCGATCCCTCTGGGTCTTCCCAGTGCACCAGCCCCGAGCACTTGTCTCATGCATGCAACCTGGGCTGGTGATCTCTTTCACCATAGATAATATACATGTGTCGATGCTGTTCTCTCGAAACATCCCACCCTCGCCTTCTCCCACAGAGTCCAAAAGTCTGTTCTGTACATCTGTGTCTCTTTTTCTGTTTTGCGTATAGGGTTATCATTACCATCTTTCTAAATTCCATATATATGTGTTAGTATGCTGTAATGTTCTTTATCTCTCTGTCTTACTTCATTCTGTATAATGGGCTCCAATTTCATCCATCTCAGTAGAACTGATTCAAATGAATTCTTTTTAATGGCTGAGTAATATTCCATGGTGTATATGGACCACAGCTTCCTTATCCGTTCGTCTGCTGATGGGCATCTAGGTTGCTTCCATGTCCTGGCTATTATAAACAGTGCTGCGATGAACATTGGGGTGCACGTGTCTCTTTCAGATCTGGTTTCCTCGGTGTGTATGCCCAGAAGTGGGATTGCTGGGTCATATGCTTGCCGCTTATTTCAAGTTCATCTTCTTACATGTCTTTGAGATGCTACCTTTACTATGACTAACTTTTCATATACTTCTGGAATTTAAAAAAATGTGTTCCCTTGGTTGATCTGCCAGTATCATAGCTTTTTAAAGTCTTTTTATTTTTAAATGACTTTGTACTTATAAAAGAGAAAAATAAGAGAGTTCCTATGTACCCTTCAGTTAGTTTCTCCTAATGTTAACATCTTATATATCCATAGTATAATGATAAGAGCTAAGAAATTAGCTTACTGATACAGTACATTTGACTTCGTACTCTTTTACTTATAATGGCTTTGCAGCAATTATTTAATATGTCATAGGAATACTCTTGCTCTTCCCTTCATATTTTCCCTTGTTTTTGCTTGTTTTTTCTTTCCAGTTGTCTAGCTGTAGCAAACAAAATAAAAAAAAATTTTTATATAGTATTTATTTGGGGACCATGTAAAATTAACTCAGGGAGAAAGGACATCATTATGCTACTGAATCTTTAGTACAGAAGCAAGATATGTCTTTCCATTTGTTGAAATCTACCTTTGTGTCTCTCAGAAGTGTTCCATAGTTTTTCTCATACATGTTTTGAACTCTTTATTCAGTTTATGCCTGTTTTTTTTAAAATTATAGATAAGATCTTTTCTTTCATTTTATCGTTTATCTGGTTTCTCTTTGTACATATAAAGGAAAGATTTCTTTATGTTTTGCACTTGACTAAACTACTAGATTATCTTGTTGTAGTAATATTTAGTTGGTTCTTTTGGATATTCTAGTTATTTAATTGTACCCCTACCAGTAGTATTCCTTTCTAATTTCATTCTCTGTGTTGACTGATAAAAATGAGTAACAGTGGTAAAAATGGGGATTTCCCTGACTCTAGTAATATAGTATATCTAGTATTTCCTCATCGGGTGGTGCTGGCTTATTGTGGGTCTGAAATATATTGTGTTTAAAAAGTGTGCTTTTATATCCAGTATTTTCAATAAGAATGGGCATTGAGTTTTTAAGGCGTCTTTTCATCACCTTCGGCATGATAATATTTTTCTTCTATGTAGCTCTATTAATGTGTTGGATGATATCAGTTTTACAACAGTGACTTTTGTTGTAAATTTTTGTTGATCTAAGTCAAATCCCTTGTGACTATACAGTGGAAGCGAGAAATACATTTAAGGAACTAGATCTGACAGACAGAGTGCCTCATGAACTATGGACGGAGGTTCATGACATTGTACAGAAGACAGGGATCAAGACCATCCCCAAGAAAAAGAAATGCAAAACGGCAAAATAGCTGTCTGAGGAGGGCTTACAAATAGCTGAGGAAAGAAGAGAAGCCACAAGGAAACAAGAAAAGGAAAGATACACCAATTTGAATGCAGAGTTCCAAAGAATAGCAAAGAGAGATAAGGCAGTCTTCCTCAATGATCAGTGCACAGAAACAGAGGGAAACAATAGAATGGGAAAGACTAGAGATGACTTCAAGAAAATCAGAGATACCAAGGGAATATTTCTTGCAAAGATGGGCTCAATAAAGGACAGAAATGGTATGGACCTAACAGAAGCAGAAGATGTTAAGAAGAGGTGGCGAGAATACACAGAAGAATTGTACAAAAAAAGATCTTCACAACACAGATAACCACCTTGGTGTGCTCACTCACCTAGAGCCAGACATCCTGGAATGTGAAGTCAAGTGGGCCTTAGGAAGCATCACTATGAACAGAGCTAGTGGAGGTGATGGAATTCCAGCTGAGCTACTTCAAATCCTAAAAGATGATGCTGTCAAAGTGTTGCACTCAGTAGGCCAGCAAATTGAGTGGCCACAGGACTGAAGAAGGTCAGTTTTCATTCCAATCCTTAAGAAAGGCAATGCCAAAGAATGCTCAAAGTACTGCACAATTGCACTCATCTCACACACTAGTAAAGTAATGCTCAAAATTCTCCAAGCCAGGCTTCAACAATACGTGAACCATGAACTTCCAGATGTTGAAGCTGGTTTTAGAAACGGCAGAGGAACCAGAGATCAAATTGCCAACATCTGCTGGATCGTCACAAAAGCAAGAGGGTTCCAGAAAAACATCTATTTCTGCTCTACTGACTATGCCAAAACCTCTGACAGTGTGGACCACAACAAACTGGAAAATTCTGAAAGAGACGGGAATGCCAGACCACTTGACTTGCCTGTTGAGAAAGCTGTATGCAGGTCAGGAAGCAACAGTTAGAACTGACATGGAACAACAGACTGGTTCCAAATAGGAATAGGAGTACGTCAAGGCTGTATCTTGTCACCCTCCTTATTTAACTTATATGCAGAGTACATCATGAGAAACCCTGGGCTGGATGAAGCATAAGCTGGAATCCAGATTCCTGGGAGAAATATCAATAACATCAGATATGCAGATGACACCCTCCTTGTGGCAGAAAGTGAAGAAGAACTAAAGAGCCTCTTGATGAAAGTGAAAGAGGAGAGTGAAAAAGGTGGCTTAATGCTCAACACTCAGAAAACAAAGTTCATGGCATCCGGTCCCATGATTTCATGGCAAATAGATGGGGAAACAGTGGAATCAGTGGTAGACTTTATCTTTCTGGGCTCCAAAATCACTGCAGATGGTGACTACAGCCAAGAAATTAAAAGATGCTTACTCCTTGGATGAAAATTATGACCAAGCTAGACAGCATATTAAAAAACAGAGACATTACTTTGCCAGCAAAGGTCTGTCTAGTCAAGGCTATGGTTTTCCCAGTAGTCATGTATGGATGTGAGAGTTGGACTATAAAGAAAGTTTAGCACCAAAGAATTGATGCTTTGGAACTGTGATGTTGGAGAAGACTCTTGAGAGTCACTTGGACTGCAAGGAGATCCAACCAGTCCATCCTAAAGGAAATCAGTCCTGAATATTCATTGGAAGAGCTGATTTTGAAGCTCAAACTCCAATACTTTGGCCACCTGATCTGAAGAGCTGACTAATATGAAAAGACCCTGGTGCTGGCAAAGGTTGAAGGCAGGAAGAGGAGGGGATAACAGAGGATGAGATGGTTGGATGACATCACCAACTCAGTGGTCATGAGTTTGAGAAAACTCCACCACTTGTTGATGGACAAGCATGCTGCAGTCCATGGGGTAGCAAAAATTCGGACATGATGAGCAACTGAATTGAACTGAACTGAGTGCTTCCTTGGTGGCTCAAATGGTAAAGAATCCACCTGTAATGCAAGAGACCTGGGTTTGATCCCTGGGTTGGAAGATCCCTTGGAGGAGGGCATGGCAACCCACTCCAGTAATGCATCACTAGCTGCATTTCAGCGCCACAGGCTTAAATGATAATTTGGATGCATGTGTGCCTGCTAAGTCATCACTTAGCAGACATCTCAGACTCTTTGGTACCACATGGGCTATTGCCCATCACGCTCCTTTGCCCATGGGGTTTTGCCAGAAAGAATACTGAGTGGGCAGCCCATCCCCATCTCTTTCCTATGCTTCAAGCCCTGACAGTCACTTTCCCTTACTTCACGTACACACACACACACACACACAAACACACACACACACACACACACACACACACACACAAACACACACACACACACACACACACACACACACACACACACACACACACGAAGAGAGAGTGGGGTGTTTTAGACTTTAAGGCCGCTATAACAAATTGCCATGAACTGGGTAGCTTAAAAGAATGGATATTTATTGTCTCACAGTTTTGGAGCCTCTAAATCTGATATCAAGTTGTTGACACGACTGTGTTTCCCTGAAATCTGTAGAGAAATCCTCACTTGCCTCTTCCTCAGTTTTGGTGGCTGGCCAGCAGTCTTTGGTATTCCTTGGCTTGCAGTTGCACGACACCAATCTTTGCCTTTGCCATCAAACAGCCTTCTCCCCGTGTGTCTCTTCCTCCATTTGGCTGACTTCTTAGAAGGACACTAGTTATTGGATTAGGGGTCCACCTACTCCAGTATGGCCTCATTTGAACTTAATTACATCGGCAATGATCCTATTCCCAAATAAGCTCATATTATTGAGTACTTGAGGTTAGGAATTCAACATATGTTTTGAGGAGTGGGAAAATATTCAACCAACAACAGATGGTAACCATGAGGAGAGCATCCCACAGAAACCAAAGACATTGCCTTGATTCCAGAATTTATTCCAAGAAGGAGTCCTACTACAGTGGGGATAGAAGATCGAAGAATCTTTTAAAGTATGTATTCCCACCTACTATTTGGTTTGCTTATGGACTAACTGGGTTTGATTGACAGGTGTATGCTATCATGATTTAATGATATTAAAAAAACTGAATGCCTTCATATAAAGCCTGAATGGCCCTGGATACAGGATAGCGGCCCTATCCTTTCTCATAGTTTCCCCCAGCTATATTGTTTGGAGGGAAATGATGGTGTATAATTTTGATGAGCAAATGGGAGAAGTGATTGTTGTGATGAGGCTGTCACTCTTTGCCAGAGAACTGTCTTTGATGTCTAAAGTATTACTTGGGACCTAGATGAAAGAGTCATAAAATAACAAGCCTAACCAAGGGGATGCAGCTAGCATTTAGGAAATGCACCCATTTTTCTGTATCTCCTCTTTTCCTTTGATCAAATGTGTACACATTATTAATAAAAAGAAATACAAATTTTAAAAAGACATGAAGAGGGAATGGTCAAATGAACCCTGCCAGAGTCCAAAAGAAAAAAAAAAAATGACAGCAATTTCACATCAGGCCGTTTGTTGAGATCCTATACAAGAACAGCAGTATGATTGGGATTCTTAAATGGCAGTGGCTGAAATGGCTAATAAAAGCCTGCTAATGACACAGAATCAAATCACCAAACAAACCCATCTCAAAATCCAGTTTCTCTCGAAGGGAAGGGCATCAACTTTATGGTTGGCACTGTCTCTTAATGTAGGACCTTAGGCAAGTTACTTAATCTCTCTCAAGTTTGCTATGTATAAAACTAAGGATAACTACCTAGCAAGGCTGTAGTGACAATTAAGCCAAACGCAGGACACATGTAACAGGTGCTTCACTAAATCGAAGCCTTCCACCTCCCAGCCCTTCAAATATATGCAAAATACAATCTTTGCCCACTACCCCTCACCTACTCTTCATTTCATTCTCTTCCTCTCTCTCTCTCTCTGCCAAAGTTCTTATTTATAATCTAGCAGAGGGTATATAAACAGGAAATGATTTGCATTTATTTTTAAAAACCAGTGTAAAACAATGTAGTATACCCCTGGCTACTTAAGTGCTGACAAACTCGACATTCCTAAAAACAGCAAACACATATTGAGTGATCATTCATGCCAGGCATGGTGCTAGGCATGGAGTATTCACTAGTAAGTGAAACATCTTCCCTCCCTGGTGGAGTTCAGTTTAGTGAACTGAATGGTGAAGAAGCAATGAATATATAATTGAAAAATATGTTCAGTGCCCATAAAGAAATGATCAGGTGCAATGATGGAGACTAATGAAAGGGCAGGTGGGATACTTAGTTTAGGAAGGATGGCCTTTCTGAGGTGACATTTAAACTGAAACCTGAAAGATGAGAAGCTAGATGTGTAAAGAACAAGAGCAAGTGTCTTCAAGACAGTGGAATCAGCATGTCCAGCGAGGCAGTCAGGAGCTAGAAGTGTTTGAGGAGGAGTTCTGGCAGTGTCAGCAAGATGGAGGGGCTGCCATGAGGTAAAAATCCAGTTTCTTACCATGGCCTCAATGTCCCACCTAAACTGCCCCTGTCCCCCCCCCCCCCCCGCACTCCCCCACATATCCTCCCCAGGTGTCCACATCACCTAGTCTTTCTGTCCTTTATGTGCTGGTCTCACTCCCACCTCAAGAATGAGAGGTTTGCTGCATTTGCTGTTCTTCTGTCTAGAACGCTCTGCCTGGATGACTCTCATAGCTTCTGGCCCCCGTGGTCAGTCAGGCCTCAGATCAAGTGTCATCTCTGGAGAGAGATCGCTAATTACCACCCCTCACCCAGCATAAACTTTTGGTGGTTTTTTCCTCTTCCCATCCCTCACCACTATCAAACGTTATTTCGATGATTTTTTGAAGTTTGTTTTTTTGTTTGTTTGTTTTATACTTTCCCCTAAAATAGAAGTCCCATGAGTTTATATTTCTTATTGCTATAACCTAGAAGCATATCTAGACTATAAATGAAACTCAAATAGTACTTGTTGAATTTACAATGAATGAAATAAAGCTTAAAGAGGTAAGGCGAGGTATTAGAAAAGAACTAACCAAATTGTGTGAGAGTAAGGACTTCCTGGAAGAGGTATGTTTTCAGTTATTAAAATCAAAGGGGCAAGAGAGCAAAGGTGGCGTGCAGGTAACAAACAAGAATTGTGGAAATCACTCGTTCATCCCCGTCCTTTTTCACTAGATTAGGAACACCTTTAGCACTGGACGGAGAAGGCGATGGCACCGCACTTCAATACTCTCATTTGGAAAATCCCATGGACGGAGGAACCTGGTGGGCTGCAGTCCATGGTGTAGCAAAGATTTGGACATGACTGAGCAACTGAATTGAACTGAACTGAGTGCTTCCTTGGTGGTTCAGATGGTAAAGAATCCGCCTGTAATGCAAGAGACCTGGGTTTGATTTCTGGGTTGGAAGATCCCTTGGAGGAGGGCATGGCAACAAACTCCAGTAATGCATCACTAGCTGCATTGCAGCGCCACAGGCTTAAATGATATTTTGCATGCATGTGTGCCTGCTAAATCATCACTTAGCAGACATCTGAGACTCTTTGGTACCCCATGGGCTATTGCCCATCACGCTCCCTTGCCCATAGGGTTTTGCCAGAAAGAATACAGGAGTGGGAAGCCCATCCCCATCTCTTTCCTCTGCTTCAAGCCCTGACAGTCTCTTTCCTTTACTTCACGTCCACACACACACACACAGACACACACACACACACACAGACACACACAAAGAGAAAGTGCGGTGTATTAGATTTTAAGGCCCCTATAACATATTGCCATGAACTGGGTAGCTTAAAACAATGGATATTTACTGTCTCACAGTTTTGGAGCCTCTACATTTGATATCAAGTTGTTGACACGAGTGTGTTTCCCCTGAAATCTGTAGAGAAATCCTCACTTGCCTCTTCCTCAGTATTGGTGGCTGGCCAGCAGTCTTTGGTGTTCCTCGGCTTGCAGGTGCACGACACCAATCTTTGCCTTTGCCATCAAACAGCCTTCTCCCCGTGTGTCTCTTCCTCCATTTGGCTGACTTCTTAGAAGGACACTAGTTATTGGATTAGGGGTCCACCTACTCCAGTATGGCCTCATTTGAACTTAATTATATCGGCAATGATCCTATTTCCAAATAAGTTCATATTGTTGAGTACTTGAGGTGAGGAATTCAACATATCTTTTGAGGAGTGGGAGAATATTCAACCAACAACAGATGGTAACCATGAGGAGAGCATCTCACAGAAACCAAAGACATTGCCTTGATTCCAGAATTTATTCCAAGATGGAGTCCTACTATAGTGGGGGTAGAAGAACAAAGAAACTTTTTAAGTGTGTTTATCCAACTACTATTTGGTTTGCTTATGGACTAACTGGCTTTGATTGACCGGTGTATGCTATCATGAGTTAATGATATTAAAGAAACTGAATGCCTTCATATAAAGGCTGAATGGCCCTGGATACAGGATAGCAGCCCTATTCTTTCTCATAGTTTCCCCCAGCTATCCTGTTTGGAGGGAAATGATGGTGTATAATTTTGATGAGCAAATGGGAGAAGTGATTGTTGTGATGAGGCTGTCACTCTTTGCCAGAGAACTGTCTTTGATGTCTAAAGTATTACTTGGGACCTAGATGAAAGAGTCATAAAATAACAAGCCTAACCAAGGGGATGCAGCTAGCATTTAGGAAATGCACCCATTTTTCTATATCTCCTCTTTTCCTTTGATCAAACGTGTACATATTATTAATAAAAAGAAATACAAATTTTAAAAAGACATGAAGAGGGAATGGTCAAATGAACCCTGCCAGAGTCCAAAAGAAAAAAAATCACAGCAATTTCACATCAGGCCCTTTGTTGAGATCCTATACAAGAACAGCAGTATGATTGGGATTCTTAAATGGCAGTGGCTGAAATGGCTAATAAAAGCCTGCTAATGACACAGAATCAAATCACCAAACAAACCCATCTCAAAATACAGTTTCTCTCGAAGGGAAGGGCATGAACTTTATGGTTGGCACTGTCTCTTAATGTAGGACCTTAGGCAAGTTACTTAATCTCTCTCAAGTTTGCTATGTATGAAACTAAGGAAAACTACCTCGCAAGGCTGTAGTGACAATTAAGCCAAACGCAGGACACATGTAACAGGTGCTTCACTAAATCGAAGCCTTCCACCTCCCAGCCCTGCAAATATATGCAAAATACAATCTTTGCCCACTACCCCTCACCTACTCTTCATCTCATTCTCTTCCTCTCTCTCTCTCTCTCTCTCTCTGCCAAAGTTCTTATTTATAATCTAGCAGAGGGTATATAAACAGGAAATGATTTGCATTATTTTTTAAAAACCAGTGTAAAACAATGTAGTATACCCCTGGCTACTTAAGTGCTGACAAACTCGACATTCCTAAAAACAGCAAACACATATTGAGTGATCATTCATGCCAGGCATGGTGCTAGGCATGGAGTATTCACTAGTAAGTGAAACATCTTCCCTCCCTGGTGGAGTTCAGTTTAGTGAACTGAATGGTGAAGAAGCAATGAATATATAATTGAAAAATATGTTCAGTGCCCATAAAGAAATGATCAGGTGCAATGATGGAGACTAATGAAAGGGCAGGTGGGATACTTAGTTTAGGAAGGATGGCCTTTCTGAGGTGACATTTAAACTGAAACCTGAAAGATGAGAAGCTAGATGTGTAAAGAACAAGAGCAAGTGTCTTCAAGACAGTGGAATCAGCATGTCCAGCGAGGCAGTCAGGAGCTAGAAGTGTTTGAGGAGGAGTTCTGGCAGTGTCAGCAAGATGGAAGGGCTGCCATGAGGTAAAAATCCATTTTCTTACCATGGCCTCAATGTCCCACCTAAACTGCCCCTGTCCCCCCCCCGCCCCCCCACATATCCTCCCCAGGTGTCCACATCACCTAGTCTTTCTGTCCTTTATGTTCTGGTCTCACTCCCACCTCAAGAATGAGAGGTTTGCTGCATTTGCTGTTCTTCTGTCTAGAACGCTCTGCCTGGATGATTCTCATAGCTTCTGGCCCCAGTGGTCAGTAAGGCCTCAGATCAAGTGTCATCTCTGGAGAGAGATCGCTAATTACCACCCCTCACCCAACATTAACTTTTGGTGGTTTTTTCCTCTTCCCATCCCTCACCACTATCAAACGTTATTTCGTTGATTGTTTGAAGTTTGTTTTTTTTTGTTTTGTTTGTTTTATACTCTCCCCTAAAATAGAAGTCCCATGAGTTTATATTTCTTATTGCTATAACCTAGAAGCATATCTAGAATATAAATGAAACTCAAATAGTACTTGTTGAATTTACAATGAATGAAATAAAGCTAAAAGAGGTAAGGCGAGGTATTAGAAAAGAACTAACCAAATTGTGTGAGAGTAAGGACTTCCTGGAAGAGGTATGTTTTCAGTTATTAAAATCAAAGGGGCAAGAGAGCGAAGGTGGCGTGCAGGTAACAAACAAGAATTGTGGAAATCACTCGTTCATCCCCGTCCTTTTTCACTAGATTAGGAACACCTTTAGCACTGGACGGAGAAGGTGATGGCACCCCACTCCAATACTCTCATCTGGAAAATCCCATGGACGGAGGAACCTGGTGGGCTGCATTGCATGGGGTTGCTAAGAGTCGGACAGGGCTGAGCGAGTTCACTTTCAGTTTCATGCATTGGAGAAGGAAATGGCAACCCACTCCAGTGTTCTTGCCTGGAGAATCCCAGGGACCGGGGAGCCTGGTGACCTGCCATCTATGGGGTGGCACAGAGTCGGACTCAACTGAAGCGATTTAGCAGCAGTGGCAGTTAGCGCTGAAGCCGCGTTTTACTAATCTTTCACCAGCGCCTGTCCCGGGACCTGGCACACAGATAGGGTTTTACACAATGACTGACTGTGAGGTGCGCAGAAGGGTCTATTAACTCGGCTGCGGTGCAGTTTGTGGCTGGTCACTAAGCCTGGCAGCACCCGTGCGAGGGAGCAGACGGCTTTGCGGAAGACGGCCTCGGCGGGTGGGGGTGGGGGGTGGGGTGGGAAGCGCCCCCCGCGCCTGCGCGTTATGGCGGGGAGCCGGCAGCGTCGGCGCGCGCCTGCGCAGTGCGGTCTTTCCCGCCTCCGACAAGATGGCGGCGGCCGAGTAGCGCGGGGGCGGTTTGTGGCCGCAGGAAGCCCGGCCGCTGCAGCGGGCCGAGGCGGGATGCTGTTCCCAGGGAGCGCCGTTGGCCACCGGTGAGGAAGGTCAAGCACAGAGCTGCCTTCCCGAGCCCCCCGGCGCCCCCTACGTACACCCCCGTCTGCTCGAGTGCGGTCGCCGCTTTGCCTACTTCGCTACCGCCCTGTGCTGTCGGGTCCGGAGCTCCGGCGGCGGCAGGGGCTGTGTCCGGCAGGAGAGGAAGCGCCCGGGCTGCGTCCGTGCTTCTGTCCGCGGGGCGAGCGTCTGGCAGGTGGGTGAAGCTGCAAGCTTCGGTGTCTCCTCTTGGGGCAAAGCTTTCTCGGCTTTGCCCCGCCGTGGCTCAGACCCTGGTGGTGTTCAGCCGGAGTCCACCGCTGCTTTGTCTCCACGTCCCGCCCCCTCTCCGCGCCCCGCTCCAGGCCTCCGGCTGGCCCCTGACTTTGCGTGCCCTCCATTCCCACGCAGGGGCCGGGGGTCGCAGCGCCGGCCGCCCTCCGCAACCTTTCCTGCCTCCTGCTGAAGCGTCAGCCCTTGCAAGCGGTCCCTCCTTTGCGTTAGGTGGGTGGGTCGTCTGCCTGTTTTAGTCACCTCCCCATCTTCCTGGTCTCGACCTTTTGCTTCCTTGAGAAGTCTTTTGAACTGTCTGGAAAGCTTTCCCAGGCTTATAGACTTACAGAGAAAAGCTTGCTATCCAGACGCCAGTGGATTTTGTTCATCTTGTCAGGGGGATCCAGCCCCCAGGAGACTTTGATGGTTTTGAGGAATGGTGCCAGTGACGGCAAGTGATTCTTCATCTAAATTAATCCTTTTCTGATTACAGCGAGTCTTTGGTCTCTAACCTTTTTTTGGAGGCGGGGGGGGGGGCGGACGGAGGGACATATGTATACTAGATCCAGGGAAAGAATTGAGAAGTGGTCCTGGTTTTAAAAGAAGGCTTTGTGAGGGTAAGAAATGTAATAGCCCAAGAAAGGATAAGCGATTTTAGTGATTCTTTTATTCACTGTTAGGCTAAATCGTCCGTTGAAGCTTCACAATCTTGTGTTGTCCAAGCCCTTTGTTTTATTTGGAAAGGACTGAAATGGAGAAAACGCTTTTTAAACTTGAAACTTCTCAAATTTCTTGGGTTCTCAATTGTTATTAGTACTACTTGGCAATCTTTCTTGTACTTGATATTTTCTGCAAAATTTAGGTTGTGCCAGTGTCATTTCTTCTTCATTTATTACTAGGGCAAGAGTAGTCAGAATTAATGGTGTAAAAAGTGCAAACTGAAGGAGGGATGTGGTAGTGGAGGTTGCCATGTCTGATTTTTCCCAATTTTTTCCTGTAATTGGATAATGTGTCAAGAGCAGCAGAATGGTGAAAAATGAAGCTATGAGTATAAATGGTAGTGTATCCACTGAGATTGCAATGGGTGGAGCTTTTAAAATTAAATTGAGTGATATCCTTTTTTTGAAGCCATGCTAGGTGCTCTCCAGAGTTTCTAAAGCACAGACTGTTGTTGCCTTATTGGAAATTTATGCTAAAAGTCTTTTAACAGGTGGGTTACAGTTGGCCTGACAGATTTAACTTTTTGTTCTACCTCCTGACACACATCTGCCTTAACCTTTATTGTAGACTTTTAGCCTCTTGATGAATTTCTTAAATTTGGAGATAGAATTGTTCATTTTAAAAGGAGAGGAGATATTTTAAGTGTTTGATTCCTGTATGGGCAGATTCATTCACTTGTTTGTTGCTGTGCTATGCTAAGTCGCTTCAGTCACGTCCATCTCCTTGCAGTCTCCACAGGACCGCCAGACTCCTCTGTCCATGGGACTTCTCCAGCCACGAATATTGGAGCAGGTTGCCATTTCCTCCTCCACAGGACCTTCCCGACCTAGGGATCAGAGCCACATCTCTTCTGTCTCCTGCGTTGGCAGGTGGGTTCTTTACCACTAGCGCCACCAGGTAAGCCTGTTTGTTTCCTGCACCCGAGGACTGCGTGTTTTTACAGGCACTTGTCTCTCAATTCTGTGCTTTTAGCTGACGGGGTAGTGCTCAGCCCTAGGCAGTAGCTCATTGCCTGAGACATTGTGTCAAGACCTGTCTGACCACAAACAAGCACTCTTCCACACTTATGGAACCCGTTTTCTCTCTCTCTTTCTTCCCCTCTTCCTGTCTTTAGGAACCCTCCCGTCTTTGTGTCTATTCATTCAATTCTTTAGCCTACTGCTCTTTTCATTTGCCTCCCCTAGTCACCAGGATCCCATGGTCATCAGTTTTTACCAGCCCATCATTGATACCTTAGAATACTTAACTTTATGTCAATTTATCTTTCTAGTGCCCAGTTCTGAACAGGCCTAATCACTATCTTGATCCCTGAAGGATACAAGAGACAGTTGTGTGAGGATTTTGGATTGTTTTCATACCAGTTAGTGTTCTGTTATCCTCCAGATCTATAATGTCGATTGTGAGGGGTTTTTTTTTGTCTTACTTCATGAAAGTGTTTATAGCAAATAACTTGATCTTTTCCTTTCCTGAGAAAAATCTCAAGCATCTGAGGTATAATCTTTTCTATCCTGATATCATTTCTTTATTTACTCTTCTCTGAAAAGAAGGAATTGTCCTTCCTTTCCTTCAAGAGCAACCTTCTCCAGATGTGTCCATGATCATCCCTCTTTATCTTTCTTTCTCAGTAATTATCCATGATCACTCCTTTTTAAGTTTTGCCCTCTCTAGCCTCCATGCATGCTTAAATATACCTTTGCCAGGGCTGCCAAACACCGTGCTGTGTGCTGTGCAGCTCACAGAAGCCAGTCTGAATTTTGAGCCTGCTGTGCCACTGTATTTTTATTCTTTAATCCTAGGAGCCTGGTGTAGTTGTTGTTCAGTCGCTCAGTTGTGTCCAACTCTTTGCAACACCAAGAACTGCAGCATGGCAGGCTCCTCTGTCCTCCATTACCTCCTGGGGTTTGCTCAAATTTATGTTCATTGAGTCGGTGACACTACCTAGCCATCTCATCCTCTACCACCTCCTTCTCCTTTTGGCTTCAGTCTTTCCTAGCATCAGGGTCTTTTCCAGTGAGTTGGCTTTTCGCATCAGGTGGCCAAAGTATTGGCGCTTCAGCTTCAGCATCAGTGCTTCCAGTAAATATTCAGGGTTGATTTCCTTTAGGATTGGTTGATCTTCTTGCAGTCCCAGGACGCTTAAGAGCCTTCCCCAGCACCACAATTCTCAATTCTTTGACACTCAGTCTTTATGGTCCAACTCTCACATCCATACATGACCACTGGAAAAACCATAGCCTCGACTCGACGGACCTTTGTCGGCAAAGTGATGTCTCTGCTTTTTAGTATGTTGTTGAGGTTTGTCATAGCATTTCTTCCAAGGAGCAAGCATCTTTTAATTCCATGGCTGCAGTCACCATCCACAGTGATTTTGGAGCCCCCAAAAATAAAGGTCTGACACTGTTTCCACTGTTTCCCCATCTATTTCCCATGAAGTGATGGGACCAGATGCCATGATCTTAGTTTTCTGAATGCTGAGTTTCAAGCCAACTTTGTCATGCTCTTCTTTAACCCTTATCAAAAGGCTCGTTAGTTTCTCTTCACTTTCTGCCCTTAGAGTGATATCATCTTCATATCTGAGGTTATTGATATTTCTCCCAGCAGTCTTGATTCCAGCTTGTGCTTCATCCAGCCCAGTGTTTCTCATGATGTACTCTGCGTAGAAGTTAAATAAGCAGGGTGACAAGATACAGCTTTATTATAACTCTTTCCCAGTCAGTTGTTCAATGTCCGATTCTAACTTGCTTCTTGACCTGCATACAGGTTTCTCAGGAGGCAGGTAAGGTGGTCTGGTACTGGTGTTTCTTTAAGAATTTTCCACAGTTTGCTCATCTTCGGTGTCTTATTTTTCTGCCTCATGCTGTTCGTGGGGTTCTCGCAGCAGGACTGCTGGAGTGGTTTGCCGTTCCCTCCTCCAGTGGGCCACGTTTTGTCGGAACTCTTCACCAGGACCCGTCTGTCTTGGCTGGCCCTGCACGGCATGGCCCATGGCTTCACTGAGTTACACAAGCCCCTTCACCACGACGAGTCTGTGATCCATGAAGGGGTATAGTAGGAAGGACATTTACTTTTAAGCTTCAAAGATCTGATTTTGAAGTCTACTGAAACCAGTTACTGTCTGTGAGGCTGTGGGCAACTTACTACTCAGGCTGTGTTCTTTGTCTGTAAAGTAGAATGTTATACGAGGAAGACATGGCAACCCAATGCAGTATTCTTGTTGGAGAGTCAGCATGGACAGAGGAGCTTGGTGGGCTATAGTCCATGGGGTCACAAAGAGTCGGACAAGACTGAGCGACTAAAGACACCACAGAATGTTATACTTACCTCACAGAGTTGTAATCGACGGAGTTTAACACACGTTACATGTCTTTCCAAGGGTTTGGTGCATTATGGAGTTCTTAAAAGTGTAAATTATTCTTTCCTTTGCACTCTGACTTCCCTTACCATCACAGCACCGAAATTGGTTTTTAAAAAGTCATCTTGATGATCTAATTACCAAAGCTAACGGCCTTATCTCAATCATCCATGGTTTTCTTAGACCGCTTCTGAAATATACTCCATAGGAATGAAATGATCTGATTTCTTGTTTCTTGGCTTTATAGTTCCTGATTCTCTTATGTCTGAAAGTTTCTTTACATTCCCTGCAGTGTCTCGATTTTGCTCTTTCCCCTAAACATAGCTGTTTCCTGTATCAGTTAGGATGCAAATAGGATTTAAAAACAGAAGAAGTGTATTAGCTCAGGTAATTGGCAAAGGCATAGGTAGGATTCGTTTAAAGGGCAGTTTGTGCATAAGCTTTGCTTTGCTCAGTCCTCAGTCCTCAGTCAGCACAGAGGTTCTGTGTTTCCGTTTCCTCTAAACTGCCCTCCCATTTGGGTTCCTGCTCAGACTGGCTTCCCCTCTAGATTGAATCCAAGTGCTTTCCATCTTTATCTGTAGTGGCGACCTTTGTGCTCAGGTTTATCCTTTCATAGTTGCATGTTTCTCTTTCTGCTCCAGGCATCACATTCTGACACAACCACCAAAGACGGGAGGAAGTTTGCCCTCTCATCTCTTGATGAGGCAAGTAAACCTTTTACAGAAAGCCTGTATCAGATTTCATTTTGGACTAGCATTTCAGTCTAGGAAGAAATTAAATGAATGGCTACAGGGAAGATAACCAACATTGTCAGTGACATATATTGATAATATTGTATGGAGAAGTAAGCTTAAATGAATGAGAATTTTCAGATAGTAGTGGCATTCTTAAAGCACTGCTTATCTCAAGAGCAGGTATAAGCTGTACTTAGGACTGAATCAGTCATTTAGATAATCATGAATGACTAATTAAAATGGATTACTATATAAAATTAGTATATTTGAGTGGTATATCCCAGTTCTTTTAAGGTTGTTGTTAAGAACATTTACGCGTGCACTGTGAGGAATGGATACAGGTAGCAACTAACAGGGAATAGACCTGTGGTTCTTCTTGAAGATGAGTGGTGTTTGGAAATCTGTGGGTCTGGTAGAGACGAGATATACCAAGTGTCCTGTGATGTTTGCCCGCAAAACAAGAATTGTCCCTTCCAGAATACCAATAGTGCCCCTGTACACTGAAAAAACAAATGCTTTGGTTTTTTTCAAAGAATTCGCTGAGATTCCTCTGTATACTTATATTGCAAGTGACAGAAAACCAAATTCAGACTGGCTACACAGTAAAGGGCATGATTAGGTCTTGTCCTTGAACTTCATCTGGGGCTTCATCCAGTCTGAAATCATCAAGGACTTGGCTTAGTTTCTCTGGTCCTGCTCTGGCATTCCTCTTGTTTTGGTTTCGCTCTCAAGCGAGCTTATCTCATGGTAGCAAATTACTGTAGCACTTTCAGACTTAATACTCTCATTTCATATGTAAAGTAAAATGAAGCATATCTTTTGTTATTTGGTTTTGCAAGTGTTTGTTGAATGTCATCACTGTTGAAACTTCCCTGAACACCTGCCCCTAAAAGTGGATTACTTCCTCTGTTATGTTACAACTTCACAGAACTCTGTTGCATGCCATGTTCTATGGTTATTATGCTCATATGTCTCATGCATTAACTTGCCTTAATTGTCTGTGTGTTCTTAATGTGTAGAATACTCTCTGACTTAGTGGTACACAGTAACCATTTATGGATGAATGAGAGGAAGGAAGGATATGGAAAGGGGCAGGGAAACATAAGAAGTCCCCATTCCTTCCTGTTACTGAACCCTGAATTGTGAACATTGTACTCCTACCACCAAAGTATGTGTGTAATGCTCTTGTGATTGAGAATGAATTCATTTGAAAGCTTTACTGAATTCTAGTAGTGTTCCATCATTATTTTCTCAGCAAAACTAAAACCAGTTACCATCTTTTGTTCTTTCAACAAGTATTTTTGAAAGCCTGCTATTGGCAGGTAATGTGACACAATGGTAAACAAAGTAGAGCTGTGCTTCCTGAGCTTAAATATCAGCGAGGGACATAGACATTATTCATGTGTGCACACTCAGTCGCACACACACGTCAGGGAGCTCACAGGTTTTGAAGCAGAATAAGATAGATTCAGGGGATTAAAAAGTAACAGGATACTGTAATACTTCAGGTAGTTTGGTGAGAAAAGGCTTTTTGAGAAGCCCTTTTCTGAGTGAAGTGGATTAAGCCATGGAACTATCTGGAAGGAAATGTTCGGGCAGAGCAAGCAGCAGCTTCTAACGTGGAAATGTCCTTGGCATGTTGGAAGAGCAGCATGTGGGAGGCCGTGGCTGAAGCGGGGGTGGGGGGTGTGTGGCAGGGCAGGTCAGAGGGTAGGTGTGGGCAGGGTAGACCAAGGGGAGTTCTGAAGGTCATTTAAAGACTTGATTTTATTAGCTAGAAAGTCTGGAGAAGGCAATGGCACCCCACTCCATTACTCTTGCCTGGAAAATCCCATGGATGGAGGAGCCTGGTGGGCTGCAGTCCATGGGGTCGTGAAGAGTCAGACACGACTGAGCGACTGCTCTTTCACTTTTCACTTTTGTGCTTTGGAGAAGGAAATGGTAACCCACTCCAGTGTTCTTGCCTGGAGAATCCCAGGGATGGGGGAGCCTGGTGGGCTGCCGTCTATGGGGTTGCACAGAGTTGGACACGACCGAAGCGACTTAGCAGCAGCAGCAGCTAGCTAGAAAGTCACTCAGTCGTGTCTGACCTTTGTGACCCCATGGACTGTACCAGGTCTCCCACATTGCAGGCGGATTCTTTATCAGCTGAGCCACAGGGAAGCCTCAAGGGAACTTCCCTGGTGGCTCAGATGGTAAAAGCATCTTCTTGCAATGCAGGAGACCCGGCTTTGATCCCTGGGTGGGGAAGATCCTCTGGAGAAGGAAACAGCAACTCTCTCCAGTACTCGTGCCTGGAAAATTCCGTGGATGGAGGAGCCTCGTAGGCTACAGTCCATGGGGTCCCAAAGAGCTGGAGACAGCTGAGGGGCTTCACTTTCACTTTTCACTTTCTAGCTAGAAAATTGGAGATGATATATCTTTGGAAATCTAATTATTATTTTTAAGTTATATTATTTTAAGTACTAATTATGATTAGAAGTTCTCTCTGTGCTAAGTAACTAGCATAAGATAGACTTAACACAATTTAAATGTTAAATAATTTATCTGAATAAAATGGTACTGAGATAAAAGTTGAAATTTTAAAGTTACCCTTTGAAGGAACTTTTTAAAATATTTAGGATACTTTACTTAGGTTTGTGATTATTTTCTTCAGCTCTTATGTACCCCATTACTAAAGTTTTCTGTAGTCATTAAAGAAAATTCAGGAAATACAGAAGTACAGATGACATTCATAAGCTCAACATATGAAGAAAACCAGTTGAGTTTTCGTCTCTCCCAACCCTTCCCTCCCGCTTTCAGTACCCTCTGTCCCTCTCTTCTTCCCTCTGTCTTTCACTTTCTTCTTTGTGCCTATGACTTTTTCCCCCTGTTACAGTGTAAACATGTGTATATGTCTAATTTTTTAAAAATTAGGTTATATTCATTTCTTGGAATATTTGATAAATCTTATTTTTATTGACTGTATAATCCCATTGTAAAAATTATTTTTCTTAATTGTTTCCTGGAGGTGGTTATTTAGTTTAGGTTTTCTATTTTATCATCATGTGGGCAGTGAATGTCTTAACACATGGATTTTTTTCTCTTTGTCTTTTTCCTTAGAATGGAATGATTGGCACTGGAGTAATGTAATGGAATAAGGTTTCATCTTAGACATTGTTAAGGTTCATGATACATGTTGCCACATTGTACCATGTCTTGTAAGCCCAATAAATGTTAACTGGTTTGAAAGTAACGGTAGCTGGGTGGTGGTGGGGAGGTGAGGACCTACGGAGTTGCCAAGCTTGAGTGATAGGCTAGGTTAGCCTTTTATTTCCAAATATTTCTTTCTTTTTTATCTTTAATATATATTTCAAGGTGTATATAAAAGCACCATGGAGAACTTTACATGTTACTGCAAACACACAAACACACATGAACTTATTGCTCAGGTCAAGACGCACAGCGCTGCCGCCACCCCAGAGCTCCTGCCCTTCTGGTTCCCGGTCTCCAAGAGGAAGCTTTCAGCATTTCCCTCCAGGCCTGTTTGCTCAAGTTCGTTTTGTTTTGTTTCTGTGAAACCCTTCATCATGTTTAAAGACGTTCCCTTCTGTACCGGTTTACTAAGAATTTTGTGTTTTGTTCTGTTTGTTTGAATTTAATGCTTTTTTTGTTGTTGTTGCAGCTTTTCATTACTGTATGACTTTTCTCCTTCACTATGTTAATATATTGAATTACATATTATTTAAAATCTTAAACCTAACCTGATTTCTGAGGTAAACCTAATTTGGTTTTACAGTATTACTCTTTTTATGTATTTCTGGATTCAGTTTGATATTCTGTTAATAGTTTTGTATCAGTGAGGTGGCCTATATTGTCCTTGTCAGGATTTGAAATCAGCGGTTATCTCATACTAGCCTTATAAAATGAGCTGACCCTCATTTTCTATTCTGAAAAAGTTTAAGTAGGACTGAATTGTTCCATTAAATTTCTGTGAGAATCTGGCCGAGAAGCCATCTGGGCTGGTAATTTTCTTTGTGGAAAGATTTTTAATTACTCCTTTGATTTTTAATTTTTAACCTTCTCAGATTTTCTGTTGATTATTTTGGTAGTTTTCCCCCTAAGAAGTTGTCCTTTTCATCTAAACTTTTTAAATTTACTAGCATAAAATTATTTATAATAAATATTAGTATCCGTTTAATGGTTGCAGTAAAGAATTATCTTATTGTATCTGTTATAGGCTAAAACTACCTTCTGTTTTTCCTCATTCAGTCTCCCTGGGAATTTAGTAGTCATTCAAAGGAACCAAATTTTGAATCTTGCTGATTCCTTTTCTTTTTATTACATATTTGTTCTCTATTGCATTGATTTCCGCTCTTTATTTCCTTCCTTCTACTTTTTGGGATTTACTTTTTTGTTCTTTTGCTAACTTCTTGTAGATCACTACTTTTCAGCATTTCTCCCTTTTAAATATATGCATTTAAGGCTGAGCATTTCCCTCTAAGTACTGTTTCAGCTAGCAACATTACTCAAATTTTAATATATAGTACTTTTATAATTCACTTTAAAATGGTTTCTAATTTTCACTGGTATCTACTTTAACACTTGGATAAGTTGAATGTATTATATTTCTCGATTTCTGAACACATGGAGATTTTCTAGTTGTTTTCAAATGTCTTTTATTTCTACCAATATAAGATATGTCATCAGAGAACTCTTAACAACATAGCAATGTCATCAGAGAACAATCTCAGTGTTTCAAAGGTCTGTGATTTCAGACCTTTAACATTTGAGATCTGCACTGTGGCCCCAGTATATTATTTTTTCCCTATAGCTATTGAATGTGGTGTTCTAATATATTTACATTGGATCTTGCTGGTTAATCCCGTATTTCAAATCTTCAGGGTCATAAGTGACCTTTTGTTTGCTTGTATCAATTACACAGACAAGAGTGTATTAAAATATCCCGTTTACCACTGTAGATATTTCCCCTTGTATTCTCTCAGCTTTTGCTTTATTTATTTGAGACATTGCTAGTAGATGAACATATATATATACACTGTGCTTGGTTGCTCAGTCATGTCTGACGCTTTGCAACCCTTTAGACTGTAGCCCTCCGAACTCCCCTGTCCTTGGGATTTTTTAGGCAAGAATACTGGAGTGGGTTGCCAATTCCTTCTCCAGGGGATCTTCTCGACCCAGGGATTGAACCCACATCTCCTGTGTCTCATGCGTTGCCAGCAGATTCTTCCCCTGCTGAGCCATCAGGGAAGCCTAGTATTTGGATAGAAATGTGTAATAGTTATATCTGCTTAGTGACTTACTGTTACGAAGTATTCCACTTTTATTCTGAAAGTGCTTTTTGCATGAAGGTCTAGTTTGTCTGGGATTGATATAACAACACCAGTTTTCTTGTTATTGTTTTCTAAGGCTGATCTACATATGTGGTTTTAAAAAATCATATTCTGCTTTTATGTTATCAAAGCCTGATTGTTTCTTGTCGTATCATCTTGGGTGTTTCTAGCATTGTAACATGTAACTTGCTTCAAATGTAGGCACTAATAAGATACTGAGATAATGTCTTACTTGGTTGAATTTAAAAAGTAATGAGCATGATTTTGAATAAGTACTGAAGTTGTTTTGGGTTTCTCTTATTTTAAACGTTAAAAAATGTAGTTTTGTCAGGAAGAGACTTAAAGATTTATATTCTTGAGCAGATATTACCGGCGTGCAGTATACATATCAAAACCTGCAAGAGAAAATGAAATGAACATAAATATGCTGTCCCTGTCTCTTCCCTGGTGGCTTAGACGGAAAAGAACCTGCCTGCAATGCAGGAGACCCTGCTTCAGTCCCTGGGTTGGGAAGACACGCTGGAAAAGGAATGGCAACCCACTCCAGTATTCTTGTCTGGAGAATTTCCTGCACAGAGGAGTCTGGTGGGCTATAGTCCATGGGGGTCACAGAATCAGACACAACTGAACGACTCACACTTTGACTTTTCATCCCTGTCTCTTAGTTACACATGTCCCCTCCACAGAAGCAATCACTGTGTGATTAACACAGGTAACAGTGTAATCACTGTGACCAGTTTCTTGATTAGCTTTTCACACTGTAGTCCACAGAAACCCAAATTTTGCAAATTCAGCTTGTTAGGTGGGCAAATATATACACTACTGTGGTAAACTCTAATTTGTGTCTTCATCACAAGGTAGCATTCTAGAACATGCATTTTAAATCATAATGATAACTCTCATTCAAGCTCCAGAACAGTTTTTTTTTACTTCAAAAGTTACAAAGCAGATACTGGAAGAGGATAAACAGCTTTCTGCTTCAGTCTGATTAGCCAGTCCTTCAGTTTCGAAATCCTACTGGTTTGGGCTTTAACAGAAGTGGTCCCGTGGTTAAGATAATTGGGGAAATTCTGACAAGGATGGCTCATTTGCTAGTTATTCAAGGGGCTGGTTAGGAGGAATTTCTGTTATGGATTACAGTAAGGTGAAAGAATCTGTGTATTTTGCTTATTCTCTGTCTACATGAGCAACAAGTGCTGAGTAGGGCTAGAGGATCGGCTTCCGGGGTCATTCACTCACTCATCTGGCTGGCAAGTTGGTAGTCATTGTAAGGACACTCAGGTAACCTTATGGAAAGGCCATCCTGGGACCCAAATGTTGACCTTTCCATAAGGTTACCTGAGTGGCCTGAGTGGCCTGATAACCCAGAGGCTGGCTCCACAGTAAGCAATCCAAGGGACCAGGGTAGAAGCCACAGTGTCTTACAGTGACATAGCCTCAGAAGTCACACGCTTCTGCAATGTTTTATTGGTCACTCATGTGTGCTTAGTCATGTTCAATTCTTTGTGACCCTGTGAACAGTAGCCCAGCAGGCTCCTTTGCTCTTGGGATTCTCCAGGCAAGAATACTGGAGTGGGTTGCCATGTCCTCTTCCAGGGGATCTTCTGACCCAGGGACCGAATTTGAGTCTCCTGCGTCTCCTGCATTGGCAGGTGGATTCTTCACCGCTGAGCCACTGGGAAGCCACTGGTCACTCAGGTCAGCTCTGTTCAGCATAGGTGAACACTGTGCTAAAGCTTGCATATCAGAATTTAAAGATTTTTAAGGATAGTCTTTGAAAGTGGCTCTGGTGCCACTCCCCATTTAAATAAGCATTGGATCAGCGATCTTACAGCTGGTGTTTTTGGTAATCTCAAGGTGAATTTATTCAAAAAAGTAATGCTTTTAGGGTGCTGCATACTTTTCTATTATGCATTGCTCAGGAAAATGCCTGTTTGATTGCCAACGTTTTCACAGTGATTTATTTTTTGTTGTATTTGATGCCTGATAAGAACAACATTCACGTAATCTGGGAATATCTAAAGAATTAGTATTCTGGCTTCCTCTTAGAAATTGTAGAATACATCCTCGAGCTTTAATGTGGTGCTGAGATCTTGCCTGTCTTATCTATTGATGTTACTGCTTTAATCTAGCCATTGGATCCAGGTGTCATTCAGAACCCTCACTGTATATAGGGCGTTTTTATTCAGAAAATAATGAATTCTGACTATACTCTTCACAAAATAAGGTGGTGTGAGTGGTAAAGAACCCACCTGCCAGGGCAGGATATGTAAGATACGTAGGTTCAATCCCTGGGTTGGGAAGATCCCCTGGAGGAGGACATGGCAACCCACTCCAGCATTCTTGCCTGGAGAATCCAATGGACAGAGGAGCCTGGTGGGTTACTGTCCATAGGGTCGAAAGAGTCAGACGCGACTGAAGTGACTTAGCACATACATACTCAGGCTGCTGTAATAGTGTGGAAGAGCAAGGCTGCCCCTGTAAGAGAAGAAAAAAAAAATTGCCCCTGTATTCTTTGTGACAGAAATCTTCAGAGGAGTAGGTATTTGAAGATTTAAGTCTCATAGGGAGAGGGCCAGGAAATTTGTGAATCAGGCATCTGTTTATTTTAAATGTATCCAAGTGAAATATCAGATAGATAGTTGGATATTCACAGAAGAGGGTTAGGATTTAAATTTGAGATTTAACATCATTCAGTTCAGTTCAGTCACTCAGTCGTGTCCGACTCTTTGCGACCCCATGAACTGCAGCACGCCAGGCCTCCCTGTCCATCGCCAACTCCTGGAGTCCACCCAAACCCATGTCCATCGAGTCAGTGATGCCATCCAACCATCCCATCCTCTGTCTTCCCCTTCTCCCCCTGCCCCCAATCCCTCCCAGCATCAGGGTCTTTTCCAATGAGTCAACTCTTTGCATGAGGTGGCCAAAGTACTGGAGTTTCAGCTTCAGCATCAGTCCTGCCAATGAACAGCCAGGGCTGATCTCCTTTAGGATGACCTGGTTGGATCTCCTTGCAGTCCAAGGGGCTCTTCAGGAGTCTTCTCCAACACCACAGTTCAAAAGCATCAATTTTTCGGCGCTCAGCTTGCTTTATAGTCCGACTCTCACATCCATACATGACCACTGGGAAAACCATAGCCTTGACTACACGGACCTTTGTTGGCAAAATAATGTCTTCTTTTTAATAGGCTGTCTAGGTTGGCCATAACTTTCCTTCCAAGGCGCAAGCGTCTTTTAATTTCATGGCTGCAATCACCATCTGCAGTGATTTTGGAGCCCCCCAAAATAAAGTCAGCCACTGTTTCCACTGCTCCCCCATCTATTTGCAATGAAGTGATGGGACCAGATGCCATGATCTTAGTTTTCTGAATGTTGAGCTTTAAGCCAACTTTTTCACTTTCATCAAGAGGCTCTTTAGTTCTTCCTCACTTTCTGCCATAAGGGTGGTGTCATCTGCATGTCTGAGGTTATTGACGTTAAAGCCTTGGGAGTAGGTGAGAAAACAGGAGAGAAAGCAGTCCTGGTACAAGTCCTCAGGCACTCATGTTTTAGAAGACGCCTGAAGAGAAAAAACAAACCAATAGAGGAAATCAGAGGGAGGAGGAAAGCCAGAAGAACAAGTAGAGGACAAGAGAAGACATCTACTTCAAGTAGAAGAGAATGGTCTGCTTGGTCTAATGTTCCTGAAGAGGTTACTGTACTAAGATGAGGCAATGGAATTAGGCCGCTGGGTAGTCATTAGTGACCTTGACAATTGAGTTTCAGGAGATTGTTTAGGATTAGGGTGGGTTAAAGAGTAAATTAAAGGTGAGAAAATAGAGATAGGAAATGAAGGCCACTAGATGAAGAAGTTTTGCTGTGAGTAGAACAAAGAAATGGTCATATCTAATTGGTGGGGCGGGGGAGGTGAAGGGGAGCTGAGGTCAGGAGAGGAATTTCCTGGCCCAGAGATCGAAACCAGGTCTCCTGCATTGCAGTCAGATTCTTTACCATCTGAGCTATCGGGAAGTCCTGAGGAATTTCTTAAGATGTGTAATAATAGAGCACATTTGTTCATGATAGTGGTTCAGTAGAAGAGGAGAAACTGACTATACGGGAGAGAGAGAGGTTAGTCAGTGGTTTTCTTGCAAAGACAGGAGTAGTTGGACTCCATGCCCACGTTAGGGTATTGATCTTTGATAGAAGCAGTGCTGCTTTTTCTATTTTATTTTTTTTTTATTTTTTTTATTTTTTTTTTATTTTTATTTATTTTTATTTTTTTTTTTAAATATTGTTTTATTAGTTGGAGGCCAATCACTTTACAACATTTCAGTGGGTTTTGTCATACATTGGCATGAATCAGCCATATAGTTACACGTATTCCCCATCCCGATCCCCCCTCCCACCTCCCTCCCCACCCGACTCCTCAGGGTCCTCCCAGTGCACCAGGCCCGAGCACCTGACTCATGTATCCCACCTGGGCTGGTAGTCCGTTTCACCATAGATAGTATACATGCTGTTCTTTCAAAACATCCCACCCTCACGTTCTTCCCCAGAGTTCAAAAGTCTGTTCTGTACTTCTGTGTCTCTTTTTCTGTTTTGCATATAGGGTTATCGCCACCATCTATCTAAATTCCGTATATATGTGTTAGCATACTGTAATGTTCTTTATCTTTCTGGCTTACTTCACTCTGTATAATGGGCTCCAGTTTCATCCATCTCATTAGAACTGATTCAAATGAATTCTTTTTAACGGCTGAGTAATATTCCATGGTGTATATGTACCACAGCTTCCTTATCCATTCATCTGTTGATGGGCATCTGGGTTGCTTCCATGTCCTGGCTATTATAAACAGTGCTGCGATGAACATTGGGGTGCACGTGTCTCTTTCAGATCTGGATTCCTCAGTGTGTATGCCTAGAAGTGGTATTGCTGGGTCATATGGCAGTTCTATTTCCAGTTTTTTAAGAAATCTCCACACTGTTTTCCATAGTGGCTGTACTAGTTTGCATTCCCACCAACAGTGTAAGAGGGTTCCCTTTTCTCCACACCCTCTCCAGCATTTATTGCTTGTAGACTTTTGGATAGCAGCCATCCTGACTGGCGTGTAATGGTACCTCATTGTGGTTTTGATTTGCATTTCTCTGATGATGAGTGATGTTGAGCATCTTTTCATGTGTTTGTTAGCCATCTGTATGTCTTCTTTGGAGAAATGTCTGTTTAGTTCTTTGGCCCATTTTTTGATTGGGTCGTTTATTTTTCTGGAATTGAGCTTCAGGAGTTGCTTGTATATTTTTGAGATTAATCCTTTGTCTGTTTCCTCATTTGTTATTATTTTCTCCCAATCTGAGGGCTGTCTTTTCACCTTACTTATAGTTTCCTTTGTTGTGCAAAAGCTTTTAATTTTCATTAGGTCCCATTTGTTTATTTTTGATTTTATTTCCAATATTCTGGAAGGTGGGTCATAGAAGATCTTGCTGTGATTTATGTCGGAGAGTGTTTTGCCTATGTTCTCCTCTAGGAGTTTTATAGTTTCTGGTCTTACATTTAGATCTTTAATCCATTTTGAGTTTATTTTTGTGTATGGTGTTAGAAAGTGTTCTAGTTTCATTCTTTTACAAGTGGTTGACCAGTTTTCCCAGCACCACTTGTTAAAGAGATTGTCTTTTTTCCATTGTATATCCTTGCCTCCTTTGTCAAAGATGAGGTGACCATAGGTTCGTGGATTTATCTCTGGGCTTTCTATTCTGTTCCATTGATCTATATTTCTGTCTTTGTGCCAGTACCATACTGTCTTGATGACTGTGGCTTTGTAGTAGAGTCTGAAGTCAGGCAGGTTGATTCCTCCAGTTCCATTCTTCTTTCTCAAGATTACTTTGGCTATTCGAGGTTTTTTGTATTTCCATACAAATTGTGAAATTATTTGTTCTAGTTCTGTGAAAAATACCGTTGGTAGCTTGATAGGGATTGCATTGAATCTATAGATTGCTTTGGGTAGAATAGCCATTTTGACAATATTGATTCTTCCAATCCATGAACACGGTATGTTTCTCCATCTGTTTGTGTCCTCTTTGATTTCTTTCATCAGTGTTTTATAGTTTTCTATGTATAGGTCTTTTGTTTCTTTAGGTAGATATACTCCTAAGTATTTTATTCTTTTTGTTGCAATGGTGAATGGTATTGTTTCCTTAATTTCTCTTTCTGTTTTTTCATTGTTAGTGTATAGGAATGCAAGGGATTTCTGTGTGTTAATTTTATATCCTGCAACTTTACTATATTCATTGATTAGCTCTAGTAATTTTCTGGAAGAGTCTTTAGGGTTTTCTATGTAGAGGATCATGTCATCTGCAAACAGCGAGAGTTTCACTTCTTCTTTTCCTATCTGGATTCCTTTTATGTCTTTTTCTGCTCTGATTGCTGTGGCCAAAACTTCCAACACTATGTTGAATAGTAGTGGTGAGAGTGGGCATCCTTGTCTTGTTCCTGATTTCAGAGGAAATGCTTTCAATTTATCACCATTGAGGGTGATGCTTGCTGTGGGTTTGTCATATATAGCTTTTATTATATTGAGGTATGTTCCTTCTATTCCTGCTTTCTGGAGAGTTTTAATCATAAATGAGTGTTGAATTTTGTCAAAGGCTTTCTCTGCATCTATTGAGATAATCATATGGTTTTTATCTTTCAATTTGTTAATGTGGTGTATTACGTTGATTGATTTGCGGATATTAAAGAATCCTTGCATTCCTGGGATAAAGCCCACTTGGTCATGGTGTATGATTTTTTTAATATGTTGTTGGATTCTGTTTGCTAGAATTTTGTTAAGGATTTTTGCATCTATGTTCATCAGTGATATTGGCCTGTAGTTTTCTTTTTTTGTGGCATCTTTGTCTGGTTTTGGAATTAGGGTGATGGTGGCCTCATAGAATGAGTTTGGAAGTTTACCTTCTTCTGCAATTTTCTGGAAGAGTTTGAGTAAGATAGGTGTTAGGTCTTCTCTAAATTTTTGGTAGAATTCAGCTGTGAAGCCATCTGGTCCTGGGCTTTTGTTTGCTGGAAGATTTCTGATTACAGTTTCGATTTCCTTGCTTGTGATGACTCTGTTAAGATCTTCTATTTCTTCCTGGTTCAGTTTTGGAAAGTTATACTTTTCTAAGAATTTGTCCATTTCATCCAAGTTGTCCATTTTATTGGCATAGAGCTGCTGGTAGTAGTCTCTTATGATCCTTTGTATTTCAGTGTTGTCTGTTGTGATCTCACCCTTTTCATTTCTTATTTTGTTAATTTGGTTCTTCTCCCTTTGTTTCTTAATGAGTCTTGCTAATGGTTTGTCAATTTTGTTTATTTTTTCAAAAAACCAGCTTTTAGCTTTGTTGATTTTTGCTATGGTCTCTTTAGTTTCTTTCGCATTTATTTCTGCCCTAATTTTTAAGATTTCTTTCCTTCTGCTAACCCTGGGGTTCTTCATTTCTTCCTTCTCTAATTGCTTTAGGTGTAGAGTTAGGTTATTTATTTGGCTTTTTTCTTGTTTCTTGATGTGTGCCTGTAATGCTATGAACCTTCCCCTTAGCACTGCTTTTACAGTGTCCCATAGGTTTTGGGTTGTTGTGTTTTCATTTTCATTTATTTCTATACATACTTTGATTTCTTTTTTGATTTCTTCTATGATTTGCTGGTTATTCAGAAGCGTGTTATTTAGCCTCCATATGTTAGAATTTTTAACAATTTTTTTCCTGTAATTGAGATCTAATCTTACTGCACTGTGGTCAGAAAAGATGACTGGAATGATTTCAATTTTTTTGAATTTTCCAAGACCAGATTTATGGCCCAGGATGTGATCTATTCTGGAGAAGGTTCCGTGTGCACTTGAGAAAAAGGTGAAGTTGATTGTTTTGGGGTGAAATGTCCTATAGATATCAATTAGGTCTAGCTGGTCCATTGTATCATTTAAGGTTTGTGTTTCCTTGTTGATTTTCTGTTTAGTTGATCTATCCATGGTTGTGAGTGGGGTATTAAAGTCTCCCACTATTATTGTGTTACTATTAATTTCCTCTTTCATACTCGTTAGTGTTTGCCGTACATATTGCGGTGCTCCTATGTTGGGTGCATATATATTTATAATTGTTATATCTTCTTCTTGGATTGATCCTTTGATCATTATGTAGTGTCCTTCTTTGTCTCTTTTCACATCCTTTATTTGGAAGTCTATTTTATCTGATATGAGTATTGCGACTCCTGCTTTCTTTTGGTCTCCGTTTTGCTTTTTCTATTTTAATAGAAGAGAAGCAGTGTAGAAGCACTACAATTCTACCAATCTTACGGGACTTGGCAAAGAAAGTTTTTTTAAAGATTTATGAAGTAAATATAAGTTTCAGTTTTAAAAATATTTATCTATATTGAAAGAAGGAATTAAATTTGTTAGTTTGCCTTGATTTTCCTTTCTCTCTTTCACTTTTATAGTGTTAAGTGTTCATGTTGAACTCTTACTGTGATTCATTCTCTCAATCCCTAAAATGAATCTGTGTATTAGATCTACTCTGAGTAGTGCAAGTGACCCAGAGGTTTCTGATTTGATTGACACAATCCAGTAATGCCAGGTAGATTTGGTTTTGTCATTTTACTTAAGAATAAATTTGGATTGTTTACCCTGTAATAGAAAACATTTATCTTCAGATACTCAGAAATGAAATAATTTTATAGGCTATACATTGCCTTACCTGCTAAAATTCAGCATAAAGCAGGAGGGAGGGACGACATTAAAAAAAGCAGGAAATGGTAGTATAGAATTAGGCAATGCTATCTTCAGTATATCGGGTATTGAAAAGGTCATTGTTTTCTCATCCAAGGTAAGAACTTGAGGATACCGTGTAAGAATAAAAGTCTTGACCCAAGTATTTGGTTTGAGGTTCTAATAAATAAACATCATTGTTACGCCATAAATTTATTCTTGCATATACAGTAGATTTTGTCTTTAATGTCAATTTAAAAATTGGACTTTTTCTTATCAAATCAAATGTATTTCCAGGGCTCTTTTGTGTGCTATAAACTGATAAAATGATTGGCCAAGTGATCTAAGTATTTTAAATGTTAAGGTGATGGTAGTTTTAATTGTGTTTTGGAAAAAAGGCTATTTTTAAAAAACTCATTCTGTGTGCTCCTTTTTCTTGAATTCACAGTGATACCATAAACATTTGGTGCTGTTTTGGTAATTTAAGTCCCTGAACTCTTTAGTGTTGACATCTCATCTTTATGGAGGAGGGTTTCTAAGTTTGTATTGTAAATTGTACCTTTGGGAGCAGTGTTATAGCTGTTTTAGGTTTTTAGTAAAGATCAAAGCTGAAAACATTAAACAAGACAACAAGACATGATTTTAAAAAGACACATGGGGAGACATAAAATTCTGCTTTAAACATTTATTAAAAAAAAATTAATCAGAATTTGATTTTTTTTTTCCCCCAGACGAAAGATTGCTTAAAACATTGGATGACCAGAAAGTGGAATTTTATCAGATTAGAGCACATTAAGAATTTAGAAAAAACGTTTCCTTTACTAACGAGGAGATGTTTGAATATTTTTTAATTTGGTAAAATGATTGTCAGAGGTGATTTTTTAGTTCTTTGTCTTATTAAAAACATAAATTAGTAAGTATGCTGTCAAAATTGTCAAAATAAGACTAATTAAAACAATTAAGTTTATTATAGAGTGTAAAATTTTGTGTTTTTTTTTCCTGTTGTTATGTTTTTCAATTGAAAAAGTCTTTGGCCATTAGTTTTAACTATAAATTAGTAGTATATGCATATAATGCTTGGTTATTTCTTCTCTAAAGTAAGAAATATCAACTGGTTCTATTAACTTTTGTAAATCTTGCCATAATCATGTATCCTTCCTTATTTGAAATGTCTGTATTTTTCATTGCCTATAAGAAGATGTCTAAAGTTTTTAGCCTACCAGACAAAATGTAAAACTGCCCTAAAATTCCTAAATATCTTTAAAGGCTACTTCTCTTGCTACTTTCTCTCTGAACTCATTCTTGATTGCCTAGCCAGAAATTATCAAATCTCTCATCCTTTGGTACAGATGTTACCTCGTATTAAAACTTTTCTTGTGCACATTTGTAAGTTGATATCTTACTCCTCTTTGTATCATCTACATTCATACATTCAGCAGTGTTATTGGATGTCTGCTGTGCCCCAAACACTGTTGTAGGTGTGAAGGCAACAGCAATGCATGAGAATCCAGGTCCCTATCCTCATGAAATTTATGTTCTAGTTTGGGAATGATAATGAGGGAGACAAAATTAAATAAACAGATAGATGCCTAGAGCCTTTTAGATGTTAAATGTTTTGAGGAGAAAACAGTGTATATGATAGAAGGTTTAAGGACAGTACCAGTGTTGATTTGATGGCGATGGAAGATCTCTTTGAAGATGTGACATTTATGCCAAAGCTGAACGATAACAGTGGAGCAGTCATTTGAAGATTTGGGAGCAGAGTTCTCGAACTGAAAGACAGACAGTGCAAAGGCATTAGAGAGAGGAAAGAACGGGGGAGGTGGGGGAAGAGGGTGGGAATGGAAGCAGGAGGTAGGTTATACAGTCTTGTAAGCAGAGGTAAGGGATTTGAAATTTATTCTAATTTAATTTCGAAGCCTGAGAATTGTTGTTTAGTCGATAAGTTGTGTTTGACTTTGCAACCCCATAGACTGTAGCCCATCAGGCTCCTCTGTCTGTGGGATTTCCCAGGCAAGGCTACTGAAGTGGCTTGCCATTTCCTTCTCCAGGGCATCTTCCCCACACAGGGATCAAACCTGCATCTCCTACATTGGCAGGCGAGTTCTTTACTACTGAGCCACCAGGGAAGCCCCGCATTTACGGGTTCATGTGATTACATTGGGCCCACTCAGGGCCACCCTCCCCCTCCTTTATTGAGAGTGTACTATACAACCAGCACAGTACTAGGCACTGATGTGTATTGCTGAGCAAGCAAAGATTTTAATCCAAAAGCCACATAAAAACAAGACGGAAGTGACCTCCATTCTCAAGGAAAGTCCATGTCAAAATGTCCAGGACCATAGTGCTCTGGAATTGGCCTACTTGAATCATAGGAGTTTGACTGTGGTTGTAAGAGTTATTCCTTACAAGTTACAAGGTAACTTTCTCATGTCTCTCAGTTCAGCTCAGTTCAGTCACTCGGTCGTGTCTGACTCTGTGCGACCCCATGAACTGCAGCACACCAGGCCTTCCTGTCCATCCCCAAATCCCAGAGTCCATCCAAACCCATGTCCATCGAGTTGGTGATGCCATCCAACCATCTCATCCTCCATCGTCCCCTTCTCCTCCTGCCCTCAGTCTTTCCCAACATCAGGGTCTTTTCAAATGAGTCAGCTCTTCACATCAGGTGGCCAAAGTATTGGAGTTTCAGCTTCAGCATCAGTCCTTCCAATGAACACCCAGGACTGATCTCCTTTAGGATGGACTGGTTGGATCTCCTTGCAGTCCAAGGGACTCTCGAGTCTCCTCCAGTACCACAGTTCAAAAGCATCAATTCTTCGGTGCCCAGCTTGCTTTATAGTCCAACTCTCACATCCGTACATGACCACTGGAAAAACCATAGCCTTGACTAGACGGACCTTTGTTGACAAAGTAATGTCTCTGCTTTTTAATATGCTGTATAGGTTGGTCATAACTTTCCTCCCAAGGAGTGAGCGTCTTTCAATTTCATGGCTGCCATCACCATCTGCAGTGACTTTGGAGCCCAGAAAAATAAAGTCAGCCACTGTTTCCTCATCTGTTTGTCATGATGTGATGGGACCGGATGCCATGATCTTCGTTTTCTGAATGTTGAGCTTTAAGCCAGCTTTCTCACTCTCCTCTATTTCACTTTCATCAAGAGACTCTTTAGTTCTTCTTCACTTTCTGTCATAAGGGTGGTATCATCTGCATATCTGAGGTTATTGATATTTCTCCCGGCAGTCTTGATTCCAGCTTGTGCTTCCTCCAGCCCAGCATTTCTCATGATGTACTCTGCACATAAGTTAAATAAGCAGGGTGACAATGTACAGCTTTGACATACTCCTTTTCCTATTTGGAACCAGTCTGTTGTTCCATGTCCAGTTCATTTTTTGTTTGTTTGTTGTTTTTTGGTTTTTTCCATGTCCAGTTCTAACTGTTGCTTCCTGACCTGCATACAGGTTTCTCAACAGGCAGGTCAGGTGGTCTGGTATTCCCGTCTCTTTCAGAATTTTCCTGTTTGTTGTGATCCACACAGTCAAAGGCTTTGGCAAGTCAACAAAGCAGAAATAGATGTTTTTCTGGGACTCTCTTGCTTTTTCGGTGATCCAGCAGATGTTGGCAATTTGATCTCTGGTTCCTCTGCCTTTTCTAAAACCAGCTTGAACATCTGGAAGTTCACGGTTCACGTATTGCTGAAGCCTGGCTTGGAGAATTTTGAGCATTACTTTACTAGCGTGTGAGATGAGTGCAATTGTGTGGTCGTTTGAGCATTCTTTGGCATTGCCTTTCTTTGGGGTTGGAATGAAAACTGACCCTTTCCAGTCCTGTGGCCACTGCTGAGTTTTCCAAATTTGCTGGCATACTGAGTGCTGCACTTTGACAGCAAGCATCATCTCTTAGGATTTGGAACAGCTCAACTGGAATTCCATCACCTCCACTAGCTTTGTTCATAGTGAGACTTCCTCAGGCCCATTTGACTTCGGACTCCAGGATGTCTGGCTCTAGGTGAGTGATCACACCATCGTGATTATGTGGGTTATGAAGATCTTTTTTCTCATGTCACTACATGGTTCTTTATTGCATCCATACTGGTCTTAACTAAAGCAGATATTTTCAATGCCAGCATTGGATAAATGTCAGCCAAACAGAGCCAAAACAAACTTTGCCATTGTTCTGAGCTTTAGGGCAAGGGTCACAGTGCTCTGGGGCTCATCTTCCCCATGTAAGCTCATTCTTTAGAGTGTGTTCCTTCTTTAGGGTTGCAGGCTACCATATGGCATGCAGAGAAAGTGCCAAACGAGTGACAGTGAATCTTGTCTCCTTTTTTTTAAAGTCTGCTAATTAATAACTTTAGTTAACATCTGCCAAGTCCTTCTTACCATGTAATATAGCGTATTCACTACCGTAACACCAGGGCATACATGTTTGACGTCTTTAATATCATATAAGAGCAGTGAAGCAGAATTAACTCTGACAGAGTTAATTTTTGAGTCATTCCAGTTTTTAAATTTCTTTTACCTTTACTTATATGCCTACCTTCAAGGATTACCTTGATAGTGACGCCTGATAGATTAGCCATACTCCATAAGACAACCCGAAACTGTTTATCTTTAGTTTTAGTTATTTAACTAACTGAACATAAAAATGTGGAAATGCCTCTTGCATTTAAAGAGATTTTGTTCTAGATATCTTCCAGAGAAAGCTGTGGTTACTCATTGATAAAAAGTTGTGGGTCAAGAGAATTTATTGATACTGTCTAAGCTGTTTGAGATTTTTTGTTTTCACTTATTCTGATTATTTAAAAGATGTATTCACTCAATAAATGTTTATTGAGCAGTGCTAGGTGCTAGGATGATAATAACTGAACACGTAACTTCTTTTGGTAATTAATTAATTTATTTCAATTGGAAGCTAATTACTTTACAGTGTTGTAGTGTGTTTTGCAGCACATTGACATGAATCAGTCATGGGTGTACATGTGTCCCCCATCCTGAACCCCCCTCCCACCTCCCTCCCCATCCCATCCCTCTGGGTCATCCCAGTGCACCAGCCCTGAGCACCGTGCCTCATGCATCAAGCCTGTCCGGGTGATCTGTTTCACATATGATAATATACATGTTTCAATGCTATTCTCTCAAATCATCCCACCCTCGCCTTCTCCCCCAGAGTCCAAAAGTCTGTTCTTCACACATGTGTCTCTTTGGCTGTCTCGCATATAGATAGGGTCATCGTTACCGTCTTTCTAAATTCCATGTATATGCGTTAGTACACTGTATTGGTGTTTTTCTATCTTCACTCTGTATAAATAGGCTCCAGTTTCATCCACCTCATTAGAACTGATTCAAATGCATTCTTTTTAATGGCTGAGTAACATTCCACTGTATATGTGTACCACAGCTTTCTTATCCGTTCGTCTGCCGATGGACATCTAGGTTGGTTCCATGTCCTGGCTATTGTAAACAGTGCTGCGATGAACATTGGAGTACATATGTCTCCTTCAATTCTGGTTTCCTTGGTGTGTATGCCTAGCAGTGGGATTGCTCGGTCGTATGGCAGTTCTATTTCCAGTTTTTTAAGGAATCTCCACACTGTTCTCCACGGTGGCTGTACTAGTTTGCATTCCCACCAACAGTGAAAAGACAGCCTTCAGAATGAGAGAAAATAATAGCAAACAAAGCAACTCGCAAAGAATTAATCTCAAAAACATACAAGCAACTCCTGCAGCTCAGTTCCAGAACAAGAAAAGACCCAATCAATAAATGGGCCAAAGAACTAAACAGACATTTCTCCAAAGAAGACATACAGATGGCTAACAGACACATGAAAGGATGCTCAACATCACTCATTATCAGAGAAATGCAAATCAAAACCACAATGAGGTACCATGTCACGCTAGTCAGAATGGGTGCTATCCAAGAGTCTGCAGGCAATAAGTGCTGGAGAGAGTGTGGAGGAAAGGGAACCCTCTTACACTGTTGGTGGGAATGCAAACTGAACACGTAACTTTTTAGGAATCATGAGACTCTGAAGGAGAAACAAGCTGCTCTGGGAGATAACACAGTCATCGTTTAGTAACTGTGAGTGGTTGGTTCTGAGACCTTGGAGGATATCAAAACCCAGAGATGCTCAAGTCCCTTTTATTAATATAAAACAGTATAGTATTTACATATAGTCTACATATATCCCTCCCATTATACTTTAAGTCGTCTCTAGGTTTGTTATAATAACCTTGTAAGTGCTATGTAAGTAGTTGCCAGGCTGCTTGGCAAATGCAAGTTTTGTCTTTTGGAACTTTCCCCAGATCTTTTCTGTATATTTTTGACCCGTGGCTGGTTGAATCCACAGTGGTTGAATGGAGAACCCAAGGATACAGAGCACCTACTGTACGTATATCTAGGTAGGTGGTCTAGCATGATCTGCTCATGAGGATTTGACCAACACTGGCTTGCCACTTCACTGTGGGTGGACCTGAATTAACCTTGAAATTTCTTTGAGCGTCAGTTTTCTATGTATGTGAATAGTAATCTTTAATTGGAGTTCCTGTGCCCTTTTGCAGTAGCACTAGCAATTTTGAATTAATTTGTATTAAGAAAGGCTCCCCCACAATTTATATATGTACCTGAATCTGCCTTTGGCTCCCTTACTTTTCTTCTCCTTCAAATGTGATGATTTCAAATTGTGTCCAAACTAGAGGTACTTAACTTTTGGAGGAAAAAATACAGAAATAATGTGTGTTAGTTGGTAGAAGTGTTATAAAATTTAGAAAAATGACGATTTTTATCATTTCTACACCCAGGGAAGACCCTTGACATTTTAGTGATCTTTCAGTCTTCTCTGTGCACATACATAGTTCATTTAAAAAAAGACAAGGCTAGTTGGCTAGATAGTATCATATTACAAATACAGTATGTATTTAACTTTAATTCATAATTATTATTATCACTGTCATTTAATAAATTTATATAATTATTAGATTATATAAATTATACAACTATCATAACTTATATAATTTAACAAAATATTTATAATATATGTTATCTAGTTATAAATATTTGTGTATTAATAATTTGATAATTCTGCATTTTCACTTAATGCCACATGAATTACATAATACAATTGTATCTAATTATCTTCTATGACATAATTTAATTTTGTTAAGGTTGGAATGATGCATTTCTCAAATGTTTGGTAGAAGGTGTTTATAAAGCCATTTGAATCTGGTATTTTTGTGTGTGTTGGACAGAGGAAAGGGGAAACATTTAAACTCCTCTAGCTTTCAGTAGTTGTAGAACGATTAAGATTATCTATTTCTTTCTTGAGTCAATTCCCCCCACCTTTAAACTGTGTTCACTTTATATATTTGGGATCTTGTCTGTCTCTAATATTCAATCTTTTAAAGAAACTAACCTTTTGCTCTGATCTTCAAACTTTACAAAAACGTATACAATGAAAAGGAAGACATCTTCTCAGCAGAGCTGAGACCTTTCCAGAGGCAGTCAGTGTACTTTTTCTCAATGACATTTTTATCTTTTTACAACCCTTTTATTTTTTACTAAAACAGGATGAACAGTATGAGACGTAGTGATCAGTACTCTCTTGTTTTCTCTCTTCTTTTTGTTTGTTTGTACATCAACCTCATTTTTAATGCCAGTGTAATATTCCACTTCATGGATGTATCCTGTTTAATTAAAAGTAGTTATGCTTTTTTCCCAGTAAAAACCTGTCCCATTTGTTTGATATAACCTAAGAACTTGATTTATTAACCCTATTGTAGTGATAGACATAATCATTTCAGAGGTCCAACAAGCCTTCCATGTGCCTTACCCTTTCACAAATAAGTTGAAATTAAAATGTTCCTTGCTCTATAATAGCCTCCTTGGAAGAGGGTATGTTCCATTTAAGTATTTTTAATTACAAACACAACTCTCTTCTGTAATTTAAATGCCATGTGATGTTGTTAGCACTTGAACCCCTGTTTCTTCTATAACTTACCCTAATGTGCAGTTTGAGAGATAGGTGCCGTCTTATGCTTCCTCATGGCTGCCCTGCTGCCCTTGCCACTTATTTATTTATTTATTTTTCATTTATTTTTATTAGTTGGAGGCTAATTACTTTACAGTATTGTAGTGGGTTTTGTCATACATTGACATGAATCAGCCATGGATACACATGTGTTCCCCATCTCGATCCCCCCTCCCACCTCCCTCTCCACCCGATCCCTCTGGGTCTTCCCAGTGCACCAGCCCCGAGCACTTGTCTCATGCATGCAACCTGGGCTGGTGATCTCTTTCACCATAGATAATATACATGTGTCGATGCTGTTCTCTCGAAACATCCCACCCTCGCCTTCTCCCACAGAGTCCAAAAGTCTGTTCTGTACATCTGTGTCTCTTTTTCTGTTTTGCGTATAGGGTTATCATTACCATCTTTCTAAATTCCATATATATGTGTTAGTATGCTGTAATGTTCTTTATCTCTCTGTCTTACTTCATTCTGTATAATGGGCTCCAATTTCATCCATCTCAGTAGAACTGATTCAAATGAATTCTTTTTAATGGCTGAGTAATATTCCATGGTGTATATGGACCACAGCTTCCTTATCCGTTCGTCTGCTGATGGGCATCTAGGTTGCTTCCATGTCCTGGCTATTATAAACAGTGCTGCGATGAACATTGGGGTGCACGTGTCTCTTTCAGATCTGGTTTCCTCGGTGTGTATGCCCAGAAGTGGGATTGCTGGGTCATATGCTTGCCGCTTATTTCAAGTTCATCTTCTTACATGTCTTTGAGATGCTACCTTTACTATGACTAACTTTTCATATACTTCTGGAATTTTAAAAAATGTGTTCCCTTGGTTGATCTGCCAGTATCATAGCTTTTTAAAGTCTTTTTATTTTTAAATGACTTTGTACTTATAAAAGAGAAAAATAAGAGAGTTCCTATGTACCCTTCAGTTAGTTTCTCCTAATGTTAACATCTTATATATCCATAGTATAATGATAAGAGCTAAGAAATTAGCTTACTGATACAGTACATTTGACTTCGTACTCTTTTACTTATAATGGCTTTGCAGCAATTATTTAATATGTCATAGGAATACTCTTGCTCTTCCCTTCATATTTTCCCTTGTTTTTGCTTGTTTTTTCTTTCCAGTTGTCTAGCTGTAGCAAACAAAATAAAAAAAAATTTTTATATAGTATTTATTTGGGGACCATGTAAAATTAACTCAGGGAGAAAGGACATCATTATGCTACTGAATCTTTAGTACAGAAGCAAGATATGTCTTTCCATTTGTTGAAATCTACCTTTGTGTCTCTCAGAAGTGTTCCATAGTTTTTCTCATACATGTTTTGAACTCTTTATTCAGTTTATGCCTGTTTTTTTTAAAATTATAGATAAGATCTTTTCTTTCATTTTATCGTTTATCTGGTTTCTCTTTGTACATATAAAGGAAAGATTTCTTTATGTTTTGCACTTGACTAAACTACTAGATTATCTTGTTGTAGTAATATTTAGTTGGTTCTTTTGGATATTCTAGTTATTTAATTGTACCCCTACCAGTAGTATTCCTTTCTAATTTCATTCTCTGTGTTGACTGATAAAAATGAGTAACAGTGGTAAAAATGGGGATTTCCCTGACTCTAGTAATATAGTATATCTAGTATTTCCTCATCGGGTGGTGCTGGCTTATTGTGGGTCTGAAATATATTGTGTTTAAAAAGTGTGCTTTTATATCCAGTATTTTCAATAGGAATGGGCATTGAGTTTTTAAGGCGTCTTTTCATCACCTTCGGCATGATAATATTTTTCTTCTATGTAGCTCTATTAATGTGTTGGGTGATATCAGTTTTACAACAGTGACTTTTGTTGTAAATTTTTGTTGATCTAAGTCAAATCCCTTGTGACTATACAGTGGAAGCGAGAAATACATTTAAGGAACTAGATCTGACAGACAGAGTGCCTCATGAACTATGGACGGAGGTTCATGACATTGTACAGAAGACAGGGATCAAGACCATCCCCAAGAAAAAGAAATGCAAAACGGCAAAATAGCTGTCTGAGGAGGGCTTACAAATAGCTGAGGAAAGAAGAGAAGCCACAAGGAAACAAGAAAAGGAAAGATACACCAATTTGAATGCAGAGTTCCAAAGAATAGCAAAGAGAGATAAGGCAGTCTTCCTCAATGATCAGTGCACAGAAACAGAGGGAAACAATAGAATGGGAAAGACTAGAGATGACTTCAAGAAAATCAGAGATACCAAGGGAATATTTCTTGCAAAGATGGGCTCAATAAAGGACAGAAATGGTATGGACCTAACAGAAGCAGAAGATGTTAAGAAGAGGTGGCGAGAATACACAGAAGAATTGTACAAAAAAAGATCTTCACAACACAGATAACCACCTTGGTGTGCTCACTCACCTAGAGCCAGACATCCTGGAATGTGAAGTCAAGTGGGCCTTAGGAAGCATCACTATGAACAGAGCTAGTGGAGGTGATGGAATTCCAGCTGAGCTACTTCAAATCCTAAAAGATGATGCTGTCAAAGTGTTGCACTCAGTAGGCCAGCAAATTGAGTGGCCACAGGACTGAAGAAGGTCAGTTTTCATTCCAATCCTTAAGAAAGGCAATGCCAAAGAATGCTCAAAGTACTGCACAATTGCACTCATCTCACACACTAGTAAAGTAATGCTCAAAATTCTCCAAGCCAGGCTTCAACAATACGTGAACCATGAACTTCCAGATGTTGAAGCTGGTTTTAGAAACGGCAGAGGAACCAGAGATCAAATTGCCAACATCTGCTGGATCGTCACAAAAGCAAGAGGGTTCCAGAAAAACATCTATTTCTGCTCTACTGACTATGCCAAAGCCTCTGACAGTGTGGACCACAACAAACTGGAAAATTCTGAAAGAGACGGGAATGCCAGACCACTTGACTTGCCTGTTGAGAAAGCTGTATGCAGGTCAGGAAGCAACAGTTAGAACTGACATGGAACAACAGACTGGTTCCAAATAGGAATAGGAGTACGTCAAGGCTGTATCTTGTCACCCTCCTTATTTAACTTATATGCAGAGTACATCATGAGAAACCCTGGGCTGGATGAAGCATAAGCTGGAATCCAGATTCCTGGGAGAAATATCAATAACATCAGATATGCAGATGACACCCTCCTTGTGGCAGAAAGTGAAGAAGAACTAAAGAGCCTCTTGATGAAAGTGAAAGAGGAGAGTGAAAAAGGTGGCTTAATGCTCAACACTCAGAAAACAAAGTTCATGGCATCCGGTCCCATGATTTCATGGCAAATAGATGGGGAAACAGTGGAATCAGTGGTAGACTTTATCTTTCTGGGCTCCAAAATCACTGCAGATGGTGACTACAGCCAAGAAATTAAAAGATGCTTACTCCTTGGATGAAAATTATGACCAAGCTAGACAGCATATTAAAAAACAGAGACATTACTTTGCCAGCAAAGGTCTGTCTAGTCAAGGCTATGGTTTTCCCAGTAGTCATGTATGGATGTGAGAGTTGGACTATAAAGAAAGTTTAGCACCAAAGAATTGATGCTTTGGAACTGTGATGTTGGAGAAGACTCTTGAGAGTCACTTGGACTGCAAGGAGATCCAACCAGTCCATCCTAAAGGAAATCAGTCCTGAATATTCATTGGAAGAGCTGATTTTGAAGCTCAAACTCCAATACTTTGGCCACCTGATCTGAAGAGCTGACTAATATGAAAAGACCCTGGTGCTGGCAAAGGTTGAAGGCAGGAAGAGGAGGGGATAACAGAGGATGAGATGGTTGGATGACATCACCAACTCAGTGGTCATGAGTTTGAGAAAACTCCACCACTTGTTGATGGACAAGCATGCTGCAGTCCATGGGGTAGCAAAAATTCGGACATGATGAGCAACTGAATTGAACTGAACTGAGTGCTTCCTTGGTGGCTCAAATGGTAAAGAATCCACCTGTAATGCAAGAGACCTGGGTTTGATCCCTGGGTTGGAAGATCCCTTGGAGGAGGGCATGGCAACCCATTCCAGTAATGCATCACTAGCTGCATTTCAGCGCCACAGGCTTAAATGATAATTTGGATGCATGTGTGCCTGCTAAGTCATCACTTAGCAGACATCTCAGACTCTTTGGTACCCCATGGGCTATTGCCCATCACGCTCCTTTGCCCATGGGGTTTTGCCAGAAAGAATACTGAGTGGGCAGCCCATCCCCATCTCTTTCCTATGCTTCAAGCCCTGACAGTCACTTTCCCTTACTTCAAGTACACACACACACACACACACACACACACACACGAAGAGAGAGTGGGGTGTTTTAGACTTTAAGGCCGCTATAACAAATTGCCATGAACTGGGTAGCTTAAAAGAATGGATATTTATTGTCTCACAGTTTTGGAGCCTCTAAATCTGATATCAAGTTGTTGACACGACTGTGTTTCCCTGAAATCTGTAGAGAAATCCTCACTTGCCTCTTCCTCAGTTTTGGTGGCTGGCCAGCAGTCTTTGGTATTCCTTGGCTTGCAGTTGCACGACACCAATCTTTGCCTTTGCCATCAAACAGCCTTCTCCCCGTGTGTCTCTTCCTCCATTTGGCTGACTTCTTAGAAGGACACTAGTTATTGGATTAGGGGTCCACCTACTCCAGTATGGCCTCATTTGAACTTAATTACATCGGCAATGATCCTATTCCCAAATAAGCTCATATTATTGAGTACTTGAGGTTAGGAATTCAACATATGTTTTGAGGAGTGGGAAAATATTCAACCAACAACAGATGGTAACCATGAGGAGAGCATCCCACAGAAACCAAAGACATTGCCTTGATTCCAGAATTTATTCCAAGAAGGAGTCCTACTACAGTGGGGATAGAAGATCGAAGAATCTTTTAAAGTATGTATTCCCACCTACTATTTGGTTTGCTTATGGACTAACTGGGTTTGATTGACAGGTGTATGCTATCATGATTTAATGATATTAAAAAAACTGAATGCCTTCATATAAAGCCTGAATGGCCCTGGATACAGGATAGCGGCCCTATCCTTTCTCATAGTTTCCCCCAGCTATATTGTTTGGAGGGAAATGATGGTGTATAATTTTGATGAGCAAATGGGAGAAGTGATTGTTGTGATGAGGCTGTCACTCTTTGCCAGAGAACTGTCTTTGATGTCTAAAGTATTACTTGGGACCTAGATGAAAGAGTCATAAAATAACAAGCCTAACCAAGGGGATGCAGCTAGCATTTAGGAAATGCACCCATTTTTCTGTATCTCCTCTTTTCCTTTGATCAAATGTGTACACATTATTAATAAAAAGAAATACAAATTTTAAAAAGACATGAAGAGGGAATGGTCAAATGAACCCTGCCAGAGTCCAAAAGAAAAAAAAAAAATGACAGCAATTTCACATCAGGCCGTTTGCTGAGATCCTATACAAGAACAGCAGTATGATTGGGATTCTTAAATGGCAGTGGCTGAAATGGCTAATAAAAGCCTGCTAATGACACAGAATCAAATCACCAAACAAACCCATCTCAAAATCCAGTTTCTCTCGAAGGGAAGGGCATCAACTTTATGGTTGGCACCGTCTCTTAATGTAGGACCTTAGGCAAGTTACTTAATCTCTCTCAAGTTTGCTATGTATAAAACTAAGGATAACTACCTAGCAAGGCTGTAGTGACAATTAAGCCAAACGCAGGACACATGTAACAGGTGCTTCACTAAATCGAAGCCTTCCACCTCCCAGCCCTTCAAATATATGCAAAATACAATCTTTGCCCACTACCCCTCACCTACTCTTCATTTCATTCTCTTCCTCTCTCTCTCTCTCTGCCAAAGTTCTTATTTATAATCTAGCAGAGGGTATATAAACAGGAAATGATTTGCATTTATTTTTAAAAACCAGTGTAAAACAATGTAGTATACCCCTGGCTACTTAAGTGCTGACAAACTCGACATTCCTAAAAACAGCAAACACATATTGAGTGATCATTCATGCCAGGCATGGTGCTAGGCATGGAGTATTCACTAGTAAGTGAAACATCTTCCCTCCCTGGTGGAGTTCAGTTTAGTGAACTGAATGGTGAAGAAGCAATGAATATATAATTGAAAAATATGTTCAGTGCCCATAAAGAAATGATCAGGTGCAATGATGGAGACTAATGAAAGGGCAGGTGGGATACTTAGTTTAGGAAGGATGGCCTTTCTGAGGTGACATTTAAACTGAAACCTGAAAGATGAGAAGCTAGATGTGTAAAGAACAAGAGCAAGTGTCTTCAAGACAGTGGAATCAGCATGTCCAGCGAGGCAGTCAGGAGCTAGAAGTGTTTGAGGAGGAGTTCTGGCAGTGTCAGCAAGATGGAGGGGCTGCCATGAGGTAAAAATCCAGTTTCTTACCATGGCCTCAATGTCCCACCTAAACTGCCCCTGTCCCCCCCCCCCCCCGCACTCCCCCACATATCCTCCCCAGGTGTCCACATCACCTAGTCTTTCTGTCCTTTATGTGCTGGTCTCACTCCCACCTCAAGAATGAGAGGTTTGCTGCATTTGCTGTTCTTCTGTCTAGAACGCTCTGCCTGGATGACTCTCATAGCTTCTGGCCCCCGTGGTCAGTCAGGCCTCAGATCAAGTGTCATCTCTGGAGAGAGATCGCTAATTACCACCCCTCACCCAGCATAAACTTTTGGTGGTTTTTTCCTCTTCCCATCCCTCACCACTATCAAACGTTATTTCGATGATTTTTTGAAGTTTGTTTTTTTGTTTGTTTGTTTTATACTTTCCCCTAAAATAGAAGTCCCATGAGTTTATATTTCTTATTGCTATAACCTAGAAGCATATCTAGACTATAAATGAAACTCAAATAGTACTTGTTGAATTTACAATGAATGAAATAAAGCTTAAAGAGGTAAGGCGAGGTATTAGAAAAGAACTAACCAAATTGTGTGAGAGTAAGGACTTCCTGGAAGAGGTATGTTTTCAGTTATTAAAATCAAAGGGGCAAGAGAGCAAAGGTGGCGTGCAGGTAACAAACAAGAATTGTGGAAATCACTCGTTCATCCCCGTCCTTTTTCACTAGATTAGGAACACCTTTAGCACTGGACGGAGAAGGCGATGGCACCGCACTTCAATACTCTCATTTGGAAAATCCCATGGACGGAGGAACCTGGTGGGCTGCAGTCCATGGTGTAGCAAAGATTTGGACATGACTGAGCAACTGAATTGAACTGAACTGAGTGCTTCCTTGGTGGTTCAGATGGTAAAGAATCCGCCTGTAATGCAAGAGACCTGGGTTTGATTTCTGGGTTGGAAGATCCCTTGGAGGAGGGCATGGCAACAAACTCCAGTAATGCATCACTAGCTGCATTGCAGCGCCACAGGCTTAAATGATATTTTGCATGCATGTGTGCCTGCTAAATCATCACTTAGCAGACATCTGAGACTCTTTGGTACCCCATGGGCTATTGCCCATCACGCTCCCTTGCCCATAGGGTTTTGCCAGAAAGAATACAGGAGTGGGAAGCCCATCCCCATCTCTTTCCTCTGCTTCAAGCCCTGACAGTCTCTTTCCTTTACTTCACGTCCACACACACACACACAGACACACACACACACACACAGACACACACAAAGAGAAAGTGCGGTGTATTAGATTTTAAGGCCCCTATAACATATTGCCATGAACTGGGTAGCTTAAAACAATGGATATTTACTGTCTCACAGTTTTGGAGCCTCTACATTTGATATCAAGTTGTTGACACGAGTGTGTTTCCCCTGAAATCTGTAGAGAAATCCTCACTTGCCTCTTCCTCAGTATTGGTGGCTGGCCAGCAGTCTTTGGTGTTCCTCGGCTTGCAGGTGCACGACACCAATCTTTGCCTTTGCCATCAAACAGCCTTCTCCCCGTGTGTCTCTTCCTCCATTTGGCTGACTTCTTAGAAGGACACTAGTTATTGGATTAGGGGTCCACCTACTCCAGTATGGCCTCATTTGAACTTAATTATATCGGCAATGATCCTATTTCCAAATAAGTTCATATTGTTGAGTACTTGAGGTGAGGAATTCCACATATCTTTTGAGGAGTGGGAGAATATTCAACCAACAACAGATGGTAACCATGAGGAGAGCATCTCACAGAAACCAAAGACATTGCCTTGATTCCAGAATTTATTCCAAGATGGAGTCCTACTATAGTGGGGGTAGAAGAACAAAGAAACTTTTTAAGTGTGTTTATCCAACTACTATTTGGTTTGCTTATGGACTAACTGGCTTTGATTGACCGGTGTATGCTATCATGAGTTAATGATATTAAAGAAACTGAATGCCTTCATATAAAGGCTGAATGGCCCTGGATACAGGATAGCAGCCCTATTCTTTCTCATAGTTTCCCCCAGCTATCCTGTTTGGAGGGAAATGATGGTGTATAATTTTGATGAGCAAATGGGAGAAGTGATTGTTGTGATGAGGCTGTCACTCTTTGCCAGAGAACTGTCTTTGATGTCTAAAGTATTACTTGGGACCTAGATGAAAGAGTCATAAAATAACAAGCCTAACCAAGGGGATGCAGCTAGCATTTAGGAAATGCACCCATTTTTCTATATCTCCTCTTATCCTTTGATCAAACGTGTACATATTATTAATAAAAAGAAATACAAATTTTAAAAAGACATGAAGAGGGAATGGTAAAATGAACCCTGCCATAGTCCAAAAGAAAAAAAATCACAGCAATTTCACATCAGGCCCTTTGTTGAGATCCTATACAAGAACAGCAGTATGATTGGGATTCTTAAATGGCAGTGGCTGAAATGGCTAATAAAAGCCTGCTAATGACACAGAATCAAATCACCAAACAAACCCATCTCAAAATCCAGTTTCTCTCGAAGGGAAGGGCATGAACTTTATGGTTGGCACTGTCTCTTAATGTAGGACCTTAGGCAAGTTACTTAATCTCTCTCAAGTTTGCTATGTATGAAACTAAGGAAAACTACCTAGCAAGGCTGTAGTGACAATTAAGCCAAACGCAGGACACATGTAACAGGTGCTTCACTAAATCGAAGCCTTCCACCTCCCAGCCCTGCAAATATATGCAAAATACAATCTTTCCCCACTACCCCTCACCTACTCTTCATCTCATTCTCTTCCTCTCTCTCTCTCTCTCTCTCTCTGCCAAAGTTCTTATTTATAATCTAGCAGAGGGTATATAAACAGGAAATGATTTGCATTATTTTTTAAAAACCAGTGTAAAACAATGTAGTATACCCCTGGCTACTTAAGTGCTGACAAACTCGACATTCCTAAAAACAGCAAACACATATTGAGTGATCATTCATGCCAGGCATGGTGCTAGGCATGGAGTATTCACTAGTAAGTGAAACATCTTCCCTCCCTGGTGGAGTCAGTTTAGTGAACTGAATGGTGAAGAAGCAATGAATATATAATTGAAAAATATGTTCAGTGCCCATAAAGAAATGATCAGGTGCAATGATGGAGACTAATGAAAGGGCAGGTGGGATACTTAGTTTAGGAAGGATGGCCTTTCTGAGGTGACATTTAAACTGAAACCTGAAAGATGAGAAGCTAGATGTGTAAAGAACAAGAGCAAGTGTCTTCAAGACAGTGGAATCAGCATGTCCAGCGAGGCAGTCAGGAGCTAGAAGTGTTTGAGGAGGAGTTCTAGCAGTGTCAGCAAGATGGAAGGGCTGCCATGAGGTAAAAATCCATTTTCTTACCATGGCCTCAATGTCCCACCTAAACTGCCCCTGTCCCCCCCTCCCCCACCCCCCCACATATCCTCCCCAGGTGTCCACATCACCTAGTCTTTCTGTCCTTTATGTGCTGGTCTCACTCCCACCTCAAGAATGAGAGGTTTGCTGCATTTGCTGTTCTTCTGTCTAGAATGCTCTGCCTGGATGATTCTCATAGCTTCTGGCCCCAGTGGTCAGTAAGGCCTCAGATCAAGTGTCATCTCTGGAGAGAGATCGCTAATTACCACCCCTCACCCAACATTAACTTTTGGTGGTTTTTTCCTCTTCCCATCCCTCACCACTATCAAACGTTATTTCGTTGATTGTTTGAAGTTTGTTTTTTTTTGTTTGTTTGTTTTATACTCTCCCCTAAAATAGAAGTCCCATGAGTTTATATTTCTTATTGCTATAACCTAGAAGCATATCTAGAATATAAATGAAACTCAAATAGTACTTGTTGAATTTACAATGAATGAAATAAAGCTTAAAGAGGTAAGGCGAGGTATTAGAAAAGAACTAACCAAATTGTGTGAGAGTAAGGACTTCCTGGAAGAGGTATGTTTTCAGTTATTAAAATCAAAGGGGCAAGAGAGCGAAGGTGGCGTGCAGGTAACAAACAAGAATTGTGGAAATCACTCGTTCATCCCCGTCCTTTTTCACTAGATTAGGAACACCTTTAGCACTGGACGGAGAAGGTGATGGCACCCCACTCCAATACTCTCATCTGGAAAATCCCATGGACGGAGGAACCTGGTGGGCTGCATTGCATGGGGTTGCTAAGAGTCGGACAGGGCTGAGCGAGTTCACTTTCAGTTTCATGCATTGGAGAAGGAAATGGCAACCCACTCCAGTGTTCTTGCCTGGAGAATCCCAGGGACCGGGGAGCCTGGTGACCTGCCATCTATGGGGTGGCACAGAGTCGGACTCAACTGAAGCGATTTAGCAGCAGTGGCAGTTAGCGCTGAAGCCGCGTTTTACTAATCTTTCACCAGCGCCTGTCCCGGGACCTGGCACACAGATAGGGTTTTACACAATGACTGACTGTGAGGTGCGCAGAAGGGTCTATTAACTCGGCTGCGGTGCAGTTTGTGGCTGGCCACTAAGCCTGGCAGCACCCGTGCGAGGGAGCAGACGGCTTTGCGGAAGACGGCCTCGGCGGGTGGGGGTGGGGGGTGGGGTGGGAAGCGCCCCCCGCGCCTGCGCGTTATGGCGGGGAGCCGGCAGCGTCGGCGCGCGCCTGCGCAGTGCGGTCTTTCCCGCCTCCGACAAGATGGCGGCGGCCGAGTAGCGCGGGGGCGGTTTGTGGCCGCAGGAAGCCCGGCCGCTGCAGCGGGCCGAGGCGGGATGCTGTTCCCAGGGAGCGCCGTTGGCCACCGGTGAGGAAGGTCAAGCACAGAGCTGCCTTCCCGAGCCCCCCGGCGCCCCCTACGTACACCCCCGTCTGCTCGAGTGCGGTCGCCGCTTTGCCTACTTCGCTACCGCCCTGTGCTGTCGGGTCCGGAGCTCCGGCGGCGGCAGGGGCTGTGTCCGGCAGGAGAGGAAGCGCCCGGGCTGCGTCCGTGCTTCTGTCCGCGGGGCGAGCGTCTGGCAGGTGGGTGAAGCTGCAAGCTTCGGTGTCTCCTCTTGGGGCAAAGCTTTCTCGGCTTTGCCCCGCCGTGGCTCAGACCCTGGTGGTGTTCAGCCGGAGTCCACCGCTGCTTTGTCTCCACGTCCCGCCCCCTCTCCGCGCCCCGCTCCAGGCCTCCGGCTGGCCCCTGACTTTGCGTGCCCTCCATTCCCACGCAGGGGCCGGGGGTCGCAGCGCCGGCCGCCCTCCGCAACCTTTCCTGCCTCCTGCTGAAGCGTCAGCCCTTGCAAGCGGTCCCTCCTTTGCGTTAGGTGGGTGGGTCGTCTGCCTGTTTTAGTCACCTCCCCATCTTCCTGGTCTCGACCTTTTGCTTCCTTGAGAAGTCTTTTGAACTGTCTGGAAAGCTTTCCCAGGCTTATAGACTTACAGAGAAAAGCTTGCTATCCAGACGCCAGTGGATTTTGTTCATCTTGTCGGGGGGATCCAGCCCCCAGGAGACTTTGATGGTTTTGAGGAATGGTGCCAGTGACGGCAAGTGATTCTTCATCTAAATTAATCCTTTTCTGATTACAGCGAGTCTTTGGTCTCTAACCTTTTTTTGGAGGGGGGGGGGGCGGACGGAGGGACATATGTATACTAGATCCAGGGAAAGAATTGAGAAGTGGTCCTGGTTTTAAAAGAAGGCTTTGTGAGGGTAAGAAATGTAATAGCCCAAGAAAGGATAAGCGATTTTAGTGATTCTTTTATTCACTGTTAGGCTAAATCGTCCGTTGAAGCTTCACAATCTTGTGTTGTCCAAGCCCTTTGTTTTATTTGGAAAGGACTGAAATGGAGAAAACGCTTTTTAAACTTGAAACTTCTCAAATTTCTTGGGTTCTCAATTGTTATTAGTACTACTTGGCAATCTTTCTTGTACTTGATATTTTCTGCAAAATTTAGGTTGTGCCAGTGTCATTTCTTCTTCATTTATTACTAGGGCAAGAGTAGTCAGAATTAATGGTGTAAAAAGTGCAAACTGAAGGAGGGATGTGGTAGTGGAGGTTGCCATGTCTGATTTTTCCCAATTTTTTCCTGTAATTGGATAATGTGTCAAGAGCAGCAGAATGGTGAAAAATGAAGCTATGAGTATAAATGGTAGTGTATCCACTGAGATTGCAATGGGTGGAGCTTTTAAAATTAAATTGAGTGATATCCTTTTTTTGAAGCCATGCTAGGTGCTCTCCAGAGTTTCTAAAGCACAGACTGTTGTTGCCTTATTGGAAATTTATGCTAAAAGTCTTTTAACAGGTGGGTTACAATTGGCCTGACAGATTTAACTTTTTGTTCTACCTCCTGACACACATCTGCCTTAACCTTTATTGTAGACTTTTAGCCTCTTGATGAATTTCTTAAATTTGGAGATAGAATTGTTCATTTTAAAAGGAGAGGAGATATTTTAAATGTTTGATTCCTGTATGGGCAGATTCATTCACTTGTTTGTTGCTGTGCTATGCTAAGTCGCTTCAGTCACGTCCATCTCCTTGCAGTCTCCACAGGACCGCCAGACTCCTCTGTCCATGGGACTTCTCCAGCCACGAATATTGGAGCAGGTTGCCATTTCCTCCTCCACAGGACCTTCCCGACCTAGGGATCAGAGCCACATCTCTTCTGTCTCCTGCGTTGGCAGGTGGGTTCTTTACCACTAGTGCCACCAGGTAAGCCTGTTTGTTTCCTGCACCCGAGGACTGCGTGTTTTTACAGGCACTTGTCTCTCAATTCTGTGCTTTTAGCTGACGGGGTAGTGCTCAGCCCTAGGCAGTAGCTCATTGCCTGAGACATTGTGTCAAGACCTGTCTGACCACAAACAAGCACTCTTCCACACTTATGGAACCCGTTTTCTCTCTCTCTTTCTTCCCCTCTTCCTGTCTTTAGGAACCCTCCCGTCTTTGTGTCTATTCATTCAATTCTTTAGCCTACTGCTCTTTTCATTTGCCTCCCCTAGTCACCAGGATCCCATGGTCATCAGTTTTTACCAGCCCATCATTGATACCTTAGAATACTTAACTTTATGTCAATTTATCTTTCTAGTGCCCAGTTCTGAACAGGCCTAATCACTATCTTGATCCCTGAAGGATACAAGAGACAGTTGTGTGAGGATTTTGGATTGTTTTCATACCAGTTAGTGTTCTGTTATCCTCCAGATCTATAATGTTGATTGTGAGGGGGTTTTTTTTGTCTTACTTCATGAAAGTGTTTATAGCAAATAACTTGATCTTTTCCTTTCCTGAGAAAAATCTCAAGCATCTGAGGTATAATCTTTTCTATCCTGATATCATTTCTTTATTTACTCTTCTCTGAAAAGAAGGAATTGTCCTTCCTTTCCTTCAAGAGCAACCTTCTCCAGATGTGTCCATGATCATCCCTCTTTATCTTTCTTTCTCAGTAATTATCCATGATCACTCCTTTTTAAGTTTTGCCCTCTCTAGCCTCCATGCATGCTTAAATATACCTTTGCCAGGGCTGCCAAACACCGTGCTGTGTGCTGTGCAGCTCACAGAAGCCAGTCTGAATTTTGAGCCTGCTGTGCCACTGTATTTTTATTCTTTAATCCTAGGAGCCTGGTGTAGTTGTTGTTCAGTCGCTCAGTTGTGTCCAACTCTTTGCAACACCAAGAACTGCAGCATGGCAGGCTCCTCTGTCCTCCATTACCTCCTGGGGTTTGCTCAAATTTATGTTCATTGAGTCGGTGACACTACCTAGCCATCTCATCCTCTACCACCTCCTTCTCCTTTTGGCTTCAGTCTTTCCTAGCATCAGGGTCTTTTCCAGTGAGTTGGCTTTTCGCATCAGGTGGCCAAAGTATTGGCGCTTCAGCTTCAGCATCAGTGCTTCCAGTAAATATTCAGGGTTGATTTCCTTTAGGATTGGTTGATCTTCTTGCAGTCCCAGGATGCTTAAGAGCCTTCCCAGCACCACAATTCTCAATTCTTTGACACTCAGTCTTTATGGTCCAACTCTCACATCCATACATGACCACTGGAAAAACCATAGCCTCGACTCGACGGACCTTTGTCGGCAAAGTGATGTCTCTGCTTTTTAGTATGTTGTTGAGGTTTGTCATAGCATTTCTTCCAAGGAGCAAGCATCTTTTAATTCCATGGCTGCAGTCACCATCCACAGTGATTTTGGAGCCCCAAAAAATAAAGGTCTGACACTGTTTCCACTGTTTCCCCATCTATTTCCCATGAAGTGATGGGACCAGATGCCATGATCTTAGTTTTCTGAATGCTGAGTTTCAAGCCAACTTTGTCATGCTCTTCTTTAACCCTTATCAAAAGGCTCGTTAGTTTCTCTTCACTTTCTGCCCTTAGAGTGATATCATCTTCATATCTGAGGTTATTGATATTTCTCCCAGCAGTCTTGATTCCAGCTTGTGCTTCATCCAACCCAGTGTTTCTCATGATGTACTCTGCGTAGAAGTTAAATAAGCAGGGTGACAAGATACAGCTTTATTATAACTCTTTCCCAGTCAGTTGTTCAATGTCCGATTCTAACTTGCTTCTTGACCTGCATACAGGTTTCTCAGGAGGCAGGTAAGGTGGTCTGGTACTGGTGTTTCTTTAAGAATTTTCCACAGTTTGTTACGATCCACACATTCAAAGGCTTTAGCGCAGTCAATGAAGCAGAAGCAGACGTTTTTCTGGAATTCTGTTGCTTTCTCTATAATCGAACAAATGTTGGCAGTTTGCTCCCTGGTTCCTCTGCATTTTCAAAACCTAGCTTGTACATCTGAAAGTTCTAGGTTCACATTCTTTTGAAGCCTAGCTTGAAGGATTTTGAGCGTAACCTTGTTAGCATGTGAAATGAGTGCCGTTGTATGGTAGTTTGAACATTCTTTGACATTACCTTTCTTTGGGATTGGAATGAAAACTGTGACCTTTTTCAGTCTTGTAGCCACTACTGAGTTTTCCAAATTTGTTGACATATTGAGTGCAACACTTTAGCAGAATCATCCTTTAGAATTTCAAATAGCTCAACTGGGATTCCGTCACCTCCACTAGCTTTGTTGGTAGTAATGTTTCCTAAGGCCCCCTTGACTTCACGCTCCAGGATGTCTGGCTCTGGGTGAGTGACCACAGTGACTGGTGTACTGTTCTCTGTGTATTCGTGCCACCTCTTCTTGATATCTTTTCCTTCTATTAGGTGCGTACCATTTCTGTCCTTTATGGTGTCCATCCTTGCATGAAATGTTCCCTTGATGCCTCCAGTTTTCTTGAAGAGATCTCTAGTCTTTCCCATT